>NC_067398.1:433342843-433942843 GCF_016432865.1 Antechinus flavipes
CTAAGGATCTTTACAGTGACCCAATTTCACAACTTTGTAGTAGCCATAGTTTTCCTTGTTTTTTAACTGAAACCTTTTCTTACCATTTATGGTCAGTTGCCATGTCTTTTGTATCTATTTTCTTCTACTGGGTTCAGATAATATGACATAGTTTGGTTCTACCTCTGAAGCAATCTGAGAGGAAATTCGGTCATGATTCACCATCTTGGCTACTCTTTTTTAGACAGAGTCCAATTTGACAATGACTATGTGATACTTAGACCTGAGCATAAAACTGCAGGTGTGGCTTGACTAGGTTAGAATAAAAAAAACTATTACCTTTCTTTTTCTAGATGCTACACTTGCTTTCAAAAATTTTAGTTTAAATCAGAATAATTTGTTGACATTTTGTGGATCATTGATAAACACATCAGTTGCAAAATACAAAAGGTTTTGGATACATTGTGTTCATTGTAAAAACCAAAACTTAATTTTTCTAAATGTAAATAGATTTTCTGGAAATACTGGTATTTTTAAAATCCAATCACTGCCAAAAAAAAAATTTAATGTCAGTTAAGATTCTTGTAATTGTTACAAATCCTTAATTTTTGTAAATTTTATTACAGTCAGTCATAGACTTTCAGAATTCATATGTCATCTGCCCAGACTAGAGAGTCTTAACCAGGTCCATGGGAAAAACCTGATCTATTCAAAGAGACTCATATTACAGAAGAAGAAAATGAGTCTCAAATACCTAACTAATTAATGCCAGGACCTAATTCTCTCTCTTTTTGTTACTGTGATTGCTTTTATTTTATTTTTTTTCTAATACACATCACTTTATGAATCATATTAGGAGAGAAAAGTCAGAACAAAAGGGAAAAATCATGGAAGAGATAAAAAAAAAAAAAACAGAAAGAAGAAGTGAACAAAGCATGTGTTGATTTATATTCAGTCTTCTTAGTTCTTTTTCTGGATGTAGATGGTGTTTTCTGCCCAAAGTATATCAGGATTGCTTTGGATCACTAAACCACTGGAGAAAAACTGTGTCTTTCATATTTGATCATCACACAATCTTGCTGTTATTGTGTACAATGTATTCCTGGTTCTGATTGTTTTGCTCAGCATCAGATCATATAAATTCTTCCAGGCCTTTCTAAAATCAGCTTGTTCATCATTTTTTATAAAACAATAATATCCCATTATCTTCATATATACCACACCTTATTCAGCCATTCCCCAGTTTACGGGCATCCAGACATTGCTACTACAAACTTTTTGCACATGTGGGTCTTTTTCATCCTTTAAGATTTCTTTGGAATACAGCCCAATAGTGGCACTACAGGGTCAAAGAGCACACACATTTTGATAACTCTTTGGGCATAGTTCCAAATTGCTCTCCAGAATAGTTGGATAATTTCACAATCCTATCAACAATGTGTCCCAGTTTTCCCATATCCCCACCAACATTTATCATTATCTTTTCCTGTCATCATAGCCAATCTGAGAGGTGTGAGATGGTACTTCAGAGTTGTTTTAATTTGCATTTCTCTAAATAATAATGATTTAAATTTTTTTTTTTCCCATATAACTCTAGATGGCTTTAATTTTGTCATCCGAAAATTGTATGTTCATATACTTTGACTATTTATCTATTGGGGGATTACTTGTATTTTTATAAATATAACACAGTTCTTTATATATGTTAGAAATGAGATCTTTATCAGAAATACTGACTATAAAGATTTTTCCCAGCTTTGTATTTCCCTGTGGTGAGCTTTTTCTTCTCAAAACGCAGCCAGGTGATAAAAGTTCAGATCTTTTATTATCTCCAATATAGCCCGGTTAGCTTAGAGGCCTATCTCTCTGCTTGGTTCCAAGAGCTCTCTCCAAATGTCTTTAAATCCAAAGGTCTGGTCCTTCAGCCTCTGCCTCTGCTTTCTTCAGCCTCCAGCCAGCTCCAGTCTTCATGTCATTCCGGTGAAATCTCGACTTGTAGCGTCTTCCTCTCAAGAACTTCCTCAACTGGCCCATTGGCCTATTTATGCTCCTTCCAGAGAGAGGGATTATAGGTTTTCTCCCATAGTGCTCTCTGGCCCAAAGAGCTTCAAGGGAGGTATGAACTCATTGAACTCCAACGAGTAAAGGTGTGAACACAAGCCTTGTATTGATTAGTTCTACTTAGTACCTAGTTTCAGGTTCTGGCCAAAACATCTTCTTGTAAGATTAGATCAACTCTAATTAGTTAGCAGTTAGTAAGGATTCCAACATTTCCCTTTTAATCTTGTTTGTGTTGGTTTTGTTTGCACAAAATCTTTTTAAGTTAATGTAATCAAAATTGTCCATTTTGCCTTCCATAATGTTCTCTAGTTCTTCTTTGGTCATAAATTCCTTACTTCTCTAAAGATTTGAAAGGTAAATTATCCCTTGTTCTCCTAATTTGTTTGTGGTATCATTTTTTGTGCTCAAATGATGTATCCATTTTGAACTTATTTTGGTATGAGGTATGAAATGTACGTCTACTCTGAGTATCTGACATATTATTTTCCAGTTTATCCAGAAATTTTTGTGAAATATTGAGTTATCATTATAGAAGCAGGAGTTTGGAGGTTTATCAAATATGAGTTTGCTATAGGCCTTGATTATTGTGTTATGTGTATCTAATCTCTTCTACTGATTTACCATTCTATTTCTTAACCAGTGTCATATGATTTTGATGACTGCTGCTTTATAATATAGTTTTATATAATATAGTTTTATATAATATATGATATAGGTATAAAATAATAATATAATGTGACTATAATATAGTTATGATTATTGTAATATAACATAGAATAGCATAGAATAGGTTGGTATTGCTAAGCCACCATCTTTTATAGATTTTTTCATTAAATCCCTTGATATTATTGACTTTTTGTTCTTCCAGATGAATTTTGTCATTATTTTTTCTAGTTCTATAAAATAATTTTTTGGCAGTTTGGTTGGTATGGCACAGAAAAAGTAGATCAATTTAGGCAGAATTGTCATTTTTATTATATTTACTCAGCTACCCATGAGCAATTGATATTTTTCCAGTTGTTTTGATCTGATTTATTTGTGTGAGAAGTGTTTTGTAATTTTCTTCATATGGTTCTTGGATTTGTCTTGGCAGGTAGACCCCTAAATATTTTATTTTGTCTATGTTAATTTTAAATGGAATTTCTCTTTTACCTCTTATTGATGGGCTTTGTCAGTAAAATATAGAAATGCTGATGATTTGTTTGAGTTTATTTTATATCCTGCAACTTTGCTAAAGCTGTTAATTGTTTCCAGGAGGTTTTTGGATAATTATCTAGAATGCTGTAAATATATCATCATATCATCTGCAGAGTGATAGTTTTATTTCCTCATTACCTAGTCTAAATTCCTTTAATTTGTCTTTCTCTTCTTAGTGCTAAAGCCAATATTTCTAGTACAATGTTGAATAATAGTGGTGATAATTGGCATCCTTGTTTCATCTCTTTTCTTAATTGGAATGTGTCCCATTTCTCTCCATTACAATAATGTTTACTATTGGTTTTAGATAGATACTGCTTATTATTTTAAGGAAAGCTCCCTATATCCCTATGCTTTTTAGTGTTTTCAATAGGAATTGGTGCTATATTTTGTCAAAAGCTTTTTCTGCATCTATTGAGATTATCATATGATTTCTGTTGTCTGTGCTATTGATATGGTCAATTTTTGTAATAGTTTTCTTGATATTGAACCAGCCCTGCATTCCTGGTATAAATCCCATTTAGTCATAGTGCATTATCCTGCTGATAAATTGCTGTAATCTCTTTGCTAATATTTATTTTAAGTTTTTGTATGAATATTCATTAGAGAGATTGGTCTGCAATTTTCTTTCTCTGTTTTGGCTCTTCCTGGTTTAGGTATCAGTACTATATTTGTATCATAGAAGCAATTTCACAGTAGTCCTTTTTTACCTATTTTTCCCAAACATTTTAAATAGTATTGGAATTAATGGTTCCTTGAATGTTTGGTAGAATTCACTTGTGAATCCTTCTGGCCTTAGAGATTTTTTTTAGGGAGTGTTTTGTTCAATTTCTTTTTTCTAAAATGGAACTATTTAAGTAATTTATTTCCTCTTTTGTTAATCTGGACAATTTATAAATTTGTAAATATTCATCTATTTCAGTTAGATTGTCAGATTTGCTGCCACATAGTTGGGCAAAATAGTTTCTAATTACTGCTTTAATTTCTTTTTCATTGGTGGAAAGATCACCTTTTTCATTTTTGATGCTGGTGATCTTTTGTTTTTCCTTTTCTTTTTTTAATCAAATTAACCAAAGGTTTATCTATTTTGTTGTTGTTGTTGTTGTTGTTGTTGTTTCACAAAACCAACTCTTACTTTTATTAGTTCAAAAGTTTTCTTAGTTTCAATTTATTAATCTTTCCTTAAGTTTCAGAAATTCTAATTGGTATTTGAGGGTTTCAATTTGTTTTTTTCCTAGCTTTTTTTTAGTTGCATGCCTAATTAAATGACCTCTTCTTTTTCTATTATGTTCATATAGCTATGTAGAGATAGAAAATCTCATAGGTTTTGGCATGTTGTCTCATTATTGTCATTCTTTTGGCTGAAATTATGGTTTCTGTGATTTGTCGTTTGACCCATTAATTTTTTTAGAATTAAATTATTTAATTTCCAATTGGCTTTTAGTCTTTCTTTCCCTGTCCCATTATTGAATATATTTTTTATTGTATTGTCTTCTGAAAAGGAAGCATTTACTATTTCTGACTTTTTACATTTGATTGGAAGGTTTTCATGTCTTAATACGTGATCAATTTTTGTTAAAGTGCTATGTACTACAGGGAAAAAGGTGTATTCCTTTCTCTCTCTATTCCATTTTCTCCAGAGGTCTATCATATTGAGGTTTTCTAGGATTCTATTAATCTTCCTAGTTTTTTTATTTTTATTTTTTGGTCATATTTGTCTGATTCTGAGAGGAAAAGGTTAATGTCCTCCACTACTATTGTTTTGCTGTCTATTTCTTCCTGTAATTGGCTTATAATCTTCTCTAGGATTTTGGCTGCTCTATCATTTATTTGATGCATACACATTTAGTGTATTTCTTTTTTATTACTTCTTTTGTTACTTCTTATTTTTATTACTTTTTATTTTATTACATTTTATAATATTTATACATATATGTTATATATAACTATATATTTATTATATTTATTTTGTCACTTTTTTATTACTTCATTTATTACTTATTTGTTTATGATATTCTTTATCAAGATTTAGTTTCCTTTATTATCTCTTTTAATAAGATCTATTTTTACTTTTGTTTATCTGAAATCAGAATTGCTATCCCAGAATTTATTTACTTTAGCTGAAGCATAATAGATTTTGTTCCAGCCTTTTACCTTTACTCTCTCTGTGCCTATCTGTGTCAAATGTGTTTCTTATAAACAACATATTATAGAATTTTGTTTTTTAATCTACTCTACTATTTGCTTCTGTTTTATGGGAGAGTTCATACCATTCACATTCACTGTTATGATTGCCAGTTCTGTATTTCCACTTACCCTATTTTCTCTCCTGTATGTACTTTTGTTTTCTCTTTCCACTTAGTCTTCAGTTATTTTTTTTTAACCCATTTCACTCACTACCTTATCTACTATCACCCCTCCTCTATCTCTTAATAGAGCTTTTTTAATCCACTCCACCCACTACTTTATTTTCTATCACCTTTCCCCTTTTCTCTTACCTTTTCCCCTAGTGTTTCTGTCTTCCCTTCTACTCTATGCTTGCCTTTTCTTTACTCTTTCTTCTCCTATTTCTATGCCCAACTGAATGATTAAGTTATTCCCTCTTAGAAACAAAACTGATGAGATCAATCTTCAGACAATACTCATCCCCCTTCCTTCTTTCTCTCAATTGTAATAGGTATTTTGCACCTCTTCATGTGAAGTAATTCCCATTATATCTCCCAGTTTCTCTTTTTTCAAGTACAGATCTTTTTCCACCCATTAATTTCTTTTTCTTTGATATAATCACATCAGAGGCCATTTACAATTATATCCTCTGTCTATGTGATGCCCCCCCTCTACCTGCCCCAGTGTTAGATACAATTCTTAAGAGTTACATATATCATTTTCCCATCTAGGGATGTAAATAGATTAATCTTTAAATTATATACATATATTTCCCCCTGTTTACCTTTCTATGTTTCTCTTGAGACCTGTGCCTGTAGATTAAATTTTCTGTTTAATTATTGTTTTTTTTTTTTCCAATAGAAATGATTGAAAGTCTCTTGCTTCATTAAAGCTCCATTGCCTCCCCTGAAAGATAATGATGAGTCTTGCAGAGTAATTAATTCTTGGTTGTAATCCTAGGACTTTTGCCTTTTGGAATATGTTATTCTAGGCCCTCCAATCCTTTATTGTACAAACTGCCAGATACTGGGTAATCCTGACTTTTTTTTTTTTTTTTTTCCTGGCAGTTTGCAGTAATTTTCTTTGAGGTTGTAGTTTTGGAGTTTTGCAATGATGTTTCTTGGAGTTTTCCTTGTTGGATCCCTTTCTGAAGATGATTGATGGATTCTGTTAATAAGTATTTCCCTTTCTGTTTCTACAATATTGGGATAGTTTTCCTTAATGATTTCTTTTCAGTTGCTCTTTGTTTGGTCATGGTCTTTAGGTATGCCAGTAATTTATAAATTGTCTCTTCTGGATCTGTTTTTCAGTTGGACTGATTTTCCAATGAGGTATTTTACATTTTCTTCCATTTTTTCATTCTTTTTAGTTTGTTAGATTGATTCTTGCTGTCTCACAGAGTCATTAGCTTCCATTTACCCTGTTATAGTTTTTAATGTGCGATTATCTTCAGTTAGCTTTTGTAATTCTTTTTCCATTTGGTTTCCATTTCCATATGCATCCTACTTTTTAAGGAGTTGTTTTCTTCAGACATTTTTTTTTCTTTTCTTTTCCAAACTGTTGATGCTCTCATGTATACTTCTCATTTCTGTTTCTCATTTTTTCCTCTACTTCTCTTATATGCCTTTTAAAGTTTTTTATGAGCACTTTCAAGAACCGCCTTGGGCTTGAGACCAATTCTTACCACTCTTTGCGATTTCTTCTGTGCACATTTTGTCCTGATCTGAGTTTGTGCTTTGGTCTGCCCTGTCATCATAGCAGCTTTCTATGGTCAAGGTTCTTTTCTGTTTCTTACTCCTTTCCTTTCCTTTCCTTTTACTATTTCCTCTTTTTGTTTTTATTTTTATGGTTGAGTTCTGTTCCTGGAGTAAAGGGGACACTGTCCCAACCTTCCTGTACAGCTATGAGCCTTAGCTTTGAGCACAGAAGCCCCTGTGTTTGCAGGTGGAAGCTTTGTTTGCTCTTCTCAGGTAACAGTCTGGTTTCCTCGAGTTTTCCTTCTGATCTGGGACAGGAAACTGCTCCACTAACTGTTTCTGTACTGAGCCAGGACTGAGGATCTTAGTTGCTGATTTGCCATGATAAAGATCCTCTCACCAGCTTCCCCAGAGTCTATCTGAGCTGGCCTAAACACCCTTTTCTTTTTTTTTTATTATTAAAGCTTTTATTTTCAAAACATATGAATTACTCTTTGACCTAGAAGTGTTTCTACTGAATTTATATCCCAAAGAGATCTTAAAGGAGGGAAAGGGACCCATATATGCAGAAATGTTTGTGGCAGCCCTGTTTGTAGTAGCTAGAAACTGGAAACTGAATGGATGCTCATCAGTTGGAGAATGACTGAATAAATTATGGTATATGAATGTTATGGAATATAATTATTCTGCAAGAAATGACCAACAGGATAATTTCAGAGAGGCCTGGAGAGACTTACATGAACTGATGCTAAGTGAAATGAACAGAACCAGGAGATCATTATACATGGCAACAATAAGACTACATAATGATCAATTCTGATGGAATGGCTCTTTTCAACAATGAGATAATTCAAACCAGTTCCAATTATTCAGTGATGAAGAAAGCCATATAAATTCAAAGAGAGGACTGTGGAAACTGAGTGTGGACCACAACATAGCATTTTTGTGCTTTCTATTAATGTTTGCTTGCATTTTGTTTTCCTTCTGAAGTTTTTTCCTTTTCAAATCTGATTTTTCTTGTGCAGCAAGATAATGTGTATGTATGTGTGTGTATGTATGTGTGTATATATATATATATATATATATATATATATATGATTTAACATATATTTTAACATATTTAACACGTATTGGATTATCATTATCAGCCATTTAGGGGCGGGGGGGAGAAAGAGGGAAAAATTTGGAACAGAAGGCTTTGCAAGGGTCAGTGTTGAAAAATTACCCATGTATATGGTTTGTAAATAAAAAGCTTTAATGAAAAAAATAAATTAATAAAAACATATGCATAATTTTCAAAATTCATCCTTGCAAAACCTTGTATTCCAAATTTTTTCCTCTCCATTCCCCTTCCCTCTCCTAGAGTGAAAGTAATCCAATATATTTTAAATATGTGCACTTCTTCTATACATACTTCCATAATTATCATGGTGCACAAGAAGAATCAAATCAAAAAGAAAAAAAATGAAAAAGAAACATGAAAGCAAACAACAGCAAAAAGAATGAAAAGACTATTTTGTCCCCACATATTGTCCCCACAGTCCTCTCGCTGTGTGCAGATGGCTCTGCTCATCACAAGACCATTGGAACTAGCCTGAATCATCTCATTCTTAAAAAGAGCCATGTCCATGAGGAACGATCATCATATAATCTTTTTTTTATTATTATAGCTTTTCATCCACAAGACATATGCATAGAAATTACCTATGTCTTAGCACCGACAGTTGCAAATTCCTTTGTTCCAGCTTTTTTCCTCCTTCCCCCTATCTCCTCCTCCAGATGTCAGATTGACCAATACATGCTAAATATGCTAAAGCGTAAGTTAAACACAATATATGTATACATGTCTAAACAGTTATTTTGCTGTACAAAAAGAGTTGGACTTTGAAATAGTGTACAATTAGCCTGTGAAAGAAATCAGAAATACAGGAGGACAAAGATAGAGTGCTTCTTAGTCATGTCACAGAGTTCTTTCCCTGGATGTAGCTGGTTCAGTTCATTACTGCTCTATTGGAACTGATTTGGTTCACCTCATTGTTGAAGAGGGCCATGTCCATCAGAATTGATCATCATATAGTATTGTTGTTGAAGTATATAATGATCTCCTGGTCCTGCTCATTTCACTCAGCATCACTTCATGTAAGTCTCTCCAGGCCTTTCTGAAATCCTCCTGCTTGTCGTTTCTTACTGAACAATAATATTCCATAATATTCATATATCACAATTAATTCAGCCATTCTCCAGTTGATGGGCATCCACTTAGTTTCCAGTTTCTAGCTACTACAAAGAGGGTTGCCACAAACATTCTTGCACATACAGGTCCCTTTCCCTTCTTTAAAATCTCTTTGAGATATAAGCTCAGTAGTAATACTGCTGGGTCAAAGGGTATGCACAGTTTGATAGCTTTTTGAGCATAGTTCCAAATCCTTCTCCAGAATGGCTGGATTTATTCACAATTCCACCAACAATGTATTAGTGTCCCAATTTTTTACAAGTTTTTTACAAATTATATGTATGGGTAATTTTACAGCATTGACAATTGCCAAACCTTTTGTTCCAATTTTTCCCCTCCTTCCCTCCACCCCCTCCCCTAGATGGCAGGATGACCAATACATGTTAAATATATTAGAGTATAAATTAAATACAAAATAAGTATATATGTCCAAACCATTATTTTTCTGTACAAAAAGAATCAGACTCTGAAATATTGTACAGTTAGCCTATGAAGAAAATCAAAAATGCAGGCAGGCAAAAATATAGGGATTGAGAATTTGATGTAATGGTTCTTAGTCATCTCCCAGAGTTCTTTCGCTGGGCATAGCGTGTTCAGTTCATTATTGCTCTATTGGAACGGATTTGGTTCATCTCATTGCTGAAAATGGCCAAGTCCATGAGAAGTGATCATCATATAGTATTGTTGTTGAAGTATATAATGATCTCCTGGTCCTGCTCGTTTCACTCAGCATCAGTTCATGTAAGTCTCTCCAGGCCTTTCTGAAATCATCCTGTTGGTTGTTTCTTACCAAATAATAATATTCCATATTATTCATATACCACAATTTATTTAGCCATTCTCCAATTGATGGGCATCTACTCAGTTTCGAGTTTCTGGCCACTACAAAGAGGGCTGCCACAAACATTTTTGCACATACATCCTTTCCCTTCTTTAAGATCTCTTTGGGATATAAGCCCAGTAGTAACACTGGGTATGCAAAAGGTATGCACAGTTTGATAACTTTTTGAGCATATTCCAAATTGCTCTCCAGAATGGCTGGATGTATTCACAATTCCACCAGGAAACCTATATTTTTGGAGGTAGTCATCCATTTCACTTAGGTTATCAAATTTATTGGCATAAAGTTGGGCAAAGTAACTCCTTATTATTGCTCTAATTTCCTCTTCATTGGTGGAAAGTTCCCCCATTTCATTTTTAAGACTAACAATTTGATTTTGCTCTTTCCTTTTTCTAATTGGATGTACCAAAGGTTTGTCTATTTTATTGGTTTTTTCATAAAACCAACTCTTAGTTTTATTTATTAATTCAATAGTTTTTTTTTTTTTACTTTCAATATTATTAATTTCTCCTTTCAATTTTAGAATTTCAAGTTTAGTATTTGATTGGGGGGTTTTAATTTGGTCTTTTTCTAGCTTTTTAAGATACAAGCCCAATTCATAGATCTTTTTTTTTTTTTTTTTTAATTTTACTCAAGTAAGCCTCTAAAGATATAAAATTTCCCCTTATAACCACTTTGGCTGCATCCCACAAATTTTGGTATGATGTCTCATTGTTGTCATTATCTTGATGAAATTATTAATTGTGTCTATAATTGATGTTTCACCCAATCATTCTTTAAGATGAGATTATTTAGTTTCCAATTACTTTTTGGTCTATTTACCCCTAACTTTTTGTTGAATATAGTTTTTATTGCATCATGATCCGAAAAGAAAGCATTTACTATTACTGCCTTCCTGCATTTAATTTTGACCTCTTTATGTACTAACATATGGTCAATTTTTGTATAGGTTCCATAAACTGCTAAGAAGAAAGTATACTCCTTTCTGTCACCATTCAGTTTTCTCCAAAGATCTATCATATGTCATTTTTCTAATATTTTATTTACCTCTTTAATTTCTTTCTTATTTGTTTTGTGGTTTGATTTATCTAATTCTGAGAGTGCAAGATTGAGATCTCCCACTATTACAGTTTTGCTATCTATTTCTTTTTGCAACTCTCTTAACTTCTCCTTTAGGAAGTTAGAGATCATCATATAATCTTGCTGTTGCCATGTACAATGATCTCCTGGTTTTGCTCATTTCACTCAGCATCAGTTCATGTAAGTCTCTCCAGACCTCACTGAAATCATCCTATTGGTTGTTTCTTACAGAATGTAATATACCATAACATTCATATACTATAACTTATTCAGCCATTCTCCAATTGATGCCCATCCCCTCAGTTTCCAGTTTCTTGCCACTACAAAAAGGACTGCCACAAAAATTTTTTATTGCACATGTGGGTCCCTTTCTTTTGTGATCTCTTTGGGATACAGGCCCAGTAGTAATACTGCTGCATCAACAGGTATGCAGAGTTTCATATCCCTTTGGGCATAGTTCCAAATTCTCTCCAGAATGGCTGAATCATCTGAAAACCCCTTTCACCCCAATGAGACTGACTTTTCTTGAAGTTTTTCCCATCTATCTTGAACTGGAGAGTATTTTAATTCAGTCAGACTCTGTTAAGAGGCTTGATTTATATGATTTTCAAGGGAAGCTGTGAGAGTTCCAGGTGCTTTCTGGCTTCACTCCGCCATCTTGGCTTCCCCTCTGGAAATTAGATGGTGGCATTTCAGCTGGAACTTGAAGGAAGCCAGGAAAGCTAGAAGGAGGAATATTCCACCCAGGGTAGATGGTCAGTGCAAATGGCTTGAGTGGGAGACTGAGTGTCTTATGTTTAAAGAACAGAAAGGATCTGTTACTGGATTGCAGATAATGTGCAGTCTGAGATTTTTTTTTTTTTAAATCTAATCAAATTCCAAGAATATTAAACTAAAAAAGGGAAAAAAATTTACACATCCATATTATTTTGGTATAAGGCATTATTACTCTGTCAGTTATAAGCTGATGTTCACAGCAGTGCAATTTAAGTATTTCAAAGAATTAATGAGACTCCTCAAATTTTCAAGTAATTTCCAAGCAAACAGTGGCTTCCTAAATTCTGATTTAATACAAATTACCTCACATCTTTTGTACATGAAAAATTAATTTGCAATGGTATCTTATTCTCTCATCCTTCATCAGGGTCACAACTTTAAACCATTTATATGGTGGCCCACTGAATATATATTAAATAGGGGTTGCTTAAGTCAATTTACTTTAAACAATGCTTATTAGAACTTACATGTCCCTTTTCAGATTCCTATTTTATTCAAATGCTCCTTTTCCAACTCTTTTAACCATGTATTACAAAACATTCACACAGCCTATACTTGCTTCTTTCCAGAAGTGTACCCTGAAGACTATGTACAAATTCTTTAAAGAACTGGTAATAAAATATGCATCATTCTCCTTTTACAAAAAGAAATCTGCAAGTTCAAGGTCTCTGTTGCACATATATATTTTCTAATTTTTAAAGGAAAGTTTTAAGGAATAATAATTAGGCCTATCGTTTCTGTAAAAGGTGTTATTTGGACTAAAAATTTTTCTTGCAATTGATCTCAGACATCTCAGACAATTTTTAGGTTCATGTCTATAGTAAGAAAACTCTTTAAGACAAGTTTGTTCTGTGATTTGGTTAATGCTGTGTAATGGGCTGAAACTCACAGTTGAAGCACTGAGGTCCTAAGCATGTGAGGCTAAATGGTAATTGGACCATACTCTATTAATATATATATATATATATATATATATATATACTTGGAAAAAGAATGGCCCCCGCCATTGCACTCTTTGTGCAAGTCCTGATGTGTTGTATAGGAAATGATGATTTTGGTGGGTGGAAGCAGAGAGGCAGGAAAAGAGGTGGGGAGAGAGACGGCTGGCTGGCTTCTTGTTGCAGCTGCTCACATTGCAATCATGATCCCCCTTCACCTCTGATCCCCCTTTCACTTCCACAAAGAATAAAGATTGAAGATTTTCCCTTAACCTGAATTCCTGACTCCAGCTTATTTTAAAATACGTGGTCATCACAATGCTCCTCCATTACTCTCCATTATTTGTTTACATCATTATATAATTAATCTTCTTGGTAATTTTTCACAAATCATAGAAAAATAATCTTTAACCTATACCAGGTTGAATTAAAAAAAAAATAATTAGAGAAACTTAAATAGAAAAAAAAAAGGTTTTTTTTTTTTTGTTTTGTTTTGTTTTTTAGTATAAAAGAATAGATTTCAAGATTGAGTCATGATTAGAATTAATTCTATTACCATTTTCTTGTTCTGTTCTAAATTGTGTTACATATTACTTCCTCATTAAAATTTTCATTTAGTTTCAAACCAATCAATAAATAAAATTCCAAATTACCTAAATAGATTACATTCATCTGTTATTTTTTAATATTACCATCTGTAAGATCTTTGAGCAAACCCTTATCTTGAATTCACTTAAATTTCCTTATCTCTAAAATGAGGAAGTTGGAGCAGACATCCTTAGAGCTCCTTTCTAGCTGCATATCATAGGATCCTGTGATTCTTATTCACCATACTTAGAGATCCTACAATGTATATATACAGTTAAAGATAGTTTCAAGAAATCAGAGCTGGGGTATCAGCATGGTGATAAAAAGGGACTGAGCAACATATTTATTTTTTTTTTAAATAATAGCTTTTTTATTTTCAAAATACATGCAAAGACATTTTTCAACACTCACCCTTGCAAAACCTTGTGTTCCAAATTTTTCTCCCTCCATTCTTCCTACTCCCTCCCCTAGACAGCAAATAATACAATATATGTTAAACTCCTGCAATTCTTTTATACATATTTCAACATTCAACATGTGGCACAAGAAAAATAAGATCAAAAAAAAAAAAAAAAAAGAAAGAAAGAAAGAAAGAAAGCAAGATAACTACAACAAAAAAGGTTAAAATACCATGTTGTGATCCCCATTCAGTCCCCACAGTCCTCTTTCTGGATTGAAAATCATATTTAAAAGTCCAAATTTGAATTCTGTAATTCTTTAAAGATCTGTTATATTAAAGAAACAATAAATATATTCTGCTTGCCAGAGGGCAAATCAAGGGTCAATGGATAGAAGTTTCAAAAAGGTTTACTGTGAATTCCTAGAATTAAGTAATGCACATAAGGTTTGAAAGTATGAAAAATCTTGAATGAGTACTAAAAATATGTCTTGAGAAGATAAAAGAACTCTTTATTACTATTTTCAGGTTGCTATAAATGGGATGAAGTTAATCAAATCATTAATTTATTCTTCTTATTCTGACTTTTATTACATGATCTCTCACTAAATTATCTATATTTTCATTTCTTAGAGGATAATCAATTAAATTTCCCCCCCCAAAATAACCAAAACTTTACCTTAAGAAAGTCTCACACTTTTGTTCCTTAATCTTAAGTGTTCAGTCATACTTACCTTACTGTACCGTCCAACTTTTTGTCCCACTGGATTGTTTTCTGCCCCTTTTATTATCACTAAAGGAGAAGCATTTCTACCCCACATTCTTAAACCCATGATCTATGAAGAAAAAGCTAGTATTATGCATTTGTGTGCTTATTCTTTTCCTGCCTTAATCATTCAATCAATTGACAGGATGAAGTTTTAAATGTCTAGACAAGATATTTTACACTCTGTTTATGATCTCTTTATGAGATATGAACCTCCTTTATTGGACCAAGAAAGTAATCTTTGTAATTGAAATGAAGATCGGTCATGCATATTGAGTTTATGAATGAAATATCAGTCAATCCTTTGGTGAACTCAGTCTAGCAGGGTCCATCATAGCAGTGAAAGATTTCAGTTGAAGCAAATCCTTTGGTCTAGTCGATAATTTTCTCCCTTCTCTCTAACCTTTGCTTTCCATTGACAATATTATTGAAGAAAAAGAAACAATGGGAAATAACATATCTAATCCTGAGCAGAAAGAGATCCACTAAATAAAAAAAGGACTGACATAGATGGTTATCAAATAAATGCAATGCTGGAGAAACTGAGTCAAGATAGAAATTAGAGAGTAATTAATATTTTATTTAAAAGGGAGAAATTTACTGGGACCAAATGGATCCATGTTTTGGTCCCAGGGCTACACAAGACTATCATCTCCAAGAATCCAGCAAACAATCTAAGTCCTCAATGACATATATATATATGTATATACACACGTGGCTCACATATAGGGAGTAGACTGAGGCAGGGGCACTGTCAGAGTGCTAGGAGCGGGAATGGGACTCTGATAGGGTGGGGGGAAGGAACTGGAGTTGACATAATGAGGGGAGGTACCCTGGCGATGAGGAGAGGTATCTTGATAAGACGTATCTGATATTCTGATAGCTTGGGATGGGGAGAGGCATTCTGATAATCTAAAATATAAGATCTTTTATCCTATCAAATGTCATAAGAATATTTGATAGGATAAAAGATCTTATATTTATCCTATCAAATATTCTGATGATTAAGAGGGAGGGGTGGTTTTGCAGGATTGAGCAGCACAATTAGAAACTGAGGCAGGACAATTTAGGGAGACTGAGTCAGGATAATTAAGGAAACTGAGTCAGAACAATAAAAGAGAACTGTGGCACAACATGACAACCATCTGTAGGAAGAAGCATTACCAAAGAATATGACTCCTTGAATCAGAAATGAATGTTGGTTATAGAGTCAAGAAACTTTTTCCTGTAACAAAGAGTTATGAGTTTATTATTTGTCCGATGATCTCTACACATGCATATCACAACCATTTTCTTTTCTTTTACTCTATGTAACTTATGTTACAGTATTGTTATAGTGTTTGTGAAGTACCATGTGCCCCAGATTTGTTTTTTAGAAAATATTTTTTTCCAATTACATTTACTGTATCACCATTGTAAATATTCTTTCCCCCCCCAAAGTTAGTAAAGGTAATGCCCAATAATCAAAGGGAAGCATGGCAGTAGGGGCTAATGAATAAGAGGCTTAATAGTAGCAGCTCATTAGGCTTCCTTTTAGAAGAATGAGGGGCAAGTCAGTTGCCCTCTGGGAAACTATAAGTGTGCTAATGGGAGGGAAGACTATAACCCAAGAGAGGACATTACATATCATTTCAGTGTGATCAACTGGAAAGAACATTAGACCTCCATTTTCTTTTTTTCTTTTTTATTTTTTTGTCTCATTTTAGTTTTTATAGGCATTTTCTCTGATGACTTGTCAAATAGAATGGTGTTCTTGGAACACTTTTACTTTCTTATCCAAGGAGAACCCTTGCAGCAGAGATAACAATTTTTTGTTGATTAATAAAGATAAGCATGGTGCACATTATTGGTCTTTTAAAAAAAAATTCATAGAGTCACAAAATTTTAGAGTTCAAAAAGCAGATCAGTGGTCCATACTTGAAGGAAATGCCCTGTATAATATACTTGACAAGTAATCATATAGCCTTTCATTAACCTCCAAGGAGGGTGATGCATTATTTCCCATGGCAATCATGCCATGTTGACAGATCTAATTATTAGGAAGCATTTTTCCTCTGATATCAAACCCACATTTGTCTTTTCAAAACTTCAACCTATTGTTCTAGGTTCTGTCCTCTGGAATCAAATAGAACAAATCTAATCCTTTCAAAAAATAATCTTTAGACATGAAAGGCAGCTATCATGCCTCTCTTAAATCTTCTCTTTTCTAGGCTAAATATTCTCAGTTTATTCAAAAGTCCTCATTTAATATGAGTTCAAGACCCCTCATTAATCTAGTTGATCAAAATCCCTCTTAAATCTCTATGCACTGAGTACTTGAGATGAGTCAGAGTAACAGTGCAAGAATATAATATCTCATATTTCTGCAATCTATTTTTTTCAGAGCAACTCTTATTCTTCTAGTTTCCATAAGTTCTCCTTTATTCTCCTCAAGCCCTGGAATTTGTTTTTTTAAAAAAAGATACAAATAATGAAATGTTATTTAGTAGTAGTACAAGTAATTATAATAACAACAATAATAAATAATAATAAACAACTCAGTGCCTTGTGGTTTGGAAAGTCCTTTCCCTTATGTTTTCTGATTTGATGTTCACAAAAGCCTGGTGCTTATTAAGTCCATTTTATAGGAAAAAAGTACTGTTAAGAGACTAGCCCATGATTATACAACTAGCTGATGTTGTAGACAAAGTTCAAATTCACATTTCACTTGACTCCAAAATGGAGACTTCTACCACTATACCAGCTGTCTATCAATATGGGAGGAAAACATGCTTATTTTTAAATTATATAAAAACTTTCCAGGCCTGACTACTTTCCCTTGTGTTTTCCTTAATGGGGAGCCAAATACATTCAGATGCAAAAATTAAATTAAACACTGAGGACTTACATTTAGTTAGTTAACTCATAACCTGAAACTCCTTTGAATTTCACCACAGTTAATTATATTCTGAATACCACTGCTTCTCAAATCTCTTGTTGAGGGACTCACTTGCATAAGAACCCTAGGCTATTGGAAATAGCTTCAAGAAATACTGCTTTGTTTTTTTTTTTTTTTTTCCTTAAATGTTTTGTGGGCTTCATCAATTCCGTTTCTTTGTCCCTGATGCACTCTCTCAGGATTTTATTATCCCATACCCCAAATCTCACTAAGCAGTGCATACATAAGAGAGATATCATCTCTCCCAGATCTATCATTTCTTGGAGACATCTAAAAGACAAGTTGCATGGCTTTTATGAAAACAGGTGAATTTTAAACATGTTATAATGCATATAACATAATTAAAAATTCTCCTACATAAAAGTGTTGAATTTAAATATAGTTTTTTAAAAAATTAGAATTCTTGTTTGTTCTTAAAGTAAAAACATTACATATCCCACATTAGTCAAGATGATTTGTGGGGAAAAAATGATCTGTGATATATGTTATAAAGTATGATAAGTTTCAGAGAATTTTCATGAAAAAGTCACTAGTATTTGGCAACAGAGATCCTAAATTCAATCCCAGTCATACCTCTGTGACTGAGGTAAAGTCACTTTAACTTTTCCAATCTTAGTTTATTCATCTATGAAATGGAGAGAGTGGACTGGGAAGACCTCTCAAGTCCCTTTTAGTTATAAATTCTAAGTCTTATAAAATAATGATGATATACTATAGTTCTATATTCAATAAATTCCAACAGTTGTCTAATCAATATAGCCTTTCAATTGAAACAATTTTCAGATGGCAAGTGACTTATTTAAGTAGATGAAAGTCTATGCATTATATAAAGAAAAAGTTATTAATTATTATTAGACAACTTTCTGAACAAAATTATAAACTATAACTAAGTCATTTGGAATATTAGTAATGTGGATAATGTGGCATGAAATGTTGTTATTTAGGCACCAAATGATAGAAGGCACCAAATGTTGGTATTTGGTCATGTGAAAAATTCACAGTGGCCACTCTCTGTGGCAAAAAGTAGATTTATTTAGGAGAAGAGGTTATAGACAAAATAAAGAGATACAGTAGACACCGGGAATGGTAAATAGGACTGGGAGAGCATAGAAAAGGGTTTTAAAATCAATGATAGGAAGGGCAAATTCCCTAGTGAAATTTGCCTTTTACCAGGAGAAAGGAAAAAACCCATGAGGATGGGACATGCCCTTAGCTGGGAGGCTAAATACTAAAAAGGATTTAGCATCCTAAAAGGGAAGTAAGGGGAAAGACACTTTAAAGCACAGTGGGATTAGGAGAGATACCATGTGGTATGGGAGAGGGGTAAAGGGAAAGTATCTTGGTGGCCTGACCCAAGGAGGTTCAATGGAGATGGCATGGAGATTTGATATAATTTGTATTTCTGAGTGGATTCTAGAGCTAAACTGATCTCTATCAGAGCCTTCTTTTTGCCTGCCTCAGGGAACAATTTTATCCATGCTTCAGTTTCTCTCTGTCAACCACACCCATCACTCAAGGCCTCATCATTAGGGGAAAAGAAAGATGTGAGGAAAATCTAGAGGAAAGAACAAAAGGAGGAAAAAATGTAAGAAGAAGCAGTTGATTTCCTTCTCCAACATTTCTTTATGAGAAAGTGTAAAGAGAGAAACTTGGTCTAAACTCCTACCTGAAAATAATCAAGAGTATTCACAATCTTTTTTTAAGTTGTTAATGTTATCCAATATTCAAACTTGTTAACTCACCTGGATTGTTGTTAAAATGTGATTTTCAAAATCCTTTCAACCAATCTGGATACCTAGGCCAATCTTTCCAACAAAACATGGGGAAATGGTCTTGATTATTTTTCCAACATCTAGGACAGAAATAGTTCTACTGAAGCAATATTTGGAACATCTCACATAAGCTTTACTAATCTACAATTTAATGATTTGTCATTGTATAAATGGGACTTTCTGATCTGAATAATCAAGATAACAGAGAAAAGTAGGTTTAGGACTTTGCTCTCTTAGCTCACTCTCCTTGTTGAGTCATTTTCAATTATGTCTGGCTCTTTGTAACCCCATTTGAGGTCTGGAGTAGTTTGTCATTTCCTTCTCCAGTACATCTTACAGATGAGAAAACGGAGGCAAACAGGGTTAAGTGACTTGTCCAGGGTCTAGTAAGTGTCTCAGGCTGGATTTGAATACAGGAAAGTGAGTTTAATTGACTGCAGGCTGACACAGATAGTATATACACAATGCCCCTAGCTGCTCAATTAAAAAATACTATTTTAAAATTTAAAAAAACAGAAAACAAATAAACAACCTTAAAAACAGTAACACTGAACATAGTAATATCACTGGTCTCATAACCTTATTACTGAATTAACTGATATGTAATGTAAATATTACAAGGAATATATTTGTTATATAACTTTTTAGAATATGACTCTTCTGGTGTTCAAGTTTTTATATTTTAGAATTATAATTTTCTTAAAAATCCTTAAAACATCACAAAAATTATTATATGAACTTTGGGTAATTTTTCTCATTGTCTTTTCCCATGTTCTTTAAAGGATGCAGCTTCACAGAATGGATAGAGTGAAAATCTGACACTTGCTAGAATCCCAACTCTACCAAATGTTAGCTTTGAAATCATTGGTAAGAATTTTTAAATTGTGGATAATTATGCCTAAAGTATGTTACATCCCTAACTTATTGGTTTGTTTTGAATTCCTAATTAGGTGATACATATATTCAAATATAATATATGTATACAATACATGTATGTATATATGCACACATATATCTATATACATATTACATAAACACATACATGCATACATATGTACATAAAATTATACCTTTCACTTTGCAACTTTCCCTATTGTGTTTTTGATATATAATTGGTTGGCATAAGAAATTAAATGGGAATTTGGGGGAAGTTTTGTGGAAGCTATAGAAAACATGTAAAGGCCAGCAGATGACACAGAACATGTTTAGAAATGCCCCAAATATATGTATTGTATAATGCAAACTCCAAATTTACAATAAGGTACTATAAACAACCCAATAAAAGAAAAAGAAAAAAACAATTAACTTTTCTTGTACAAAGAGAAGGCCAAAAACTTTATGTGGACTTTCCAGATCATGGAAATATCACTCTACTAATCCTTGTGAAGTGGAAGAGGTAACTGTATGTACATATGCATATATATGTATGTACCACATATACACATATATTTTCATAGACAAACAGTTCTTATTTATTATGTACCTTTGACTTTACACAAATAATTTTGAAAAATATTTCAATCAACCACTAGTGATTGAAAAAATAGGAGCAGTGAGTAGGAATAGGCAACACATTGTACACTTATGTTAAATTTATGGTTCAGTACTATAAATAATTTATCATTAACTTCATCTTTCATTTCAAAATCCTACTTATTATCATGGCAGAATGTTTAATATTGCTGATTTTAATACAATATGTGACTTGCATAAAGGTATCATTTTGTATACTCCTTTGTTATATAGGCTATTTTATAAGTTAAATGAAATGGACAAATTGGGGCAAAATCTATTCTTAAATCTAAATTTTCCTGCTATCCTTAACCTTAATCTAACCCTAAAACACAGACTCCAATTTTATCCCTAAATTCAATTCCTTTAACTTATGTATATATATATACTTGTATATACATGTATGCATATGTGTGTGTGTGTATATATGTATATATGCATGTGTGTATATGTGTGTGTGTGTGTGTGTGTGTGTATGTACATGAATATAACTTTGCAGATTTTACAGTGTTATGTAAATTCCAGATAGTCTTATTTGGAAAAATGAAAACAAACAAAAAAACTCCCAAATATAAGCCATATTTGCTATTTCATTCTCAAAATATCCTTAGAGTTTTTCTAATAAGAATCTAAAGAAAAGCACATATCTTTAAACATATTTGTTCTTATAGTAGAATGTCTATTTTTGCAATGACATGGCCTCAGGAACATATGCTATTAGCATGATTTTCGGCAATCAAGCCAATGTGAACTGTGAGTAAATCAGTCCTATAATCTTCAAACATACTCCCTAGGCCATGAGTCTGAAACCATCTGGACACCATGACAGTGTTCTATTTATTACATACAAATGCCTGGATCCTGCCGAAGCATAAACAGTAATTAAACACACAAGCCAACCATGCATGCCAGATTTGCTAGAACTATCCTTTGAGTATCTTACAGTTTCCATGCCAGTGAGCTTATTGAGAAATTGGCTGGTGATTAAAGATTAATGATTTATGGTTGCAAGTAAGGTTCATTTGCTGCCTACTGAAATATATTTGACAGCATCTTTGTGATTCCTCTGGAATTCATACTTCATATAGATAATCGTTCTTAAGTCAATTTCTCAATTAATTTCAGGAAAGACATGACATAAATTTAATATGTCAATTTCTAGAAACCTTTTTAAAAGCTCAAGATCTCAGATAAAATTTGTTATTTTAATTTTATCTGATTCTCTTACAGCTGCTATCTTACCCTTCACCTATACCTGTGTGAGTTAAATTTAAAAAAAAATTCCTTTTATGTCATCAGGTATTTTCATATTTCATCTAACTTCTTGACTGTATACTTTCGGCTGGAATTGTCTCCTTCATTCAAACTTATTGTTTTTTTCAATTTTGTTTAATTCAAACATCTAAATCTTCCTAACACTCTTAAAATTACTTAATATACCTCCTATGCAAAAAGTAGATGTTGTTTTTACATAATAATCACATAGTAATATGAGAGGAGCATAAGAAACACACACAAACATGTGTGTATGTATATGTATACATATATGTATATAGCTATAAGCACACACATACTTATATACACATGTATGTATATAGGAAGATTTTTGAGGAAGAAGATAAAATATACTACTAGAAACATAAAGAAAAGTTTTCCAGAAGTAATGCCTTGAAGGAAAATAAGTGTTTTGAAAGATAAAGGTATGAGTAAGAAAACATCCAGTATCAAGGACAACTGGTGTGAATGAATGGAATATGGATAGGATGAATTGTAGAATGCTTGAGGATGAGTAATGCAAAATAAGAATATAAAGGGTAGATTGTAGATAGATTGTAGAGTATTTTGAACTGTTGACAATTATTCCAGAATTCCTCAGTTGAATGTGTTCCTTAAAGTTTTCACCTTGAGAGATACATAATTATTTCAATGATTGTTTCATTGTTCAAAACAGTTTTGAAACTCTAGGAATTTTATTCAGAATAAATATAACATGATTTCTTTTAGATCAAACCTTATCTGGGATTATTGTATTGTATTTTGGGAACCATATCATTGTAGCTCTATAGAGTTAGTTCAGTGTCAGAGTTGAAGTAGCGTCTTTTCCACTTATTTCTATTAATGCACCACTATTTCCCTTGCATTAAGGCTTGAAATTTATTTAACATCTCTCTTTCTTTCTCCTTTTTCCAGTTCATTAAGACTAATATGTCTAGTCGTTGTCTCTGTGAATCTACATCAAATATTTCTGTCTCATATATCCCCTTGTTTTCATTTACTCTATCACCAACCTACTACATACCATGTTACAGCTCTTTTTACAACCTCAGGTGAGAGTTGGGTGAAACAAGATGGATGAGCAGCCCTTAAAAGGGCTTTCCATCCCTTACAAGCCCTCTTCCAAAACTCTAAGTATACTGTCTTCCTTGTTTACTGGTCTCCTTGCTGTTTCTTAAGCAAAACATTTCACCTCTCAGCTTTATATACTTTATCTGATTGTCCCCCAACCCTGGAATGCTCCATCTCCTCATTTTCATCTTCTAGCTTCACTGTCTACCTTTTAAGTACCAACTGAAGTTCTATTTTTTACAGAAAGCTTTTCTGAATCTCTTTTAATTTTAGTTTATATTCTCCAGTTTATTATTTCATTAAACTATTTGTATATTCTCTCTCAAAATAGATTGAGCTCCTTTAGATCTGGGAAGCCCCCTTTCCTGTATTTGAGTGCCAGTGTTTAGCATAGTACCTGGAACACTTTAGATCCTTAATGGATGTTTATTGAGACTCAAAATGAGGAGTAATATAGAAAGTTAGTTGGAATGAATGGATCAAGGGAGGTTCTTTTTTTTTTAATATAGAGGAAACATAGTCATATTTTAGATAATATAAAAAGTCAGTCAACAGCATAAAATGAAGATAAATGAAAGTGGGGATGATAAAGAAAGCAATCTGCTGAAGAAAATGAGATGAATGTGTGGTCTCTTGTGGGCACATTTTGAAAGACTCAGTAAAATACTGAAATTGTAGGAATTCTAATTGTCTTGTTTTCTCACTCAAAACGATAATGGGAAACTTTCTTCTTCTGTGGAGTAGTTTTTGCTTAAATTATCTCAAATCACAGATTTATATTCTTAGACAAAACTATTGTATATATATATATAATATTATATTATATGTATAACATATAATATATATAATATATATAATTTGCTATTGTATTAAACAATGTAAATTATGATTGCCTTCCATCCCAATCTGAGGACAAAAAAGTGTTCTGAAGAAAAGTATTATGAGTTTTAACTTTCATTAAAATGGGAAGGGGAAAGGTAAATTAAGGAACTGTTAAAGACTTTTACCAATTTGGAAATCGAAAGAAAGCCCATCAATTATTAAATAGTTGAACAAGGGTGGTATGTGATTATGAGAAAATAACAGTGTGCTACAAAAAATAGTGAACAATGATTTCAGAAAAGACCTGGAAAGGCTCACATGAACTGATGCAGAGTGACTGAGCAGAACCAAAACACTGTACACTATGTAATGGCAATATTGCATAATGATCAATTGTGAACAACTTAGCTATTCTCATCATTTAATAATCCAAGACAATTCCAAGGGACTTATTATAAAAATGATATCTATCACCAGAAAAAGAACTGATTGAGTCTGAATGCAGTTTGAAGCATATTATTTTTCACATTGTTATTTTTGTGGGTTTTTTTTCCTGTTCTTTCACAGCATAATTAATATGGAAATATGTTTTGCAGAATGTACAACCTACATCAAATTGTTTGTTGTCTCAGGGAGGGCTCAGGGAAGGGATGGAAGGAAAGAGATAATTTGGAATTTAAACTAAAATAACAAATATTAAAATTGTTTTTATATGTAATTGGAAAATATTAACCAAAAATAACTTATATTTCAAATATTAAATACTGGGCATAAAAAGATGGAAAATATCACTTGATTTTAAGGAGTTTACAATTCAACTAAGAAGACAACATGCAAACTATGAACAAGCAAGATATAAAGAAAAATAGGAAATAATCAGTAGAAGGAACAGAAGGAATTACAATTAAAAGGGACTGAGGATAACTTTCTTTAGAAGGTAACATTTAAGCCGGAACTTGAAGAAGCTATGGAAGCTACAAAGCAGCAGTGAGGAAAAAAACATTCCTGGCATGGGAACAATCAATGAAAATGCCTCGACTTGAATATATTAATTAAAAGTCTTTAATAAGAAAGAGACCTCTGTCACTGTATCAAAGAGTATGTGGAAGGGTATGGGATATGAAAATTAGAAAGGTAGATGTGTGTGTGTGTGTGTGTGTGTGTGTGTGTGTGTGTGTGTGTGTGTAGAAGAGAGACTAGATTATAAATGGATTTGAGTTCCAAGCAGAGGATTTAATATTTGATGCTAGAGATGATAAGGAAACCCTGGAGTTTTATTGATTGGGTAAGTAGCATGATTAAACCTGTTAAACCTGTTGTTGAATAGAAATGAATTGAAATAGAAAAAATTGAAGACAAAGAGATCAATCAAGTAGTAGACTACTGCAGTAGTCCAGGAATGAGAAGACAAAGATCTGAACCCAGGGAAGTCCAATATCAGAGAAGAATCTCTTACTCAATGCTTCTGGTACTCTAAAAATAAAATGAGTTCTCCTGATTGTCTATCTTAAGCAATCGCCATCATCCTAAGATGTCCTCAAAATTCTTTTGTTCTGGGTAAGTTTTTAGAAATCTCTCTAATTTTGAATCTTGGTAACCCAAGGTCATTTAATGATTTTGCTTTAATAGAAGAATTCTATATTTTGATTGCTATACAAATGGAAGAATAAAACTTGGGATTCCTTTATGGATTCTATTAATCTGCATTTTACTGTCTTTTTAATACTTAGAGACACTTTTCATGTAAGATTTATTTGAATGTTATATTCAGAATCATTTTTTTCTTATTTTTTTATGAGAAATCAAGAACTCTCAATTTCTTTCATCAAGCTGTATTTGTGAATACACATATATAAATATATATAGAACATATCATAATGTATATATTTTGTATGTTCCATATAAAAAATCTACATGAGATTATTTCATCTTTTCTTTTATTTATCATATTTAATCATTATGAAAGAGCTTCTTTGTGTGAAATCATTGCTTTAGTTCTTTTCCCCCTCTATTTACAATTTTATATTTTAAAATTTACATTTTTCTCCATGAAGATTTTTCCTTTCTGCTCCCATACTTTCTGCCTTCAATTGGAATGTTTGTTACAATTTTAAAATTATGACCTTAGACATGACCATTCACTCAGCAATTTATAGATTACTTAAAAAATAACTAAATAACCATATGTTTGACATTCTCTAATGAGCAATTTTTATAAAACATATAATGATTTGTATTATTCCATGTTTCACTTAGGCATTCATTGATGGGAGCAATAATTTCTTGCTAAACTGTATCTTTAAACTTATCCAAATATACTTTACATAGTAGATAATAAAGTCTTGTTAAATTAAATTGAATTGTATCCTCAAGTCCCAAGGAAGCCCTACAAAAATATTTATCAAGTGATTAATTAAAGACTTCTAGTGAGATGGAATCCACTACATCCCATAATGATCTCTTCCATTTTGATATAATTATGTTTTTTTAGAATTTTTTTCCTCTTAACATTGAATTGTAACCCCTCTCTTTTCAACTTCAACCCAGGATTCCTGGTTCCTTCCTTTGGGGATATAAAACCAAAATCAATTAATTTCTACTTGACATCCCTTTAAACACTTAAAGATATCCACCATGTCCTCACAATAAGCCATCTACTACACAAAAAACAAACCCACTGACTTCAGATGATCATTATATGACATGATCTTGAGGTACTTATTCAAGTTTGTTATGATTTAAATAATCTTACCACTATTCTTCCCAAAATGTTGTGTCTGGAAAACATTGCATTGGTAAGATTCAGACTATTTTAAATAGTGAGTTTTCAATACAGAACCTCAAAAAAGCAGAAATTTATGACAAAGGTATAATAATACAAATCAAAATTATAAGAATAATACTAAAAAGGGAAAGGTTTTATGAAGTAATATCAGGGAGCTGAAATTCATTAAAATACAAAATTGTCATGATCTTTACAAGAATAATGGTAATGTTGATTTGATTATTGATACTTGTGGATTGATTGATGTGGATTAAAGGAGAATGTTTATAGAGCAGTTGGTGGCAGTTCTATGATCTTTTCTGAAAAGTCAAGGAAGTAAGAAGTAAATTAGAGGCTCAGCTATTGGCTTTATAATATCTCTTATCACAATTCTGCTTTTTCCTTTACTATCCCAAATATCAATAATATTTTCCCTCTTCATTTCTACCTCATAGATTTCCTGACTTTCTCCAGGACTCAATCCCTATCCCACATTTTGCAGAAGTTCTTTCCTAGTTCTTTTTACTGCTAATGTTTTCTCTCTGAGATTATTTCCAATCATAATATATATATATATATATATATATATATATATATATGTCTTATATATCAGTGTGGGTGTGCCAGTCTGTTGATCTATCTATATGTATATTTGTTGGCATATTGAATTTTCTTTAGAATGTGAATTCTTTGAGGGTAAGGATAAATTTTTGGTCCCTTTTTTGGATACATGTTGCTCTTACCAAATTGTCTGGCACATAGTAAGAGCTTAATAAATACTTATAGACTCATTACCAGGAGTGTCAAGTATGTGAACTAAAACATTAGTTTTCTCCCAATAAGGCTGTGGTTGAGAAAAAAAAATTTTAATTTATTTGTTTTTAATAGGACCTGTTTTTTAAAATTAACTGCTGCTTCCCTAAATTAATTTTTGACTGAGGCAATTGGGGTTAAGCGACTTGCCCAGAGTCACATAGCTAGGAAGTGTTAAGTATCTGAGACTAGATTTGAACTCAGGTCCTCCTGAATTCAGGGTTGGTGCTCTATCCACTGTGCCACCTAGCTGCCCCTCCCCTAAATTTCTATACCTCTCTGCCAACAAATGCACAGTCTTTTTAAAAGCCAGTGATATAATCTAAATACAAATTTTAGAAGGCAACAGTTCTTTTTTAAAGAATCAAGTTATGGTCACTTGAAAAGCAACAGGGGAGTTCATGGCAGCCATAGGGAAGATGTAATATTGCCAAAAAGTGCCACAAAAGAAGTATTATAAAATATTATATCAAACAAAGCTACAACCAGAAAAATTTCTGAACAGATACAAAACTACATTTGTAGATTTTTCCCTTTGAAAATTCTCTATAACAAAAAAGTGTAGCCTTAGTTTCCCAAGGTAGGGGAAAAAGTATAACTCTTCTTATGCCATCTTCCAACACACTATTAAGGATATGTAATTAAGAAGAGCAGCTATATTTGTTCAGGGTTATATTGGAGAAATTCTAGAGGTGGCACAGTTTTATGGCCAATATCTTTTAACTTTAAGCAACATATAAGTTTAAAAAATGCATATTGACTATAGAAGATATCTATCATAAGAAAATCTGGATCAATGAAACAGTCAATTGGTCCTTCATTAAGCACTAGACATGTACCTGACACTATAATAGAAACCAAAAATTTTTGCTCTAAAGGAAGAAACAAGAGCTTGTGCATTTGAACATAACTGTGAAGGTCAATATCATTAACAATGAAATTTTTAAAGAAAACTTGATAAGAAATGGGAAACCTTACCAAAATTCTAAAACAGTGTTAGATTAAAAAAAAAAAAAAGAAATATGAAGGCATTAAAAATAAGTGTATGGGGGCAGCTAGTTGGTGCAGTTGATAGAGCATCAGCCCTGAAGTCAGGAGGACATGAGTTAAAATCTGGTTTCAGACACAATACTTCCTAGCTGTATGACCCTGGGCAAGTCACTTAACCCTAATTACCTCAGCAAAAAAACAAAAAACAAACAAATCAAATAAGTATATAAATTTTTGTGTGTGTTTAATAAAAAGAGTGGGAAAAGATCATCCCATAACCAAAGAAAAATGGATTACATTTTCTTAGAAAGAAAGTATAAAGAGTAAAAAGCTTTTGAATGTTTTTCTAGTGAAATATTCCTAAAAATAAAGGGAAAATCTATTAGACGTAAGGGTAAGATTAGATTTTAAGTCAAGTTTCTATGAATCATGTAAATCTTACAGGAAGCAGATGAAGTCAGATAAACTCTCTGTCCCCCAGAATTAAATGGATTTCTAGAAAAAATGGAAATAATAAATATATTTTTAATTTAAATAATGAGGAAAAGTAAAAGTAAAAGACAAATTGTTCTTTTAAGATGCTAGAAGAGAACCTCTGGGGGTGGAGCCAAGAAGGCAGAGTGAAGCTAGAAAGTAGCTCAAATTCTCCCAACCTCCCACATGTAATCAAATTTCTGAACAGAATTTGAGAGAATGAAACCACTTTCCAGCTCAAGACAGTTTGGAAAAACTTCAAGAAAAGTCAGTCTCACTGAGATGAACAGGGTTTCAGCCCAGTTCAGAAAGAGTCTGGAAATGTCTGTGAGAGGGTCTTAATCACAGCAGATAAGCAACCTTTGGTCCTGGCTCAGTAGTAGAGCAATCCAGGGAGGCATTCTTCAGTTCCACCTCAGAAGGCAAATTCTTGGAAACCAGATTATTTCCTGGAAAGATCAAGTAAAGCCATCATCTATAATAGAATGAGCCCCTGTGCTCAAAGCTAAAGCTCAGAGCTGCACAGGAAGCTTGGAACAGCTACCTCTTTACCCCAAGAGCAGAGCTTGATCATAAAGACTAAAAGACAAAACCAGAAAATAAGCAAGAAACAGAAGAAAAAGTTAACCATGAAAAGCTACGATGGTGATAAAGAAGACCAAAACTCCAATTAAGACGAGGACAAAATGTTCTTATTTTGAAAACTCAAAGAGCATATGAATTGGTCTCAAATCCAAAGATGTGCTCATACTCACAAAAAATTTAAAAAGGAAAATAAAAAGTACAATTAAAAAGTGAGAAAAGAAATGAGAGGTAATCAAGAGAGAATCAACTGCTTGGAAAAGGAGGGAAAACATTGAGGAAGAAAACAATTCCTTAAAAAAATATAGTTGGCAAAATGCAAAAAAAAAAAAAAAAAATTGCTGAGGAAAACAATACCTTGAAAAGTAGAATTAATCGAATGGAAAAGGAGATACAAAAGGTAACTAAAGAAAATCACACATTAAAAACCAAAACAGGTAAAATGACTTTCTGAGACATCAAGAGTCAGTCAAAAGAACTAAAAATCAATGAAAAAAAATGAATGAAAATGTAAAATGCCTCATTGAAAAAACAATCTGTAAAATAGATTCAGGAGAGATAGTTTAAAAAATATTAGTCCCTCTAAGGTCATGTCTAAAAATGAATCTATACAGCATTCTTCAAGAGATCATAAAAGAAAACTGTCCTGATATTCTAGAAACAGAGGGAGAAATAGTCATTGAAAGAATTCATCAGAAAGAGATCCCACAAGGAAAACCCCAAGGGACATTGGTGCAAAACTCCCAAATTATCATCTCAAGGGAAAAAATACTGCAAATTGGCAGACAAAAGCAATTCAAGTATCAAAGAGCAATAGCCAGGATTATCCAGGATCTAGCAGTGTCTACAATATAGGATCAGACAGCCTGGAATAACATTTTGGAAGGCCCTGCGATTACAACCAAGAATTAATTACCCACTTGTAGAGGGGTGATACTCCAAAAAGGTATGCAGACAACCAAACACGCAAGGATAATTAACTATTCTATATGAGACAATGGATCTTTATACATATTTAGATGAGATGGTTATGTGATGGCTCTCCTCACTTTTGGTGCTTGCTGAATGTTTGGTGTTGAGATAATCGTTCGCAAGGATTGGAAGCAGGACGCGGTGGTGGGGAGGGAGGGAGACAAACCAGAGTCACTTGGCAGCAAGACAAGGAAGAGAGAAGCTGAAGACTCCTGACTCCAGATTAGGACACATCTTTGTCAAGCCATGTGGCAGCTTGCCTGCCTCCTTCACTTCTCCTCCTAAAGACCAAGGACTTTGATTTAGTCTAACTCTGGATGACCCTGAAGCCCTCCAGAAAGCTAGCCTGTATTTTACACCCACTTAGACAAAGAATTATCTTTCAGGGGGAGGGGATGGATATTCAATGAAATAAGAGACTTTCAATCATTTGTATTGAAGAAAACAACTATAAAAGAAAATTTTATCTTCAAATACAGGGTAAAATATATTTTATTTAAAGGTAAAACTGTATCCCTAGATGGAAAAATTATATCTTGAGAACTTTATCTGTTATTGGGGCAGTAAGAAGGGACATGCATGGATGGAGGGTGTGAGAAAGAGGAAATAAATGATTTGGGCATGCAACTAAAAAAGCTAGAAAAATATTGAACCCCCCAATGAAATACTAAATTAGAAATTCTGAAAATCAAAAGAGAGATTAATAAAATTGAAAGTAAGAAAACTGCTGAACTAATTAATAAAATTAAGAGTTGGTTTTATGAATAATCCAACAAAATAGATAAACCTTTGATTAATCTGATTAGAAAAAGAAAAGAAAAAAAAAAAAAAAACAAATTACCAGCATCAAAAATGAAAAAGGATGAATGTATCACCAATGATAAAGAAATTAAAGGAATAATTAGGAGCTCTTTTGCCTAACTGTATGACAACAAATCTGACAATCTAATCAAAATGGATGAATATTTACAAAAATATAAATTGCCCAGGTTGACAAAAGGATAAATTAATTCCTTAAATAGTCCCATTCTAGAAAAAGACATTGAAAAAGTCATCAATGAACTCCCTAAGAAAAAAATTTCCAGGGCAAGATAGATTTACAAGTAAATTCTACCAAACATTTAAAGAACAATTAATTCCAATACAATATAAACTATTTGGAAAAATAGGTAAAGATGGAGTTCTATCAACTCCTTCTTCTATGATACAAATATGGTACTGATACCTAAACCAGGAAGAGCCAAAATAGAGAAAGAAAATTACAGAACCATCTTCCTAATAAATATTCATACAAAAATTTAAATAAAATATTAGCAAAACAATTACAATGATTTATCAGCAGTATAATGCACTATAATCAAGTGGGATTTATACCAGGAGTGTAGGGCTGGTTCAATATCAGGAAAACTATTCCCTTGATTGATCATATCAATAATAAAACCAAAGAAATCATATAATAATCTCAAAAGATGCAGAAAAATCTTTTAACAAAATACAGCAACTATTCCTATTAAAAACACTAGAGAGCAACGAGATAAAATGAGATTTCCTTAAAATAATAAGCAGTGTCTAAAACCAACAACAAACATTATTTGTAATGATGAGAAACTGGACACATTCCTAATAAAATCCTGGGTGAAAGAAGGATGCCTATTATCACCACTATTATTCAATATTGTACTAAAAATATTGGCTTTAACAATAAAAAAAAGAAAAATAAATTAAAGGAATTAAACTAGGCAATGAGGAGATAAAGCTACCACATCTGATATTGATATACTTACAAAATCCTAAAAAATCATCCCAAAATCTTCTGGAAACAATTAACAGCTTTAGTAAAATTGCAGGATATAAATTAAACACAAATCATTAGTATTTCCATATTTTACTGGCAAAGCTCAGCAGTAAGAGATAGAGAAATTCCATTTAAAATAACTATAAAAAATAAAATAAAATATTTGGGCATCTAATTGCCAAGACAAATCCAGAACTATGTGAACACAATTACAAAAGAGTTTTCACACAACTAAAATCAGATCTAAATAACTGGGAAAAAATCAATTATTTGAGCTAATATAATACAAACGACAATTCTACCTAAATTAGCCTACTTGTTCAATGCCATACCAATCAAACTGTCAAAAAGTTATTATATAGAACTAGAAAAAATAATAATTAAATTCATCTGGAAGAACAAAGTGTCCAAAATATCAAGGGAATAAATAAAAAAATAAATACAAAGGATGGTGACTTAGTAGTAGCAAAGCTATAACTCTATTATAAAACAGCAGTCATCAAAATCATTTGATTATGGCTAACAAACAGGGAGATGGATCAGTGGAATAGTTTAGATACACACGACATAATAATAGTAATCTAGTATTTGATAAACCTCTGCACTCCAGCTTCTGGAATAAGAACTCACTATTTCACAAATATTGCTGAATAAGCTGGAAAATAATATGTCAGAAACTGGGCAAAGACCTATATCTCACACCCTATACCAAAATAAGCTCAAAATGGGCACATGATTTGGGCATAAAGAATGATAGCGTAAGCAAATTAGGAGAGCAAAGGATAATTTACATATCAGATTTTTGGAGGATGAAGGAATTTGTGAACAAAGAACTAGAGAATATTATGAAATGCAAAATGAACAACTTTGATTACATTAAATTAAAAAGTTTTTGCCAAAACAAAATCAACAAAAACAATATTAAAAGGGAAGTACAAAGCTGAGGAAAAAATTCAGCTGGTGTTTCTGATAAAGGCCTTATTTCTAAAATATATAAAAAATTGTTTCAAATTTATAAGAATACAAGTCAAATGATATGAACAGACACTTTCAGGTGATGAAATTAAATGAAATTCATATATTTTATTGAGTGTCCATTTTCTTCCGTGAAAGAAAATGCTCACTTTAGCAGGGTAGTTTATTATCGACTGCATTCCATCTTTGCTAGTTCAGAATATCAGATTCCAGGCCCTTCGATCCTTGGTGGAAGCTTTTAGGTCCTGGGTAATCCTTATTGTGGCTCCTTGGTATTTGAATTATTTCTTTCTGGCTGCTTGTTGTAAAGTATGAGCTCGATCCCTGGAGGGCCTTGAGGTCAGCCAGAGTCAGTATAAATTAAAGTCCTTGGTCTTTAGGGAAAGAAGTGAAGGAAGCAGGCAAGCTGTCACATGGCTTGTCAAACATCTCTTCTTGATCGTGGAGTCCTGAGTCACCAGCTCTCTCCTCCTCCTCATCCTGCCACCAAGTACCTCTCTGGCCCCTCTCCCTCTGCCCTCTAATCCTTGCCTATGATTATATTAACACCAAACATTCAGCAAGCACCAGTGGTGAGAAGAGCTATTTATTCACACATATGCTAATAGAGTCATTGTTTCACATCAAATAGGTAATTAGCCTTAAGTGCTCAGATGTCTGATTCAAGCATACTTTTGTGGAGTTTTAGACCTCTACACCTTGTAATATTTTTTCCCTTGGTCTGATAGTTCTTCAATTTAGCCATGATATTCCTTGAAGTTTTCATTTTGGGGGTCTCTTTTAGGAGGTGATGGGTGAATTCTTTCAATGTCTATTTTACCTTCTGATTCCAAGACATCAAGGCAGTTTTCTTTGATGATTTCTTTTAAGATAATGTCTAGGCTCTATTTTTCATCATGGTTTTCAGGAAGTCCAATAATCCTTGGATTGTTTCTCCTAGATCTATTTTCCAGGTCAGTTATTTTCCCAAGTAGGTATTTTATGTTTTCTTCTATTTTTTTTCTTTTTTCTTTTTCTTTTCTTTTCTTTTCTTTTCTTTTTTCTTTTCTTTCTTTCTTTCTTTTTTTTTTTTGGCATTGCTTTACTGTTTCTTGATGTCTCATTGAGTCATTCATTTTTATTTGTTCAGTTCTGATTTCTATTTCTATTTCTATTTATTTGTTCAGTTCTGAGATCTATTTGGAAGGAGTTTTCTTCAGATAATTTAAGTGTTTCCTATTTCAAATCCTCTTGTAAAGTTCTCATTTCTTTCCCCCATTTTTCTTCTCTCTCTTTTAAGATCCTTTTTAATTTCTTCCAAGAGAGCCATGGAGATAAGGGACAATTTAGGGCAAGGGGGAGATTGTCAAAGCTTCCTCTACAAGCAGCAGTGGCTGTGCTGGGTCAATGCTGACTGACTTCTGGTGCTGGGTGGGTGTGGCCACACCCAAATACCATGAATTTGTGGCATTTCAAGGTTCACTATTTGCCTTTTGTGTTTGTGTTGAATGTTTTATAACTTCTCTGCTGATCTACTGGCTTGCAACCAGGGCAGAGTAGCCAACACTGCTGTAGATTCTTCCCTGTAGATTCTTTGGCTGTGGGGAGCCCACACCACCCCAAGACTGTGTGCTGTCTGCTGTGGCATCTGTGCTTGGTCTGCTTTTACTTGGCTCCACCTCCTTCCATCCCTGATTGGAACAGACCTTATCTGGAGATCTTCAAAATTATCTTCTGCTGGAAAATTGTTACACTACTAATATTCATGGATTCTGTCAGTCCAAATCTAATTCAAAGGCTAGATTTGCTGTATGTCTGAGGGGTAAGGAAGTAGCTTAGAAAAAGACATGTGTTCTTCACTCCCCTTCCCCCCAATGAAATTAAAGCCATCTATAGTTATATGAATAAAATGCTTCAAATCACTATTGATTAGAATTAATGCAACTTAAAATAGCTCTGAGGTAGCACCTAACACCTCTCATATTGGCTAAGGTGACAGAAAAAGATAATGATAAATGTTGGAGGGATGTGGGAAAACAGGACACAGATACATTATTGGTGGAGTTGTGCACTGATCCAACTATTCTGGTGAGCAATTTGGAGCTATGCTCAAAGAGCTCTAAAACTGTGCAGACCCTTTGAGCCATCAATGACACTAATGGGTCTGTATCCTAAGGAAATCATAAAGGAGGGAAAAGGACCCATGTATGCAAAAAATGTTTGCAACACCTATTTTTGTGATGGCAAAGAATTAGAAAATGAATAGATGCCCATCAATTTGGGAATGGCTGAATAAGTTATGATATATGAAAATAATGAGATATTATCATTCTATACAAAATGATGAACAAGTTGTTTTTAGAAAGGCCTGAGTTTTACATGAATTGCTACTCAGCAAATCAAAGAGAACCATGAATATGTGAATACTGCTACAGTGTAGCAGTGAGATGGTGCCATGATCAACTATGACGACTTGGTTCTTCACAGCAGTTCAGTGATCTAAGGCAATCCAAATAAACTTTGGATAGGAAATGTCATCTACGTCAAGAAAGAAAACTTTGGAGATTGAATGTAAATCAACTCATGCTATGTTCATTTTTTTCCTGTTTTTTTTTCTTCTGTTATGATTTTTCCCCTTTGTCCTGATTTTTCTCTTTCAATATGATTCATAAAAATGCATATTTAAAATTTAATATACATATTAAACAATAAAATACATATATGGGAAAAAGATGTAAAATTATGAAATTTTTCTTAATCATTTGACTTGACTTGAAGGATCATAGAATGTAAGTCTGTTAATATCATCTATTCCAAAACCCTATTATGCATATAAAACAATTGAGGCCTCTAAAATTGAAGTAGCTTGCCTGAGGTTACACAAGTAGAAAATAAGAAATTGTGATTCAAACTTGGCATCTCTTAAGTCAGACTATATATTTTCTTAACTATACTGCCTATAAATATCTGATGGAAAATTCAGTTCTTTAATTTCCTTTAAGATACATATAAATACAACTGAATAATTTTGTTTTTTTTAATAAAAATGACATAAAAGATCAATTAAGTAACATTTGAAAATACTTTGCTTTCCTAGAATATGAAATAGAAATAAGACAAAGGGGATATAGAAATCTTTTATCATTTGGCTATCTTTCATAGGTAAATAAAAATTCACATATCCTAATTGGGAATGGTAGAAATGAGCTTAACTTAAACCCAGAGTCAAATTTGGCTAAAAAGTATACGATATGAATTGGTCTAGTATGGATATCACTTTACTGTCCTGCATTTAAGTATAATTTTTCAGAAATTCAATTGCAGGATATTACATTCTATATCTATTCCTATTAAACTTTATATTCTTCTTCATCCATCACTTTGGTCTACTATGTTTCCATTTATCATACAATATGTTATTGATTTAATTTCATTAAACATGTGATGAACCTACTATTTGTTATTTAGGCCAGTCACTGACAAAAATATTGAAAAGAAAACAGTAAGACTCTGGTAACTGAGTCCAACACTTATGTTAATCTAAGTATTTGATGTGATTGTTCTGGAGGTTGATACAATTTTCTAGGGATGAGATTTTCCAACAGGGATTATCAAAACTGTTTTCTTGGAGGGAGGAGTGAGATGGCAGAAAGAAGGAAGCTATTAATAGGCAAGTAAAAAGACCAAGTTATCAGCAATGATGGGAAAAAAAGAAAATTACTATTTCAAAATAAAAAAAAAACTTAAAAAAGGAAGGTAATAAAGTTTCTCATATAGAAGGTATAAAAATATATATATGTATATATATATATATATGTTCTATATGCAGAAGTCATGTATATGTATATATGTGTACATGGACTACTAGTAATATGGTTATATACATACAGTTACAAATTATGTGTCTTTTAAAGCTTAATGAGGCAGCTAGGTAGTTCAGTGGATAGAGAACCAGGCCTAGAGTCAGGAAGACTCATCTTCCTGAATTCAAATATGACCTTAGACACTTAAGTTGTGTGATCCTGGGCAAGTCACTTAATCTTGTTTGTCTCAGTTTCCCACTTAACTGTAAAATTAACTTGAGAGGGAAATGGCAAACAATTCCAGTCTCTTGGCCAAGAAAAGCCAAAATGGGTATCACAACGAATTGGTCATGACTGAAAATGATTCAACAAAAATAAGTCTTAATGTAGATTTAAGATTTAGTGGTTTTATACCACTCTAAGATTTTTGAAATACACTTTATATTTTTTACAAATTGCTTTAGATACAATTTGAGGCATGGGAAGATGATTTATTTTCTCCCATTGGAAAACTCCAATAGCAGACTAATAAAATATAGGCAAAATAAAAATCAAATCATAAAGGCCTTTTTCAGAATATCTATCTGTAATGTCATATGTCTTGAGAGATTCTAATGTCTTAGATTCAGAGATCATCTATTTTACCCTTCTCTTTTTACCTATGAAAAAATTGAGATTTAGGAGATATTAAGTGGATACTCCAAAGGCATAAAGTAAGAAAATATTTAGGATTCAAGCCAACCCTTAATTATCAAATGTAGTATTCTCTCTACATTAGTACATATAAACTTTAGAATAAAACATTAGTTTTCTTTTTGCTAAATTTTATATTTAATGTGAGTATGTAATCATTACTTTTGATTTGGGTGTGTTATTTTACTTAGATCTCTCAGATGAAAAACTAATTTAATTGGTTTCACTTTTCCCATTACCCATGAGTAATTTCTAATATGTAAAGATACTGATATCCATCAACATTTTACCTATATATGAAGTTCATATATAGAATATGTTAATTCCATAAGTTACCATTTATCCTATTCACACAGGAAGAAAGACATTATACCTGAAAGATTTTCCATTTTTTAAATTGTTGGTAACACTGACACATTTTATTTAATAAATCTTTAGACTTAGTGTTTTCTTTTACTCTTCCAATATTAATACATGATGTAACTAGTTATTGACATTCTTATATTAAACACACATGAATACATGGTACTATAATAAAGTTTTGAAGAAAATTTGAAAACATCCTTTCTAATTTTTGATATGAGAATTGCAGCCTTATGAACAAATGCTTTAAAGGTGATTCAGACTAACTATTCAAATATTGAATAACAACAACAAAATAACATTTAGATAGAGCTTATGATGTGTCAAGTACTTGCTAAGAACTTTACAATTATTATTATTGTTTGATCCCCTGAGACACAGGTATTTTCATCCCTATTTTACAGATGAGGAAATTGAGACAAACAGAGTTTGTGATTTGCCCAATATTATATAAAATAAGAGTCTGAGGCTGGATTCAAACTCAGACCTAGTCACTGCCTCAAAGGAATGGTTACTCCTATTGTATATGGATATTGAGAGACCAGAAAGAGAATCAACTGTGATTTATTGCTGGGAGACTCTAGGACTTTGATGAACTTGGATTCCTTCCACGTTTGGGTAGCTTTATTATCTTTTACATATTCTTCTCTGTTTTTCTTTATGTTCCTACTCTATGTCACTTATGTTTTGGCTCATTGATTCCTAAACTTTGAAATATGAACATCCTGAAATCTCATGTGCTTATTTAGGAAAATTCCTTCCCCTATTACTTAATCTCCCTTCAAAAAATTTACTGTGGGGACTTGGTCAGCTACCCCTCTTCCTTTTCTGTGTGACCAGTGTTGCCTTTTGTCTTCACCAATGTGTACAGTTTATACACCTTCCATACATCTGTAGAATGACATAAGAAGTCCTATATTGCCCCATCCCTTCCACCATGGGCACCTAACCTCCATTCTTATTCCCATAGGTTCTTATTGTATGTTTTGCTCATTTCTTTTTTCTCTTACCTTTTATTCACCAGAGAAGTTTTGGGGATGAATTCATATTATGTTCCCTCTCCTTGCTTCTCCATATTGCCCTCCTATTATCTTCTTTTTTTCAGAGAGATCACTATAATTTTAGGCAAATAGATTTTGTCCATGTCTATCTTTACAAATTGTATAAATCTTAAAAATATTTGTTGATATTGATATCAAAGATTGTCAGACATTTCAGTCATCTGTAGCTGTTAAACTCTTGTCACTTTTTATTGAAAAAGAATATAGTATGTGTGTGTATGTCTGTGTGTGTGTGTGTGTGTGTGTGTGTGTGTGTGTGTGTGTATTTAATTAAACAGATTCTTTATCACAGCTTCACTCAATTCCTTTTCTATTTCAGGAAATAGAGCCATTGGGAATAGAGATGGTAGGGATTAAAAAGTTAAAACTAAAATTAGGGTCTGGCTATAAATCTGATAAAAATTGAAGTAAGAGTCAGTAAGTTCCAGTAAATGAAAGAATAATTAAAAAAGAAGACTGTAAAGGACAGAGATAATTGTAGTCTCAACATTTATTTGATATTTTGTGCATGTTAACACAAAGGAAGCAATTCATGGTCAATAGCTGAGAGAGCTGCAGAGGGCTAAACTATAAACAGTGAATGTAAATAGTCGAAGTCGCTGAATACAGCACATTAATTGAGGCACGATGGAAGAAAAATAACTAGTAGCTCTCCATTTTAAGGGAAAGGAATATTACCCCAAGTAACCCCAAGTAGATAGTGGAGGGTGCTAAAAGAGGTGACAGGATTGGAATCCTCCTTTACTGGGGAGAGGCTTACTAACCATAACATATGGTAGATGTCAGATAGCTCATTAGTTAATTAAGATAGAGGGAGAAGTGAAAACCAACTAAAGGGAGAAGATATATTGGGCAGGAGGAAGATGAGATGAAAGAGCCTGAGGAGAAGCATGGGAGAGCAAGATTTAAAGGGAAGTAGACTAAATAATTTGTTTATACAGTGACATTTCTAAAATACATTAGTAGCTTTGCTGTATTGGAATTGTGAATAACCCCTCCACAAATGCATTCTGGTTATATGTGTCCCCTATGATTGAAGTTAATTGTCCGGGAAGTTGTGTTCTCTTTGTGCGTCTCTATGGGCATATGTTTCTGTGTGTATTTCTCTATGTGAATCCTATGAATATCTATCTATCTATCTATATGATAAGTGTGTGTGTGTGTGTGTGTGTGTGTGTATACAGAGAGAGAGAGAGAGTGTGTGTGTGTGTGTGTGTGTGTGTGTATACAGAGAAAGAGAGAGAGAGAAAGAGAGAGAGAGAGAGAGAGTGTGTGTGTGTGTGTGTGTGTGTGTGTGTGTGTGTGTGTGTGTGTGTGTTTGTAAGTAGGAGAGTGACCACAAGATTTGTAGGGGAAATGTTCTAATATATATTTTTTTATTATATGACATTTAATTAAGTGTTTTTATTTTAAATTGTGTGTTCTGGTCGACAATAAATGTTTTACAGCAATGAGAACTTAAAAACTATAGTTTAAAGACTATTTTGTACAACAAAATACCTAGAAGTTGGGGTAACAGCCTGAAGTGAGGTACATGCAAGAAAGAAGCCCTAAGTATTGTAAAAAATTAAGTACAGGTTTTATTTTTATCATGCCTTTATAGAAAATGGTGAAAATATCATTATTTAAGACTCAAATAGTTAAAATATACATTTGAAGATTCAGTCTATATGCATAAAAATGTATGATTGGTTATATTAACCTATTGACTCACTAAGTCTTTTAATACTTGATCTTATTTCTCATATTGACTGATAAAAATTATATCACTATTGATCCTTGGCTTGCCAGACCTACTAAACTTTTATTGCTTCCTATGCCCATCCATGCATGACAGCATTTTATTTATTACTTGGCTGGTTCTCAGTTGAGACTCTTTTCCTTATCTAATAATTCATTTAAATCTTCACAACACCCCCTCACTACCCTCAGTGTACATGTATATGAACTTGCTAAAATCTCAGTCAAAACACCTCTCCTTGTCCATTTTGCTTGGCTCTTTAATTTTTCCTCATGAACTCGAGCATTTTAGTTGAACATTTTACATTTTGCTCTTTAGTATTGTATGATTGTCTTAGAATTGTGTGTCTAGAATAATTACCATGTGTGGCTATTTTTTAAACTATTGAGGATTCTCTTGTGGTATCTGTCATATTTTTCCTATGTGTAAGTGGTAAGCAATTACTGAGTTACATTTTTCTAAAATATAATAAATGAGGCAGAAGATCTCAAGATTAGGATGAGTAAAAGACACTTAAACTCAAAACTGGGCTATGCTTACTAACTTTATTTGGAAAAGTGGTAAAATATTAAAAAAACATGACCTTCAAAATTAAAGTATAATATGGTTTCATATTAGAATAGATATGGATTCTGCATCTAGTTTAATGTAAAGAGCAAGGTATTTGTAACTTTTGAATTTGGGTTTGTATCTTGCCTTCATTATTTACTGCCTGTGAGACTTTAGGCAACTCATGTCATCATTTGGTTTACCTCTTATAAAAGCATTCAGTTCTAAATCTACTAAATTTATCTGTGATTACTACCTAAATTACAAGTGCCTTATTAAGAAACATATCTGTTGCAAATTCCACAGATTATCTTTTAATTTATCACCCACAATCCTCCCCTTGAGTCAATTTTATTAAATCAACATTAAGCATTCCTACCTTTCAGACTGCCTTCTATTTAGGATATCCTCTTTTCTTTTCTTTTCTTTTTTTTAGGATACCCTCTTTTCATACCTATTTCTTCATGGGTCTGAATTCCTAGGGCATTGTAATAGTAAGTACTTGGCATTATCTCTCATTATAGCTTTTCATTTTTTACATATATGTTCTAATATATGTGGTCACTTTACTACATTGTGGTCACTTTAAGGGCAAAGGTACATTTCATGGGATTTTGTATGCACAGTGCCATGCAAAGTACGCTCTATGATACAGGCAGAAATATTAATGATGACAGTGATAGCTTAGTTATTTAAAATGCACCCGAGGATTAATGATTAGATATAATGCAAGATATTAAAATTACTCATAGCATATGGATTTTATTTTGATTATAAGGGTGATGACATTATAGTATAATTTTTAAGGATCTTGCAAATTACAGGTTTATTATATAATTTGGCTATTCATATGAACTAGAATTTCAATGGGGGACATAACTTATTTGCTTTCATTCTTAATGTAAGAATCCTATAACTCACAGCTATTGAACTGAACAATAGATTTTAATTTTAAATTCTGATCACTACATTTTAGAAAAGACTCCCTAATATTATGATTATTACAAAATAACCAAACAAAAAAGAATTTTTTTTTTTTATTTTACTACTGACTCTCTTGCCTACCTTCTGTTCCTCTATAGGCCCATAGTTACATTAAAGCAATGCAGGAAATGATTGGATCATTTTCATACTTTTGTCAAAAAAGGGTGAAAAAGTTCCTTAGAGTGAACCAATTTGTTCTTTCTCATTACCACTTTGGCTGTAGGCAAAGAAACTCAAATTGAGAGGTCAGAATAGAGAGGAATTCTATGAAAAACTTCTGAGACCTTCATATTAAGAAAATAGGAATCGTGTTCTCTCATTACTTATTAAAATAAAATTTGAGTAAGACAGCTATGATGACAGATTTGTTCTGAAATCATGTAAAAAAAGTTTTTAATAAACCATGTCTTCCACATATCTTGAATATGAGCATTTTAACTTCAAAGTAATGATTGGTACAATTGGAAAGAAATTAGATCTTGGATTTCATTGCTATAGAGACACACCTGGAAAAGGAAACATTAAATAATGGAAGTTGCTACCTTTTCTGAGTCTTTAGAATATCATCTAAAACATGGATGGTGTTGAGGGTAGTACAGAATACTCCCAATGCTAGCCAACACAGCTTAAAATGTCATTGGAAAATACTTAACAAAATAAAAATAAAATTCAATATAAGTGTTAATTTGTGATTTTCAAAAGTCAAAGGGCCTTGCAGTGATGAAGAGAGCCATTCACAGCCAGAGAGAGAACCACGGGAACAGAGGGTAGAATACAACATAGAATTCTCACTCTCTCTGTTATTTGCTTACATTTTTTCCCTCAGTTTTTCTTTTTCTTCCTTTTTGATCAGATTCTTCTTGAGCAACAAGATAACTGTATAAATATGTATACACATATTGGATCTAACATTTATTTCAACTTATTTAACATATATTGGACTACTGCCAGATGGGGGAGGAAGAAGGGAAAAATTTGCAACAAAAGGTTATGCGAGGTCAATATTGGAAAAATTACCCATGCATATGCTTTGTAAATAAAAAGCATTAATAAAGTCCTTTTAAAAAAAGGCAAAGGACTTTTTGCTGTCTCAGTTTGATATCACTGGGCTATGACACTAAGAAATTAAGTCTAGAAACGTTTCTAGAATCATACAAACTATATGTGTAAGATATGGCCTTCTTGGCTCCAAAACCAGCTTCCTACACTACAAGCTCTACCAGGGTTGGTTTTGTGTCATGTAAACAATGAAATCCTCAATGTTTTGTCCACTGAGGATAGTTATAGCATGTCCATTGAATTTGAGTGGAATTGAAATTTTAAAGAATATATTAACCCTTGCTAGAAAGAGACTGTATGTATCATGAATTAGACTTCCTTTTCTTTCTTTCTTTCTTTTTTTTGGTGTATTTATTTATTTTTTTAAATAACTTTTTATTGACAGAACCCATGCCAGGGTAATTTTTTACAGCATTATCCCATGCACTTACTTCTGTTCCGATTTTTCCCCTCCCTCCCTCCACCCCCTCCCCGAGATGGCAAACAGTCCTTTACATGTTGAATAGGTTACAGTATATCCTAGATACAATATCTGTGTGCACAACTGAACAGTTTTCTTGTTGCACAGGGAGAATTGGATTCAGAAGGTATAAATAACCCGGGAAGAAAAACAAAAATGCAAGCAGTTTACACTCATGTCCCAGTGTTCTTTCTTTGGGTGTAGCTGCTTCTGTCCATCCTTGATCAATTGAAACTGAATTAGCTCTCTTTATCGAAGAGATCCACTTTCATCAGAATACATCCTCAAACAGTATCATTGTTGAAGTATATAATGATCTCCTGGTTCTGCTCATTTCATTTAGCATCAGTTCATGTAAGTCTCGCCAGTCCTCTCTGTATTCTTCCTGCTGGTCATTCCTTACAGAACAATAATATTCCATAACGTTCATATACCACAATTTACTCAACCATTCTCCAATGGATGGGCATCCATTCATTTTCCAGCTTCTAGCCACTACAAACAGGGCTGCCACAAACATTTTGGCACATACAGGTCCCTTTCCCTTCTTTAGTATCTCTTTGGGGTATAAGCCCAGTAGAAACACTGCTGGATCAAAAGGTATGCACAGTTTGATAACTTTTTGAGCATAGTTCCAAATTGCTCCAGAATGACTGGATGTGTTCACAATTCCACCAACAATGTATCAGTGTCCCAGTTTTCCCACATCCCCTCCAACATTCCACATTATCTTTCCCTGTCACTCTAGCCAATCTGACAAGTGTGTAGTGGTATCTCAGAGTTGTCTTAATTTGCATTTCTCTGATTAATAATGATTTGGAGCATATTTTCATATTAGACTTCCTTTTCTTGGCCTCCAGGAAGTAGAATTAAGATAAATGGGTGCTTCAAATTTAAAAGAAAATATATTTTCATTCAGTATGTGGAAACATTTGCTAACAATTAAAGTTGTCTTAAAATATAATGTACCTCTATGTAAGTGACAGAGATTTAATGAAAATAATTCAAATTTATAAAGTACTTTAAGCCAAGCTGGAAAGATTTTGAGTACAAATCTCATCAAACACTGTATCTATCATTCAATCAAGAGTCCAGCTAAGTTTAGAGAGGGTTATCACTAGAAAGTTGGCCAGTGACTGATTGATATTTTTGGCCACAGAAACTCATGTGGAGATATTATCAATGGTATTATATCTTTCACACACATATAATTTAGAGCTGGAAGGAAACTTAGGAATTATCTAATATAGCCCCTTCTTTATACAGATGAGGAAACTAAGACTAGAGATTGAGATTACTTGTTGAAGGTCATACAGAGAACATATCACACAAGATTTAAATATAGATCTTCAAACTCCCACCCCACCATTCTCTTTACAATATAATTTTGCTCATTGTTGAAACCATGCATAATGTGAAGAAATTTAACTGATATGTATTAGATTGGAAGTCTAACCTGAAAAGCTGTTATAAATTAGGCATCAACTTAATTTTAAATGAAAAAAATGAATTCACCTATTGACTTCAATGTAAATACTTGAAAAATAATAGTTTCAGGAGAAGATACAAAGTTTATTGAAAAATATATGTGGGATGATTCACAAAAATAGAAGATAGTGTTAAAAATAGACACTTCTCTGAAGTCTGTAAATTCACTAAGAACATCAATTATCTTTACTTGGCAAAGGCAAGGTAATAACAGTAAAATGCATATCGGCACCAACTGTGATGTGAAATTTAGGGCTCTAAAACTCCATTAAAATCAGGCTGGTAATGATGTACCATATGCATGGATTTAAGTTGCCTGAGGATCTCCAACCTGTAGCTCCTTTTCTTCTGTCACATCACCTTGTTTATTAGGATGAGTTGTGAAATTTTGTTTAAGCATTCAGTAGCTTAGAGATGGCATAAAGCCTGACTCTTTTTAGGAAATATATTTGTTCTTTCCTACCCTGATGATTTATAACATTTATTTGCTTCAATTTTCCATGCATGCTTATTTCTTAAGAAAGTCATAAATGTGACAAATAAAGCTATTTCCATACACGGTAAAACAAATTAGGCATGCAGACCTCCAAATTATGTATCCATCCTGGAGAGGGAACAGACATCATCAGATGATTATGGAGGCTTATTAATCAACTAGCTGATTAGGAATCCTAGACAAGGGCTCCATATTTCAGCACCATCTTCCAATTCATCCTGTTTCTTTACACTTCTTCGCTGTTCACCTTTATAAATAATTCAGTGCCTATTTTCTTCTCATACACTTACATAAGTTTCATTATCACCCCTGAAAGTTGTGATGACATACTAGATAGAGGTTACCTAAGTCTTTTTAGTTTTAGCAGAGCTTTTTCAATTTAGGTCAGAAGGAAGTTTTTGTAAATAAATTTGTGTTTGAGATAAATAAAATAACTTTTGTTCCTATGTGAATGTTCTCCTCCACTGTTCTGATTATCTGTTATATTTTCCTTTTGATGATGAATACTTTGTTTTTAATCTGTATATTGCCTGCCCTCTTGGCCCAAAATGAGAATACTCACTATGTCTAAAGAAGCTTTATAATTTAATATAGAACTTGTAAGAATACTTCTAACCACATATATTAACTTATCTTCTATGTTATGAATCCATCATCCTTGAGGATTGAAAAAGAAAATAAACTTTTAGAGAAGTGAGATCCATAGTTTTATTTCTGAATTTATTTATTAAAACTCTTTGGATTCATTATAGTATAATATAGCATAATATGGTATAATGTATCACAGCACCATGAAAATGAGATACATTCTTTTATTTTAAAGAAAGTGTCATGCCATATAAAACTATCATAATTTATTTCATGAGTCCGTAAGTCCATAAACATTTATTAAGTTTTATTATGTACTAGGCATTGCACTAATCAGTGAGGTAAACACGAAAAAAGAACAAAGAGAAACACCATCTGTAAGGAACTTACTAAAAAGAGAAGACAAAACACAAAAATTTGAAAAGTCAGAGGTTTTCTAAACTAGTCCAGCCTGATGAGAGTTATTTTACTTCTTTTAGCTATAACCTTTCCTATAATGCATAGAAAGGTGTATTTCATTGTTTTGGATTCTGGTACTACAAATTTCTTCTTTTTATGTAAATGTAAATAAACAGATTTTGCTTATGAGAAAATGAATACATCAATATACACCTTAATAATTAATTGCCTAGAATTTCAATCATAGAAGTGATTTACCCTAACATATGAATAAGAGAACAGAAAGCCCTAAGCAAAAGCTAAACTATTAATCTCACACTAATTATGTAAACTTTCTAAGTGTCTGGAATGTGCTCAACCTGGAACATTCCTTGGTATTTCTAGACCCATTCTCCCACTGATGAATTCATCTTGGGACTTCCATTTTGATAAGAGATCCAAGCCAATCAATTTTCATTCCTCTCCTGGCTCTACTTCCACCTTTCTGAATTTTGAGACCATGCCCCTTAATATGTAACTCTTTTCCCCACGATCCAGCTCCCTTTTGTATGTTTTCCCTTGTATACAAGGTAGATATTGTTCTTTTGTTGTTTATATTTGTGATTAGCACAGTATCTGGTGCATAGTAAGTGTTTAGTAAGTGCTTGTTGCCTTTCCTTGCCTTTAGAATTTGAAAATGGACTCAGGAGATCTAAAAGTTAAATCAGAAATTCAGATTATGAATAAATTTGATGGTGTCTATGTTTTTCTGTAAGACACATTATGAGCTAATAGCCATCTATGTCCTTGGATTGTGGAATAATTTCTGAAAGCTCAGTCAAGATTATGAGAACAAAGTCCAATCTTTATGAGGACAAGAGCAATGAGTAAGCCAAGGACTGAATCTGATACTTTCTCTCTTCAATTACAATGTTCCCCTCAATTACAATGTTCAAGATTTCAAAATATTGTTCTAGAACAAAGATAACAAATAATACCCCACTTTCTCAAAAGTATCCACATTAGGATTCTGAACAGAAAGAACATTTATTGACACAAAGTAGAGACAGAATTTTTCCTTATAAATAGGGAAAATTAGAAAGCCATTAAGGAAGCTACTTACTCTCCCCTTCTATCTGTTATAAGAACTATATTCATATGACATAGACTACAAGGTCTCCATTTTCCTCTGCTCATAGCCCATCTCAGCCTTGGTCTCTTATAAGAAAGTATTCAAATATTTAAATTTTGGTGAATGAGATTTGTTTTAATAGTCCAGATATATTGATTTATCAAAGAAATCAATTATTTGAAAAGGCAATTGCAATAAGTATAGAAATTAGAATAGGTAAGTGAATGTACCAATTTTCTTTTTCAGTTTAAGAAAACAAGATTCAAACTTAGAAAATATCTTTCTATCTTTCTACTAATGTTGATTTATGCTTTACTGACTCATTGGGATGCAGGGCATAGATTGAATTTTGTAAAGTTTTCATAAAAAAGAATAAAAATGAGAAAAAATATAACATGCAACTAAATCAAGTCCAAACTGAACAATTTAAACAATTTGTTGATAATAAAAATAGGATATGGATAGAAGAAAGTATAGTGACAATAATTTTAGTAATTCAACAAAAAAGTTTGATATAAATTAATTGCTATAGCATCTCTATGAGAATAATACACATATTCAGTGAGAAAATTATTTGTCAGCTTTTCACAAGAAAGATTTTGTTGTAAATTATATCTTATTACAAAATGAATTCAATGATATAACTACCAATAGACTTACATTTACTGATTATAAACAAGCTTTTGATTTGATAGATTGAAATATCACTTTACAGGCTATCTTCCAACAAGATGTCTTTTACGTATATATCAAAGTTCTGTGATTCCTGAAAGACATAAAAACAGAGCTAAACTCTCCAGAAACTTTCTTATTAGTAGTACTAGGCAAGATGTATGTGATTGAGATGAATGCTTGCCAGAAATATTCATCACTATCAAAGAGTAGATTTAGCACAGAGATTAATTTGAAGATACATTCTGAAAAAAATAGTGAGGTTCTCTAGCTGTTTCTCTCTAGCTGTTTCTGTTTGCTTATAACAATATATGGAAAATTAAATTCAAGAATATTGAAACAGCTCATGAATAAGATCTGTTACTATAAAGGTTTGACCTAATAATTCAAACAGAACAAACCAAGTAGATGAGAAAAGATTATTGCTCAAATTATGACATTGAAATTCAGTATAATGCAACTCCATGATTAAAAAGGAAGATGGATGTGTCATGTAATGAATGTTGGGAATAACTAATGGACAAACTATGTACCCTGCTTGTATGTTTAAAGTATCAAGAAAAATCATGTAATATTTTTAGCTTTTGGAGTGTGTGTATCATTTTTATTAAAACTAAGGAAGAATGTACATGTTGCACTGGTTGGGCAGGCATGAATGGGTTGGGATTTGAGTTAGGAAAAAAAACACTCATACTGATGATATTACAGAAAATCTCAAAGAAATAATGAAATAGTATCAACAATCTAACCACAGAATGGCATAACATTTAAGTGCTTAAATGGAAAGCTAACTTTCAAAATCATATAGAAGTTCAAAACAAAATTTGTGGATTATTTTAATATAATCCTTTCATATCTGAATAGAATAACTGAAATACTAAAAAAAAAGGATAATTTTAGATTTGAACAAATTGTTAGAAAAATTAGATATGACAGATGTTTAGTGAGTATTAAAGGTGAATATAAAAACCATACCTATACTTCAACATTATTTTAAATAACAAAGAAATGTATAAATAGTATGTATCCTTTAGAAATTATTACATAATAGATTTATAACTCATAAAATAAATAGAAACTAGGCAACAATATCATAAAGAATAAGTAACACACATAACACAACACACAAATTAAAAAATAATACTTATAATTAAGAGAATGATAATAGCAAGATAAAATTTGAGCTACAACTATAATAATATTTAGTGGAAACTTTATGTATTGAAGATATTTATTAATAAAAGATAAAAAAGAATCAACAAATTTAGCTTGTAACTTAAAAGTGAGAGTCAATAATGTAATAATCCCCAAATATTTTTAAAATAAATTTTACAAATTGAAGGAGAAAATAAAAATGAAAGATTATTGAATTCATAAATGAAGCATATCTCTTTTTACAAAGGGACTGTTCTAATATGGAAATAACAATCTCAATAAAAGTAGTAAGAGTATGGCAAAGCTATAAATAGAGAAACAGACACACAGAGAAACACAGAGAGAAAGAGACACAGCAAGACACACAGAGAAGGAGATGCATACAGAAAGATACAGAGATCGACACAGAGAGACCAATAGACAGAGAGAAAGAGTAAAAGAATTTGAGACAGAAGTATGGAGATGCAGAGAAAGAGAGATAGAGATGGGAAGAAGAGGGACACTAAGTTTCCAAAATAAATGGGAAAAATAAAAACACAGTGTATGAAGATTAATAAGGAAATTAGTGTTTAAAAGCAGCTAGCATCAAATAATTCAAAAACAAAATAAAAATCAAGAATAACCAACAATAAACCCTAAGAACTAAATATCTGTATTGTACTCTTCTTTCTGAAAACATAATTTCAAAGAATTCTTATCTTTCCTCAGCTTCTTTCAAAGGGTAGTTTATTGTCCAATTCTTGTAGGAAGCTTTTCCTGATCACCATATATGTTAGTGTGATGGTCTGCTTCAAATAACCATGAATATGTTTGTTTATATGATGGGTTTGTCCTTGAGGTCAGGAATATTTTTCAATTTAACTTTTCTAAGTTGGTGAAAGTCAGTTTTACTACTATAATCCCATCCTCTAGAGTAGGCTTCTTAAACTTATCCCACTTGTGACCCTTTTTCACCTGAGAAATTTTTATATAATGCTGGGTATATAGGTATATAATATAGATATACAAATCAAACACTTACTGGTAATAAATGATAATTTGTGACCTCCACATCAGTCATGAGACCTTATTTGAGGTCAAGAATCACAGTTTAGGGAGGTAGTTTTCAAGGTTGAATGGATCCAAAGATTGGGAATATCTTCTCTCTCTAGATCCTTGCTTGCTGTGTTACAGTGTGAGTTACGTTTTCTGGATCCTGGCCTTCATGATTTCAATAGATAGTAGTCTACTGTTCTGTTTCACGGCAGACAGGAAATTCTCATACTAGTGTTATTTTGGTTATTTTTTTTTTTTTTAAATCTCAATATAAATCTGAAAGTTGGATTAGAAACCTTAGATCAGGAGGTTCATCCTACTTCTATATCCCAATCATCAGTCAATCCATGGTACTTGGGACATTAGATAGGAACTTACATATGCCATTCTTCATTGGCATCTGTTCACCTCCTGTGTCAGACATCTCTGTGTGGGAATATCACATGGGACATGTGAACAGTTTTTTTTTTCCCTTTTTGACTTTAATTTTCTTTAAATCTCTAATAGCTAACATAGTTCCTGACACAAATCTTGTGTTTAGCTAATGCTAGTTGTATAGATTTATAATGGTTAAATGTTTACAAATATGTCATACTAGTTAAACAGCATCGATAATGAGGATTATATACAATTTCATTTTATTAAGAGGAATTAACTTTATCTAAATTCCAAAAGTGAGTGGGTGGAGAAACTGGATTAGTTAGATTTACAAATCCATTATATCATATGTTTAAAGATCAATTAATCTCTACTAAGTAAATCGTTGCCCAAAATACAGGAAAAGGCACTTTATATCTTTAACATGAGGACATGATAGTGATATATAAATAAATGAAGGGTAAAGCAGATAAATAAATATATTTAAAAAAAAATCAAATGAAGGTGGCCTAGCTGTACCTGATCTAAAATTATATTATAAAGCAGCAGTCACCAAAACCATTTGGTATTGGCTAAGAAATAGATTAGTGGATCAGTGGAAAAGGTTAGGTTCACAAGACAGAATAGTCAACTATAGCAATCTAGTGTTTGACAAACCCAAAGCCCCTAACTTCTGGGAAAAGAATTCATTATTTGATAAAAACTGCTGGGATAATTGGAAATTAGTATGGCAGAAATTAGGCATGGACCCACACTTAACACCATATACCAAGATAAGATCAAAATGGGTCCATGACCTAGGCATAAAGAAAGAGATTATAAATAAATTAGAGGAACATAGAATAGTTTATCTCTCAGACTTGTGGAGGAGAAAGAAATTTGTGACCAAAGATGAACTAGAGACCATTACTGATCACAAAATAGAAAATTTTGATTACATCAAATTAAAAAGCCTTTGTACAAACAAAACTAATGCAAACAAGATTAGAAGGGAAGCAACAAACTGGGAAAACATCTTCACAGTTAAAGGTTCTGATAAAAGCCTCATTTCCAAAATATATAGAGAATTGACTCAAATTTATAAGAAATCAAGCCATTCTCCAATTGATAAATGGTCAAAGGATATGAACAGACAATTTTCAGAGGATGAAATTGAAACCATTACCACTTATATGAAAGAGTGTTCCAAATCATTATTGATCAGAGAAATGCAAATTAAGACAACTCTGGGATACCACTACACACCTGTCAGATTGGCTAAGATGACAGGAAAAAATAATGATGAATGTTGGAGGGGATGCGGGAAAACTGGGACACTAATGCATTGTTGGTGGAGTTGTGAACGAATCCAACCATTCTGGAGTGCAATCTGGAATTATGCCCAAAAAATTATCAAATTGTGCATACCCTTTGATCCAGCAGTGTTTCTATTGGGCTTATATCCCAAAGAAATACTAAAGAAGGGAAAGGGACCTGTATGTGCCAAAATGTTTGTAGCAGCTCTATTTGTAGTGGCTAGAAACTGGAAAATGAATGGATGCCCATCAGTTGGAGAAGGGCTGGGTAAATTGTGGTATATGAATGTTATGGAATATTATTGTTCTGTAAGAAATGACCAACAGGATGAATACAGAAAGGCTTGGAGAGACTTACATGAACTGATGCTTAGTGAAATGAGCAGAACCAGGAGATCATTATACACTTCGACAACGATATTGTATGAGGACATATTTTGATGGAAGTGGATTTCTTTGACAAAGAGACCTAACTGAGTTTCAATTGATAAATGACGGACAAAAGCAGCTACACCCAGAGAAAGAACACTGGGAAACGAATGTGAACTATCTGCATTTTTGTTTTTCTTCCCGGGTTATTTATACATTCTGAATTCAATTCTCCCTATGCAACAAGAGAACTGTTCGGTTCTGCAAACATATATTGTATCTAGGATATACTGCAACATATCCAACATATAAAGGACTGCTTGCCATCTAGGGGAGGGGGTGGAAGGAGGGAGGGGAAAAAAATTGGAACAGAAACGAGTGCAAAGGATAATGTTGTAAAAAAAAAATTACCCTGGCATGGATTCTGTCAATATAAAGTAATTATTAAATAAAAATTTTTTTAAAAAAAGAGTTATTTGGCTGTATTCATAGAGTTAGAGTGTCCCTAACTAAGGGATGTGATCTGTGAACTCTGCTATGGTCATATTACAGATGGATAAATTCATCACACTATTTCAGATTTTATGATAGATGCAAAGAATCAATATTACATCTGATGATACTTATGATTTTGGAAACATATTTTAAAGGATTCAGGAGGACAAAAAGAATAAACTGGACCTACTCCCAAAGAATCTCTAGGGAAATTTGGCCCAAGAAACTTGGGAAGTAAATAATGCTGCTAGACTAAGCTAGAGAAAATCATGAAACTGTTCTGAGAGTCTATTACAAATTTATACAACATAACCTCAACTAGACCCTCACTGTCTCCAGGCAATCATTTTATATATCAAATCAATTGACTATCTTATTCACCACAGCAGCTCTTCCAGATCTTTTAATTTCTTCTCAAACTTGCTTAGTTCCTCTTCTCCATATCCTAACAGTTGAGAAACTTGTCACATATTTTGTTGAAAAAAGAGACCATTCATTAAGACTTCTTTTTTTCCCCCTGTTCCTCATTTCATACCCACCCACATACTCTCTACTATTATTTTCTGTATCAACCTTGTTTCAGATAAAGTTAAATTCTCTTTGTCATGACAAATCCTTCTACAAATACAAGTGATCTCATTCTGTCCTGTCTTCTCCAGCAGATTGCTCTCTCAATGTCTCTTACTCTTTCTACATGTCTTCTACAAATATGCCCTTATATCCTATAACTTCAGAGAACCTCATAATTCACCCCAACTATTAGACCTTATCTCTTCTGCTTTTGTATAGATTCCTGAAGAATACTGGCTACAACAAATAGCTCAATTTTCTTTAAAAAATCATCTTAATGTTCTTTTATGTGCTTTCTGACTTCAGCATTCAATCAAAACTGCATGCTTCAAAGTTAAGCAAATTTCTTAATTGCCTAATTTAATGGCCTTTTATCCTCGTTTTCTTGAATTCTTTGTAGTTTTTGACATTACTATTTGGTCTTTTGGAGATCTCTCTCTTCTATTTCTCTTCCTAATTATTTGACCATTCCTTCTAAGTCACTTTTGGTAACGCTTAAGCCAGATTTCATCCATTAAGCATAGATGTGCTGTAAAATTCCTTCCTTCTTAGGCATTGTTCTCCTCTCTTTTTATTTCATTTGATTAACTCGTTAGCTCATATTGATTCAAATATTATCTCTATCTTGATTATTCACATATCTATTGTGCTCTAACTTTTATGCAGATTTCCAGGCTCATATCTCTGTTTATTTTATATATATATATATATATTCTTCCCCCTCCCCCCACCCCCCGAGGTAATTGGGATTATGTGACTTGCCCAGGTTCACACAGCTAGAAGGTGCTAAATGTCTGAGACCAGACTTGAACTCAGGCCCTCCTGACTTCAGGGCTGGTGCTTTATCCACTGTGCCACCTAGCTGTCCCATTCTATAGATATATTAAACTCAAAAGTCCAAACATTATATTCCCTCACCCCTCAAATCCTTCTCCTTCCTTGTCTCCTATTAGTATTGAGGACCCCACATTTTCCCAATTACCCAGGCTTGTAACCTAAGTGTGACTCTTAACTCCATACTCTCTCAACCCCTACCCTGTATCCAATTGGTTGCTAAGGCCTGTTTATTTTATCTTTGTAAAATTTCTTGCATTTGACCCTTTTACTTCTATGACATTGCCATTATCTTGATGCAGCCCATTATTATCTCAAAACTTCACTATTGTTAACAGTTTGCTGCTTGGTCTCCCTGACACAAATCTGTCTCCACCTCAGTCCATCCTTTATCGAATTATAAAAGTCATTCTTCTAAAGGATAGATCTGATTGTGTCACTCCAAAACTCATTAGACTCCAGTGGCTCCCTATAATTTATAGGATCAAATGCAATAACCACTGATATTCAGAGCTCTTTATAACCTCTACTCTTTCTACCTTTTCAGTCTTTTTGTATCTCCCTTCCCAATCTCCACTATCCTGACATATAATGTATAATTCAAAGATGTTGAACTATTTCTTTTTCTCGAACAAAAAACTTTATTTCCCAACTCTGGACTTCTTTCTACCCCATTCATGAAATGCTCTCTTTCTTCAACTCCATCTCCAGACTTCCCTGGCTTCCTTAAAATCCCCTAAAATAGTAAAATCTGCTTGTTATTGAAAGATTTTCTTTATTTCCCTCACAATTCTATGTCTTCCCTCTGATGATCATTTCTAACTTATTCTTTATATAACTTGTTTATACAAGATATTTATGTGCTGTTTTCTCCATTAGATTGTAAACTTCTTGAGAACAGGAACTTTTAACTTTTTTTATATCTCCAGTGCTGAGCATAGTGCCTGGCACATTGTACATCCTAGGCAGTAAATAAATGCTTATTTACTGACTAAAAAATAAAAATACCAAAAACAGAAACACAAATGATTCTGATATTAGGGGAAAAAAATCATCAATGTGACTACATAGGAAACCAACTGATGATTTACTTCTTTTAAAAAATCACATTCACATAAGTTAGAAGTAAGGGCATGAAGTTGAGTATAAATGTAGAAGTGATAGAAATGTGAGATTTTGTATGACACCTTGTTGATGTTACATCTGGAATAACACAGTCATTTAAAAATGTCAGGAATTAAAAACAGAAAAAGCTTATACTTACAATGAATGCTAAGGATAACAAAAAGGACTTTTCAACTCTATTGTAAGGAGAATACTCAAGAGAAAAGTAGAAAAAGGCCATAGGAGATGATGTCCAGAAGGTAACCATCTTAGTCTCAGAATACATATGAAGTATTTCATTTAGCTTTGGTTCTACTGTTTAGAGAAGTCATTAATAGGATTTCTCTGGAAAACAACCAAAATGAAGACATATGGAAAAGCAGTATAATGCTGTTCTCTAATTCACCCCCATAGTGTATCTACCAAAGACTTAGAAAATGTCAAAGCAATTTTAATCTGGAAATCTAAGGGAAAAAAATCACAGTGAATCATTTTTTATCTAGCTTGTATAGACATAAGGAGATAGACAGAGGGGTCTTTGAACATTAGTAAAGCAGTCAAGAGAAGAAAATGTGTCATAGGAATTTCCAGCAGGAAATTACTGAACAGGAATCTAGGGTTATGCAACAAGAAAAAAATAAAGTGATCCCCAACCCAATATGAATACCTCAATGCTGTGCAATGATAATGAACAAATATCATATGAAATCTCTGACACTTGTACCCCAGAGTTGAGTTATAGACCCAGTATTTAAGGTGTTGTATTTGTATTTAATGGTGTGTGTGTGTGTGTGTGTGTGTGTGTGTGTGTGTGTGTATGTGTGTGTGTGTTTGACATATATCTGAAAGAAGCAGCCTAGGGATAGTAAAAATGATAGGCTTAAACCTGTGTACTGGGAAAAAAATCGGAAATAGTGACTAATAATTGCATAGTTCTGATTGTTGGATTAGAAGAACAGGATCTTAGTTTTAGCTCTAACCTGGTCTGGTGTGTATAGCAGGAAAAAAATGGGCCAGGAGTGGGACAAAGAGAGAGACTTGAAGAGACTCCAGATAATTGATGTTGGCTGGACTTACCAAAACTTTTCTAGATCTCCAGACAATAGCAAAGCCACAGTTGTGTTATTCAGAATCAAATGTGGGTCAGGAAATTGCAAAATTCATTGCAGGAGGGCAGTGATCAGGAAACTTTGGAAGTACTAAAGTTATTCCAGTTCCTAGGCAGAGTCTGAGATTTTTTTATTGCATTAAACAGCTAGAGAAAGTATCAGCAAGACTCAAGAGATTATAACATTGGTTCAAAGAAGGCCCAGAAGATTCCTTCAAGAATTATGTAGAGTATATTTCTAATGTAAAGTCTTGATTTAGAAATCAATTCTAGAAAAATGCAAAACAATCCAAAAAATCAAATCCAACCATAAAAAGATATTATGATCACAGATACTCAAGATGCAGATTGAAAATAAAAAAATGGAAAATTTCTATGTGGAAAGTAAAAGAAAAACATAATTTGGCTACAAGGAAAATTGGAATTCCTTAAAGAAATGAAACAAGAACTTATTAAAATTATTTTGTAAATGAAATGACAGCAGTTAAAGGAAAGAGTTGGAGGAGAAATATGAGTTAAAGGCATAGAACGAAAGCTAAAAGTTAATGGTCCATTCAAATTTTTAAGGAATCTGGTTCTTCAGTAAATTTTGTAGTATAGTTTGATATCTGGCAGAGCCAGTTCTTTTCTTCCCATTTTTTAAATTTTAGGTGCTTGATCTTTTTTATGGTCCAGATGAATTTTGTTATTATTCCTCACTCTACTTTCATGCTAAATCTTTTTTTTTTTCCTTATCTTGACTATGGCTCTTTACTTCTTGAATTCTTTCCTTAGATTGCTTACTATACTACAAAATAGCATTCATCAAAACAAGTTGGTGTTCATAAAGGAGGAGAAACTGATCAGTGAAAAAGGTACAGATATAAATTCTGTAGTCTAGTGACAAAGCTGAGCTACAATAGTAAGAATTTAATATCTCTTAGAAATTTCACTGAAAGCTAGAAAGTAATCTACACTATGTATAGAGCAACATCTTATACTTTATAGGGTCATATACTCCAAATTGATACACGATTTACTCATAAAGAATAAGGTTATAAACAAATTAGAGGAGCATGGGGAAAACCACTACCTACTAAGGGCCTGGCACAAAGAAAGGTAAAAAAAAGTCCTCCTTTTAAAAAGCTCACAGTCTAGTAGATACATCAATAATTTGTTGTTGGAGCTGTTAATTTGTCCAGCCCATTAAAAAAATTAGAACTATGCTCTAAAATCATTAATTATATACATCTTTTGATCCAGTAATGCTACTTCAAGTTATATTCCCTAAAAAAGATTAAGGAAATTACAAAAGGACAAATACACAAAATTTGAAAAAATGAAATTTCAAAATTACAAATGTTTTACATATACATACAAAAGTATGTGTGTGTATGTTTGTGTGTAATTGCTGAGCAAATTATGGTATATGTATGTGATGAAAAGTACTGGACTATAATAAAAAGTAAAGGCAATGGTTTCAAAGAGCAAGAAACACTTGTATAACATATTCAGAATGAAGTGAGTAGAGACAAGAGAAAAATATGTAATAACAACATCATAGAAACAAAAATATGAAAGATTTGAGATTTTTGATCAATGCAATTATCAGCTAAGATTCCAGAGGACTATTGATTAAACATGTTATTTACCTTTTCATAAAGAGGTATTGGTGTCAGTTGCATAGTGAGATGCATTAATGCATACACATACTCACACTCTTATAAACACACATATCCTCAATGTGGGCATTATTTTTCCTTGATTTTTTATTTTTTATTAGGATTTTGTTTTTATTTCTCCCCTCTCAAAGTGCGAGAGAGAAAATCAAAACAAAAGTTTTGGTTATTTTTAAAGTAGGGACTTTGTCCAGTTTCCAGATTGAATGAAATAAAACCTAATGTGATCTCCATCTCTGGGATTCTGCATTTCTCTGAGGCCCAATTCCTATTTTGGTCTTGAGTTTTCTCTATTAAGAAGATATTCAGTTTGAGAAGGGGAGGAAAACAGAGGAAACTGAGTCAACAAACAGTTGGAATTTCAAAGTAGCAGGGACAAAAGAGAAAATTCATTGCTTTCAGGAAGTTCTCCTGTCTTGAGTAGTTGAAGAACTTATCTCAGTATATTATCTCATCATGTGGATGATATAATTTTCCCCACTTTCCAGGGGAGAAAGTTGAATTTTAAGTGGTTAGTTGGTTTTTACTTGCTATTAAGTGACTGCGGCAGGATTTGAATTATATTATACATAATTCTAAATCTAGTATTCTATTTATCTGGTCAGTTATTGCATTAGAGCTATTAACATGAGACCCATCAGTTTAATTTTGATTCCTAACAAATTTCTCAAAGATATTATTTTAAAAAAATAATCTGTAATCAGTTAAAGGAAAGAAATAATTCATAGCAGTCAATATAGGTTCATCAGGAACACTTCATGTCATATTAAATATAATTCTAGATTTAAAATAGGATTACTATTCTGGCAGATCAGAAGACTTCCACAGTCATCATATGTTTGAATTTTACTAAATATTTAACAGTTTCTCCTGATAGTCTTATGGAAAAGTTGGGAAGATATGGACCTGAAAATAGTATAATTAAATAATGTCAGCAATGATTGAAAAAGTAGATCCACGGAATTGCAATTAATATATCTATTTCAATATAAAACAGTCCTATAGGGCTCTGTCTATGTCTTCTTAGCAGTTTGGTTTATAATTTGTCCAAAGGCAAAAGTGGCATAGTTAGAAAATTTGTGAAAAATACTATTTGAGATCTTTATCGTATTGAAATGACAGAATCAGGGTCCATAAGTGTTGGAATCCTTACTAACTGTTAAGTAATTAGAGTTGATCTAATCTTACAAGAAGATGTTTTGGCCAGAACCTGAAACAAGGTACTAAGTAGAACTAATTAAGACAAGGCTTGTGTTCACACCTTTACTCATTGGAGTCCACAAGTATGCTAGCTTCAAAAAGTACACTTTCTAACTTCAAGGGAGTTCACACCTCCCTTAAAGTCATTGGGCCAGAGAGCACTATGGGAGAAAATCCATAATCCCATTCTCTCAGAAGAGGCAGATAAAAGGCCAGCGATGAGGGATCTATGGCAGAATACATTTTTTCCTCTTGGCTGGCTGATCGCGCTGGACTCGAGAGGAACGACTCTTGTGCAGAGAACACTTTGACGGATTTCAGTGGAGCTACGCCAGAAGCCCTCTCTCCGCGGCAAGTTGGTGGCTGGGCTCCCCAGAAGGAGATAAGAGAGACCTTCCATCTCTGTCTTGGTTGGAGGCAGAAGAAAGCAGAGTCAGAGGCTGAAGGACAGAACCTTTGGATTTGGAGACATCCGAAGGGCTCCAAGCCTCTAAACCGTCTGTGCTTTGAGAAGAACAAACTCCAACATTTGAACTCTAACACATAAGTTTATCAAGCTTTTGGAACACTGTTTAATCCCATTAGAGACAATTTAATTAATGAAATAATTGGGTTTGAGTAAACCTGACAAATATAAACTGGGAAGTGAGTGAATAGATAATTGTATTAAAATGTATTTTATTTAGAAAAACAGAAAAGGAATATAAAGCAAAATGAAACAAAGCAAAGAGAACACAGTCATGTTCATGGCAGAACATCATGGAGGATGCAAAATATATAACAACAAATTACCAAAAAAAGAAAGTATATGTGTGTGCGTGTGTATTAATTGAAGAAATTATATTCATGAATGTCTAGCTTTTCTTTACTGCCTTGTAAATTCTTTTGTTCTCTGCTGCTCACCTTCTTTATGTTATTCTTTTCCCCCCTTTTAAGCCCTTCACCACCCCCAAGCAGGCTGTCGTTAAGAAAGGATATATTTATGTATATAAATCTATCTATATATAGAGAGATGTATATGTATGTAGATATAGATATGACATATACACACATATCTTTCCTATCCCTGATGACTCTTTGCTTTAATTCTGCTCTTAACTTTTCTTGCTATTACTTAATCACCTCCCACCCATACATCCCTCCCTTGTCTTCTTCCCACATCTGTTGCTTCCCTGTCTGTCTATCCCTCCTCTGTTTTTTCTTTACAGATTTTGGAGAACGTTATACCCTTTATGATATATATGTAGTGTTGTCTATTTCACTCATTCCTGATATGAGTAAGTTTTCAAGCCCTCCATCCTCCTCTAATACCCCTATGTCTATTCTTCCTCTGCACCTCATTTGTATTACATAATTAACATTATTGCCTTAACTCTTCCCCAATCTTTCTTTTGATCTGCCCTACTGAATACTTCATAAGGCAAAAAGTGTATTATAACTAATGGAATTGCAAAAGAGACTGATCACTTATTAGAGATCTTGGAAAAATCATCCATGTTTTATATGTGGGTTAGTCTAGATGATTTATAAGGAGCCTTCCAACTAAAATATTCTGATTAAATCAGGAATCATAAATAAACATACACATTCATATGATATTTTTGACTAAAATAATTTCAAAAAAAGGAATGTCATTGGAAAAATATTTTAAAACATATTGGGAGATTTCTTTCCCACAGTTTTATAAGAAGTTAACATATACAAAGCCAAAAGGGAAAAGGATATAAAGAGTGGAAATGGTTGTGCTGGTAATAAGACTTGAATATGAGTCATAAAACTATAAACTAACATTTGACAGGGATCTGAGAGAGTATCTAGTCTGACTCCCTCATTTTATGAATGAGACCTAGGAAATAAGTAGCAGATCAAATGTATTCAAATTCAGGGTTGGGACCACTCTGACATTGTCATCTTACCTTTATTATAACTTAATTCAAAATATTTTTAAATCAACTAATTTATTTTTAATGCACAGTGCTTTATGTTGGGAGAAAAAAATCAGAACAAAAGGGAAAAACCATGAGAGAGAAAAAAAATAGAAAAAAGAAGTGAACATGACATGTGTTGATTTACCTACAATCTGCATAGTTTGTTTTCTGGATGCAGATGCCATTTTCTGTCCAAAGTCTATTGGGATTGCTTTGGATCACTGAATCACTGAGAATCCAGTCGTTCATAGTTGATCATCACATATTCTTGCTGCTATTGTATATAATATATTCCTTGTTCTCCTTGTTTTTTTCAGCATCAGCATCTTTCCAGGACTTTCTAAAATGTCTGTTTATCATTTTTAAAAGAATGAAAATATTCCATTACCTTCATATAATATAGCTTATTTAGGTGTTTCTCAACTGATGAGCATCTACTAATTTTCCAATTCTTTGTTACCACAAAAGAGCGCCTACAAGCATTTTTGCACATGTGAGTCTTTTCCGCTCTTTTATGGTTTCTTAGGGATACAGATCCAGTAGTGGTACTATTGGGTCAAAGGATATGCATAGTTTTACAGCCCTTTGGGCATAGTTCCAGATTGCTTTCCAGCATGGTATAAATCCTACTTGGTCATGCATATTATCCTGGAGATGACTTTTTGTAATCTCTTTGCTAATATTTTATTTAAGATTTTTTTTTATCAGCATTCACTAGGGAAATTGGTCTACATTTTCTTTTTCTGTTTTCACCCTACTTGTTTTAGGTATCAGCATCATCTCTGTGTCATAAAAGGAATGTTAAGATGAGATCAGTCTTCAAACAATGGTCATATCCCTCCTTTGTTTCTCTGGATTATAATAGTTTTCTTTCACCCCTTCATTATACCTTCCCTTTCCTTTTTTCCCAGCCCTTAAATGTCTTTTTCTTTGATGTCATCACACAGAAGTCCATTCACAACCTCAGTCTCAGTCCATGTGATTCTCCCCTCTGCTTGCCCTAGTAACAGATACTGTTCTCTTTATTATTATTATTTTTAATTCTTTTTTTATTAAAATGTTTTATTTACAGAACATATGCATGGGTAATTTTTCAACACTGACCCTTGCAAAACTTTCTGTTCCAAATTTTATAGTAATGATTAAAATCTCCTACTTTATTGAAGATTCATTGCCTCCTCAAAAGATGCTGAGTCTCACTGAGCAATTAATTCTTGGTTGTAATCCTAGGTGCTTTGTCTTCTGCAATATGGTATTCCAGGTCTTCTTATACTTTATTCTAGAAGCTGCCAGGTCCTGGGTAATCCTGACTGTGGCTCTTTGATATTTGGAATATTTTTGTCTGGCAGCTTGCTATTTTTTCTTTTCCTTGGGTGGTAGGTCTGGGATTTTACAACAATGTTCCTTTAGGTTTTTCTTGTGGGATCTCTTTTCAAAGGTGATTGATGTGTTCTTTCAATGAGTATTTCCTCCTCTTTTTCCAGAATATTGGGGCAGTTTTGTTTAATCATCGGTTGAAAAATGCTCTCCAGGATCCTTTTTTGGTACTGGCCTTCAGGATGGCCAATAATTTTTAAATTTTCTCTTTTGGATCAATTTTCCAGGTAAGCTGTTTTTCCAAAGATGTATTCCATATTTTCTTTCATTTTTTCATTCTTTTTAGTTTGACTGATTCTTGTTATCTCAAATAGTCATCATCTTTCCTTTGCCCTCTTCCAGTTTTTAATGTGTTATTTTCTTTAATTAGCTTTTTTCCATTTGGTTAATTATACTTTTAAAGGTATTGTGTTCTTCAGTGGATTTTTTTTTTTGCATTTGATCAATTCTAATTTTTAAGGGGCTGTTTTCTTCAGTCAATTTTTTCCTTCCTTTTCTAAGCTATTGACATTTCCTTTCTCATTTTTTTTTCTTTTTTCTCTCTTATTTGCCTTTTAAAGTCTTTTCTACATACTTCCAAGAAGCCTTTTTGGGCTTGAGACCAATTCATATCACTCTGTTATTTCTTCTGTGGACATTTTGTCTTCATCTGAGTTTGTCACCAAAATAGCTTTCTATGGTCAATGTTATTTTCTGTGTTTTGCTCCTTTCCTTTCCTTTTCTTTTGGCATTTCCTCTTTTTTTAACTTTTATGGTTGAGGTCTGCTCCTGGGGTAAAGATGGTACTGTCCCAAGCTTCCTGTGCAGCTCCAAGCCTTAGCTTTGAGCACAGGGGCCCCTTATATTTGCAGAGGTTATCTTTGCCTGTTCTTTTTGGGAAAAAAGCCTGCTTTCCCAGAGTTTGCCTTCTGAGCTGGGACTAGAGTTTACCCCACTGATCTGCTCCTTTATTGGGCCAGGACGGGGAGTCTCAGTTACTGATTAAGACCCTCTCACCAACTTGCCCAGATTCTGTCTGAGGTGGACTGAATATCCTCTCACCTCAGGGAGACTTACTTTTCTTGAAGTTTTTCGAATATATCTTGTACTGGAGAGTGGTTTCATTCTATTAGAATGTTCAGAGGTTTAATTTCATGTGGTTTTCAGGGAAAACTGGGAGAGCTCAAGCAGCTTTCTGGCTCACTCCACCATCTTGGTTCCACACCCAGAAAATTTTAATTCAAATATTTGCTTAATAGAAATAATTTTTAAAAATCCTGGTGTGACTTTAGTAGCTTTGCTTTATTTGTCACTTTGATTCATGTTTCTTATTTAAGAAGCAGGTAAGTACTGTACTGAGAAAGTAGGCATGGGGAGAGTGGCTTAATAAAGGATGGAGTTGCAGATTCTTAAACCATGATTTAATATATGGAGCCAGAAGAAACCTGTCTGGACCTTTCTAGAGAAGGAGTTGAACATCTTCCCAAGACTGGTAAAGTCCTGATTCTCTTTACTCAAAAATCACACAATTTCCTGAAAAAGAATTCACTTTATCACCTACATATTTGGTGGTGATTCAACTGCAGGATATCCCATTAAGGAAGAATTATTCACATTAAGTTTTGCTTCAAATTCCACAAATCACTACTTTCCCAAGACTTGCATGTTTTGCAAATTAGAACTATCCAGGACCCACCTCTATCTACAGACCTTTATGTTTGCCTGACAGCTTGACTTGAGACATCCCATTTAAGCTCTCTGGGTCTCAATATTCTCAACTGCAATGTGCATACAGTAATGCTTGCTCTTCTTGTGGCAATCACAGGATTACTGTGAAGCTTGAATGAGATAAGGATGGTAACACATTCCACATATGAAAGTTATCAGGTTTTTCAGGGATGAGAAATAGATTATTTTTTAAATTATACCATCTCCCTAAGTATTTCATTGGGCAGGGAAGCTCTGTATCAGAGACATTGAGTGATTTTGTTTCATTTCCATTTATACCCATAGAGCAGGGAAAAAAAAAATATTGAGGACATAAATCCATAATCTCAGTTGTTTTGTAAGCATCCTTTTTTCCAGTCATCTTAAATTCTTCATGACTAAATCTCTATCAACTAAGTACATTTGTTGCAAACTTGAGACAATCTCTAATTACTTTCATACCTCTTTCCCTGAATCTCATACAATCTTCCTTTGTATTTCTATAGTGCTTCATAGTACTGTAATAATTTGACTTGCTAATTAATTGATTCATAGGAAAGTCTCAGGTACACCAATTAGGTTTTAAAGCTCTCTTGCAAATCAAAGAAAAGTTTCAAAAAATAGTGGAATATATGATTACAAATGAATTAATTCTCTTAAAATATCCAAGGTTTGGGTTAGCCTGGATTTTGAATACCCAACTTTTGCAGACTTCAGGAAGAAGAGAGTAGGGGGGTCCATTTTTCACTTCACACTTCACTGGTCTATGTGTAATATAGCCCAAAGAGGATACAACCTTTACGTCTTTATTTGCACTCTCACCTTTGGCTACCAGAAACATGAATATGATGAATAATCCCTGTGGGAATTATAGAAATTTTGGCTTTTTTCTATTTTTGGGGGTTTTATGTATGTATATACTGCCTAATAATCCATCATAGACAGTAAAACGTTTTTATATATTGTAACCTTCTTTTCTCAGACTAGAAATAAATGGATTCTTTTAGAGTCTGCTTTGATTCAGATGATCTTGTACATTTATGTGTGTATATATATATATATATACACACATATATATGGCTTTATGCACATATATATACATATACATTACATATAGACTCATATATATCTTAATAAATAAATGTATATGTATATACACATAAACACAGAGACATATATGATATTTTGGCTCAAAATTAGATTGATCCTTGGTTTTATGCGCAGTTGATTGTGGATCAGAAAAAGGTGCAATAGGACCTTGGCTAAATATCTTTTTCTTGAGTCTTGCACAGGTGTAAGCTTGTATGTATACTTGGGAGCTAATTTAAAAATGTTTTTGCCCAAGAAATCATGTTACAAAAGGGCTCATTATTAAAAAGCAATTTTAATCAAATTTCACAAGTACTCTTGTCCCTCCCTTGCCAAGAAATGGGAAAGCAACATTATTGGTTGAAAAGAAACTTGAAGACAGAATACACAAATCCTAAACAGACTTCTACCTCTTCATTCCATAATTCAACATGGACTATAGAATTAGCTTCCTTTAATTTCTAATTCCCTCAGAACTATCTCACTTCCTTCTCCCTGAGAATAGAAATCTTTTGTTTATTGTTTTATGGGTAGGAAATAAATATTTCTTCTGGCAATGTACAAAGAAAAACCAGTCAGATCTTTTCTGAAGATTCATTGCTACTAAGATAGACAGTATACAATTGTCTGAAGCCATTGACATTAGGTATAACAAGAAAGTTGTAAAATAGGAAACAACTTGTGTGTGTGTGTGTGTGTGTGTGTGTGTGTGTGTGTGTGTAAGTAGATTGAATGATATAGGCGTAATCTGAGAAAAAAAGACAAACGGGAATTATGCTATACCGGTATAGGAATACAAAGAAACTATTAAAGATGTGGAATTATTTCTCATACAACAATTATATCTCCCTTCTACCTTTAAATCTACTAAATATCTGATTTGGATGGAGCAGAAATAAAGAGTAAGGGTTTCAAGGAAGATGTTACAGTTAATAACAGCAATTCTGTATTGATAAGAGCTTCCTATCTGGCCTGCATCATTTAACTACTCCATTTGCAGATACCTGTACAAGGTATTTTCACCTGAGTAGAATAGAGACAATAAATCTATTTTGTCTACCTTTATATGTGTGTGTGTGTGTGTGTGTGTGTGTATATATATATATATATATACACACACATATATATACATATACATATTTATATATACACATACACATTTTCATGTCTATGTGTACACACACACACACACACACACACACACACACACACAGAGTTCCTAGTGGCCTACTTTTCCCCTTTGCTAAGGGAAGTGAGAGAATCTGAACAGAGTTGAGCCATGTGCCTGAGGCTTTGGGGTTTATAGCTGTCAAATAGAAGTTTTTCCCTAGGCAATTTAGGAAATATAAAGATGTTATCTTTGAACCTGGTGTGTGAGAGAAGTTGTGAGTGATAGACAGTATCACCTGGTGTGAGTAGGTGTGAGTAGGTGCACAGAACTCGACCAAAAGTGGTTGTGAAATAACAGTGTTGAGAATATTTAGTTCTGCTAACTAGAAACAGTGACAATTGGGAATGAAGAAGAGAGAAAAGGAAAAGGGAAAAGGGAAGGGAGGGAAAGAAGAGAAAAGAAAAGGAGAAATAGGAAGAAAGTGAGGAAAGGTGGAAAAGAAGGATAGGGGAAAGAGGAAGGAAAGAAGGAACAAAGAAAAGAGGAGAAAAAAAAGAGATACTAAGCAAGAGATACAGAAATAATGGAAGTATGAATGAGTCAGCTCAGTGTGCACAAAGGATAATTAATAGACTTAGAAATCAGCTGCACATTTCAGTCCACAATAGAAAGAGTGGGTTTGTGTTGAGGAATAGATTTGAATGATGCAGTATATGGGAGCTTGAAGCCCCCTGTGGTGATTTGGAATACTGCAAAGAGTTCTTCAGCTAATGTGAACACTGGCTTTTCTTGCTTCTACACTGTGACCTGAGAGGAAGGATATTGAGATACTAGTACTCTAGGACTCTGGTATTTTTTTTTTTTTAATTAAAAAAATATTTATTTCAAACTAAATGAAAACTAGGAAAAACAAATAGAAAAAGAAAGACCGAAAAAACAAAGCAAAACAAAACATGGCCATGTGCCCAGCAAAAGATCAGAGAGAATTCAAAATATGTAAAAATAAATTTCCATTTCAAGAAAGTATGTATAATAATGTGGGACATTATATTAATGACTGTCTATCTTTATTTCCTTGCAGAGTATTCTTTTTGTCATCTGCTATGTACTTTTACTTTATTCTTTTTTCCTCCTCTCATCACTTTTATCTCCCCAAGTGGGCTACAGGTCCTACATACATGCACACACTCATTCATATACACACTCATACATATATCTATCTACTCACACATAAGCACCTACATATATATTGATACATATACACACAGCATATGCATTTACATATACATCTAAAGCAATATTAATATGGCTGACATATATAGATCTCTTTTCCATTGAATCTTTAAGTTTGACTTTGTCTGAGATCAATGATTTGATTGATTGTTCTACTTTTTTTTTCTAAGAAATTCTATTCCTGATCCTTGCTATTGTATTTGTGCATGCTTATTTTTTATTCTTGCTATCCCTTTAGTCGCATTTTTAAACTAGCCTTGCTATTACTTGACTTTCCCCCACATATAGCTTCCTCCCTTATCTCCTACTCCCCTCTTTCCCTCCCTCTTTATTCCATCCCCATTAATCCACATACCTTATCCCATTTCCATTACTCTAAATATCTTTCTATACTCCACCATATCCTATGCTACCCTTTCTCTCCTTTGTAATTACTTTTTCCTTAATCTGCACATCTTTTCCCTCTGCAGTAAATTATACACCTTTCGATGCTCCCATCTTATAATATTCCCTCTCCCCTTCTTTCATTAGATATTTTGGAGGGTTCTATACCTTTTGTGGTACACACACACACACACACACACACACACACACACATATATATATAATGAACATGAAAGACTAATCAAGGGACTCACAATGACAAATTGTTTATGTTTTATACGTGGAAATGTAAACTGTATGTCTAAGATTGACAATAGTCACACACATACATACATATATACACATACACTTATACATATATATTTATGTATTGTTTCCTATTTAACCCATTCTTGATAGGTTTTTAGTACTTTAGTCTTCCTCTTCCATCTAATGTCTCTCTGTCTGTTCATCCTCTGTATTTCATTTGTATAAGCATAATTATCATTTTTATCTTTTCTAAATGTTTTTGCTTTGCAGTGTCAGATCGTACTTAGCTCTGCCCCAAAATTCTTTTGGACTACTGAACTATCAAACTTAGATGTATAGTTTACATCTCCAGATAATATTCATAAAAATCTGTGAGTTCATTGAATGTTCATTTTTTTCATTCAATATAATTCTTAATTTTGTTGGGTATAATAATTTTGGCCTCAGGTCTAGTTCTTTTGATTGGCAATATATTTTATCCCAGGATCTGTAGTCTTTTTTGTACCTACTGGTAGATTCTGTACTTTAAAAAATATTTATTTTTAATGCACATTGCTTTCTTTATGAATCATGTTAGGAGAGAAAAATTGGAGCAAAAGGGAGAAATCATGGGAGAGATTAAAAAAACAGAAAAAAGAAGTGAACATATAATGTGTTAATTTACATTCAGTACCCATAGTTCTCTTTCTGAATGGAGATGGCATTTTCTGTTCTAAGTTTATTGGGATTGTTTTGAATCACTGAACCACTGAGAAGAACCAAGTCTTTCATAACTGATCATCATATATTCTTGCTGTTCTGTGTACAATGTACTCCTGATTCTACTTATTTTGTTCAACATCAGTTTATGTAATTCTTTTCAGGCCTTTCTAAAATCAGCTTGTTCATCATTTTTATAGAACAATAATATTCCATTATTTTCATAAACCACAACTTGTTCAACCATTCCCCAAGTGATAGGCATCTACTCATTTTCCAATTCTTTGTTACCACAAAAAGAACTGCTACAAACATTTGCACAAGTAGTTCCTTTTTCACTCTTTTATGATTTCTTAGGCATACAAACCCAGTAATGGCACTGCTGGGTCAAAGAGTGTGCACAATTTTATAGCTCTTTCGGCCTAATTCCAGATTACTCTGCAGAATGGTTGGATCATTTCACACTCCACAAACAATGCATTAATGTCTCAGTTTTCCCACATTCCTCCAATATTTGTCATTATATTTTCCTGTCATCTTTGTCAATCTGAGAGCTGTGAGATGGTATCTCATAGTTGTTTTAATTTGCATTTCTCTAATTAATAGTGATTTAGAGCATTTAAAAAATATGACCATAGATGGCTTTAGTTTTGTCATCTGAAAATTGTCTGTTCATATCCTTTGACCAGTTATCAATTGGGGAATAACTTGTATCCTTATAAATTTGATACAATTTTTATATATTTTGGAAATGAAACCTTTATCAGAAACACTACCTGAAAAGATTTTTATAAAAAGATATATATAGTTATTTCTTGGTCTCATAGGTTAGCTGATTTCCCTTTGCCCAATTCTATTTTTCAAAGATTTTTTTTTTAAGACTATGGATCTCCTTTTCTAGTGGTCTGACCTTCTTTTTCTTTTATCTTGCTTTTTAAAAGTTTTTCTTCAGTCTCTCATTTGGTTTTTAAAATCTTTTTTGAGTTGTTCTATAATTTTTTTTTTTTTTCTGAACAGGTTGCCATTTGATATTACTTTTTGGAGTAGAAGAGATCTTTTTGTACTTCACTGTTCTCTGAATTTGAACCTGTGTCTCCCCTAATCCCATAGTAAGTTTTTATGGTTAGGTTATTTCTCTTTTGCCTGCTTGTTTTTTTTTTTTTTTTTTTTTTTTTTTAATGAGAACTTAGTAGTGTAACTATCTTGGGGTGGCTAATGTTGCCTTTAACTTCACTTCAGGTCTCTCCTCTGATCTGAAACTTCAAATAAAAAACTTCAGCCTCCTGAAAGTACCTGCAGGCAGCAGCATCTCTGACTGCTTTGCTTCTACACTAATCTGGTGTGCTAGTTCCTTCTTGCCCAGTGTAGTGTCTCAGCAGCATAGCAGGGTATGATGTTCTTTATCAGCAGAGGTTCCTTCAGTTTTCTCAGATTAACACCCCCAGCTGCCCCTGTTGTCTGGGAGAAGAAAGATTCTGTCACTTCTGCTGAAGCTAGTCCAAAAGCTCCTCACTTGCTATTTTTGTGGAGCTAGACTGGAGATGTTTACACTTTATACTGGCTAAATCTTGGGTCTAGGGTCTTGCTCTGGGTTTTTTCTGGTTATCCCAGGATGACTCCTAATTTACCCCTGAGTTTTATTTGTTTTTCACCAGTCTATCTTCACCCTGAGTCACAATTTTGTTTTATTTGTTGGGAATATCTGGAAAGCTTGGAGTTTTTTGACCTACTCTGCTGCCATCTTCCCAGAATCCTCCTCCTCTGGTATCTTCTAATGTAGCCAGCAGTACATATTCTGGGGAACAAAGACAAATATGACCCAATTAGATTATGTGTGAAACATTACTGAATTTCCTATAACTTCCATGGACAAAAGGATAGAGATGATGAGATTCAAGACAAATCATAACCTTGCTTCAGAGTGTAATCATCTGAATAATATGATTACCAGTCATTGGCTGAGTGGTGAGGGACAAGAATCAATTAATTCTTCTATATCTCTATTTATCTATGCATCTTTTGTGTGAGAGAATTTGAAGTACTGAATAGAGAACTGGCCTGGGTTCAAAGAAGGTCTAAATTCAGTTCTTGCCTCAGACAAATACTATTATGTTGGGCAAATCACTTAACATCACAGTGACTCAGTTAATTTTCTAAATCTAAAGGTTATAAAATAAATATCAAACTGTGCTAGTATTCATTGGGGTGTCCTATTCCAAGAAAATTGAACATCATGATCAAAACAGCAAATTTTTGGGCTGAGTTCCATGCTATGAACTATCAATGAATAGTATTGAAAACTATACTATTTTAAGATCACTGGCATTGGAAGAATGAAATGCTTTATTCTTAGATTGTGTGTGTGTGTGTGTGTGTGTGTGTATGTGAGTGTGTGTGTGTGCCAGAGCTCTTTAATAGAAGAGGTATATCAAATATTAATAAAGTTCTCTTTTTGAAACATTTTAATTAAACCTTTGGGTAGTTTTACACTTTGCTTTACTGTCTTGCATGATATCATATCTTTAGGAAACAAAAAACTGAATGGAAAGGGCATGGAGTACTCATGTTTTATTAAAAGGTGTAGGCAAACTCTGTCAGAAAGATGTTCTACTTTCTGCAGTGCTATTAGAGAGTACAGAGTAGCAAAACCCAAGAGCAGTGCTCCAACCACTGAGAAACCACCATCATTTCTCACTGGAGGAATACTTTTGTTTCTGTTTTATATTCATAAACACAAGACAAACAAGCATTTTTGTTTGTATAGTGGTTAACATTATGCAGATGTTTGGTATACTCTTGTGGTGGATTTTCTTTAGAATCTTCTGATTTTATTCTCCCTTGTTAGCTTTCAGAATCTTTTCTGTATGTCTTGACTTTTTTAATACTATTATTGAATTTACTGGAAAACATAATGGGAATATACTGAAATATATATTATTTCAGTATTGGGAGATGATCGGTTAGTAGCTTCTCTGGGCAAGGATGTACCTCATACTCTGAGTCACAGAAACTAATGTAGCAAGTATTTATTTTCCTGTTCCCTTTTTGAAAAGTAGCTGGATTTGATCCAGGCTAATTCCTTTGAGAAAGATGGGAATCCAGGGAGGCAGTGGACAAAGATTTCTAAGAATTACTATGTTGGTAGAAAACATATTGTCCAAAAATTAAGTTTAGGGGGTGAAAATAAATAGGACAGATTCACTCTAATTTAGGAAGCAATGGCAAACTGAGATTTAGTCAAGAAGGATGAAAAAAGTGTTATTTCTCATGTAGTAGAAAAAACTCTTATTTGCAAGTTGACTGTATAATTTCTAGTGGAAAAAAATAGAAATTTAAATATTACAAAGCTATCCCATCATATAGGGGAGAAAGATCCATAAAACTATCCACAACTTTTCCAATTTAATCTTCCCAAAGTCTAGGTATATGAAAGCTGATGTGATCTTCTAAAAAATTAGTCAAAAAATGGAAAACACCAAAACTGAGCTGAGGACAGAGGCAAAAAGGATCCACAATTCCTTCCAAGAGTACAGCTACAATAGTAAATAGTAGTGGGATGGTATAAATCTTGGCCTCCCTTTCCAGAGCTCCCTCTATAATGGTATTATGAGTCAAAGGACTAAATATATCTTGGAAATATGGAAGATTGGAGATGGTTGGAAGGCAAAGAGTATGTACTATGTACTTGAGTTCAAGACCTTTCTATATTTTTTTACCAAGTAAATAACATTTATTTAATGTTTGATGTGTGAGTCAGAGTGCTTACAAGGGGAACTGTTGATACTACAGAGGGAATTCCAGATATTTATTTTCCTTGTTTTATCTGAGCAAGGGGAAAAGATCAAAATAAGTGAGAAATTCCTAAAATGTTCCTGCATTCTTCATATTAGAAAAGAGTCAAGAGCCTCTGATAGAAAAGATATAATCTCATGAAAATATTTATGAAATGATAATTGCTGTAATATATTGTTATGTCAGTAAAGAAGATACAAAAATGAACATACATGGTCTTAGGCCTCAGGAATATTAAATTCTAATAGAAATAACTATTTTGTTCTAATTTGTCTCATTGTTTCAAGTCTGTCTCCCCTAACCTATCCAACATTCATTCAACTTTATAAAATGTAAATCTAACTGTATCATTCCCAATTCCATACCTAACAACACCAGTGGCTATACTATAACCTTAATAATTATGTAAGAGAATCCTGTAAAAATCATTTAAAGCTCTTTTTAACTGGTTAATTTCTACTTTTTATTCCCCTTCTTGAACTCTATAACCATGACATAGTAGCCTAAATGATATTCTTTGAATATGATATCTCATTTCCCATTTTTTCTGCTTTTCACTGGCTGTCTTCCTTGCCTGGAATATTCTCTCCTCATCTCCACTTTCTAGATCTTTTTTGTTTTCTTCAAAACTCTGATCAAATCCCACTTTCTGCCACAGGTCTTTCCTGGTTCTCCCTGCTACTAGTACATTCCTTCTGAGATGATATTCCATTTACATGTTATATATAATTTATTTTCATGGTTGTTTTCAAATTGTCTTCCCCGTTAGAATGTGTTTTACCACAAGTGTTTGCATAGCACAGGGCATTGGACATAATAAATATTTGTTGACTGACTTAACAAAAGTAGCAAATCTGGTTGTCTGAAAAGATGGTCCAAAATGACAATTTTGAATTTTTTATACTTACAAGGTTGTTTTTTATAATAGTATTTTAGTTTGATTTTTTTCAATAGTTCTGGAAGTATTTAATAAAAGTAGCAAGTTCATTGTTCATATGAAGAAATTGCAACTTAGAGAAATTAAATAATTTCTTCCATCAAATAAAGGTGAAACTACAAGATGAACCCAGATTTCTTATTTCAAATTCAGTAGTTATTATGCTTTACCCACTCAACATTAAAACAACAGCAACATACTTCTTCCTTTAAAAATCAGGAAGTAAATATTTTTCATTTGATAAATGAATAGAGATAAATAATAAAAAATAGTAAATAAATAATAGAAATATCCTAAATCTCTCAGGAGACTTTAATTGTTTCTTTCACTGTAGAGTGAAGGACCTTTCTGTGTTTGAAGGGGGTTATTTCTGCTTCAGACAATCTTCTGGACTTTTGAAATTCATTTACTTCTTAATAAACAAGTGAATCATTCCCTATTTCTGCACAAACACCTGATCAAAGCCATACAAATAAATGCAGCAACATTAACAGTAACAAGCTATTTTCTATTCACTGATTTTTTCATATATTTATTACAAGTTCTAGAATGGCATGTTTCCACAATCTTAAACATATCCAACTAATTTTCCCTATCTCTGAACTTGTTATTATCCTGCTTATCTTTTCTTTGATTTCTTTGAAATTTTCCCTTATTTTAGCATTGCATATCCACATTGCCTTCTAACTCTATCATAAATACTAAGCTATCTGAGGCAGTGGTTCATATTTGTAATCCCAGCTATTGAGAAGGATGCAATTGGTAGATTTTTTGAGCTTTAGAGTTAATGAACTTCAATAAGCGAATTTGATGGGATGTCTGACTAATTTGTTATTAATATGGTGAGCCAATGATACATAAAAGAGATTTTAAAACCTGCATATAGAGGTATAGAGCAATCTTTGCATTATCTCCACATAAGTAACCTCTTCATTTCTAGCTCTGGTGAAATGGGGAGATTGAGTCTTAAAAACAAAAAATATACACAAGCCAAAAACAAATGCTATGACACTCTATTTCCATGTTAGCTTCTTGATCCCCTTGTGAAACTCTTTATCTAGGAGTGGAGGCAAGGTGGTGGAGAGCAGACACAACTTTCTGTGACATCCTCTGACCTTCTCTCAAACCAACAATAGATTGAGCCTCTAAACTGGTTTTTCAAGTGGTAGAACCTATAAATATTTGGAGTACCATACATTTTCAGAAGAAGATAACTTGGAAGAGCTTCAAAACAGGTCTGTTTCAAACTGGCAGGGAAACAGTATGCAAGCCCAGAAAACAGCATAGGGAGCCTGGGGCAAAGTGCTAGGGTGGGGAGCCACAGCTTTGTGAATCCTGCACCAGGGAATTTTCTGTGAGCCTCTTAGGCTGCTCTGAACTGGTTGCAAAACAAATGGTTTGGCAGATTTGCTACAAAAGGCAAATTGTAAAACCACTAAGCCCTGGAAGAACATGGGATTGAGCCAAGATTACCTGGCATTGGAAGTCAATCAGCAGAACCCCTCTATGGCAAACAAAAGCCACTGTCACTCCTTTGCATTCCTTAAAAATGATGAGCAAAAAACCCCAAAAAGGACATTCATCATATACAGCTTTTATGGAGAGAGAGAGAGAAGAACAGACCTTAAATCCTGAGGTACCTAAAAGCAAATCAACTCCAGATGTAGCCCCAGAGGGAGATATGAATTGGTTTCATTTCACAAAGCTTTCATGTATGATTTCAAAAAGAATCTTAAAAGAGAATTAAAAGAAAAATGTGAAAATAAAATGAGATCTTTGCAAGAGGGTATGGAAAAAGAAACACAGAAATTTTCCAAAGAAAATTCATTAAAAATAGGTTTGATAAAATGGGAAAGGCATATAACTCCCTACAAAATCGATCTGATGAAATAGAAAAAGCATATAAGTCCTTACAAAATAGATATGAAAAAGATACCAACTTGTTCAAAAACAGAATTTTTGAAATGGAAAAAAAATTCAATGAATAAAATAACTCATTTTAAAATGCTATTGGGTAAATGAAAAAGGAGCTAAAAAAAAGTAACTAAAGAAAATAATACACTAAAAATTAGAATTGAACGAATGGAAGCAAATGACTCAATAAGACTTCAAGAATCAGTCAAACAAAACCAAAAAAAAAAAAAAAAGAAAGAAAGAAAAAAAAATAGGAAAAAATATGAACATCTCCTAGGAAAAAAAACAACTGACCCGGAAAATAGATCTAGGAGAGACTATCAAGGATCATTGGACTTCTTTAAAGCCATGATGAAAAAAATAATCTAGACCTTATCTTTCAGGAAATAATAAAGAAAACTGTCCTGATGTCCTAGAATTAGAAAGTAAACTAGCCATTGAAAGAATTCACTGATCACCTACTGAAAGAGACCATAAAATGAAAATGCCAAGAAATATCGTGGCTAAATTTCAGAAGTATCATGCCAAGGAAAAAATATTGCAAGCTGCCAGAAAGAAACAATTTAAATACTGAGGAGCCACAATCAGGATTACCCAGGACATTGCAGCTTCCACCTTAAAAGATTGAAGGTCCTGGAATCTGATATTCCAAAGGCAAAGGAATTTGGAATGCAGCCAAGAATAAGCTATCCCTCTAAAATGGGCATTATCTTTCAGGGGAAAAGATGGACATTCAATGATACAGGTGAATTTCATCTATTTCTCTTGAAAAGACCAGACCTGAACAAAAAAAAAAAATCACCTCACACATAACTCAAGAAAATCATAACAAGGTAAAAAGGAAAGAACTCCTGAGAACTATATTTGTGTTATGGGTCATTTAGGAAGTGCAATTATAATTTGATTTTAATATGATAATATGAAAAAGAAACTAGAGGTGGAAAGAGGATTGTACTGGAAAAAAGAAAAAAAGAGGAGATAAAATAAGGTAAATTACATCTCATGAAGAAGTAAAAAAAAAAAAAACAACTATTATAATTGAGGGAAAGAAAGGAGGGGGTGAGAATTGTGTGAATCTTACACTTCTCAGATTTGACTCAAAGAAAGAATATCAGACATATTTGATTTCAAAAGGAAACTGGTATCACCTTATAGGAAAGTGGGAGGGGAAAGGGAAAAGAAAGAGGAAGGCTAATAGAGAGAAAAAAACAGAAGTAGTAGGAAAAAGGTATAACAAAGAGGTATGGGCTCTAAAGGGGGAGGGCTATTTGCAGGAAGTGGTGGTCAGAAGCAAAATACTGGGAAGGAGGGAAAAGGGAAAGGAAAAAAGAGAAGCATAAATTGGGATAAATGAGATGGCAGGAAATACAGCATTAGTTACTTTAACTGTAAATGTGAATGGGATGAACTATCCCATAAAATGGAAGTGGATAGCAAACTGGATTAAAAGCTAGAATCCTACACCATGTTGTTTACAAGAAACACATTTAAAGGAAAGTGATACATACAGAGTAAAGATAAAGGGCTGGGACAGAATTTATTATGCTTCAGGTGAAGTAAAAAAAAAAAAAAAAAAAGCAGGGGTAGCAATCCTGATCTCAGATCAAGTAAAAGCAAAAAGCAAAGATAGATTTTATTAAAACAGATAAGGAAGGAAACTATATCTTGCTAAAAGGTACCATATGAAACAATATCAATACTAACTATATATGCATCAATTAGTATAGCATCCACATTCCTAGTGGAGAAGTTAAGAGAGACACAAGAAGAAATAAACAATAAAATTATACTAGTTAGGGATCTCAACCTTGCTCTCTCACAGCTAGATAAATTGAACCACAAAATAAACAAGAAAAAAGTTAAGGAGGTAAACAGAATGTTAGAAAAATTAGGTATGAAAGATCTTTGGAGAAAAATGAAGGGAGACAGAAAGGAGTTTACCTTTTTCTCAATGGTTCATGGAATCTATACAAAAATTGACTATGTATTAGGGCATAAAAACCTCAAGCTCAAATACTGAAAGACAGAAATAGTAAATTCATTTTTTTTTTCAGATTATATTGCACTAAAAATCACATGCCATCAAGGCCAGGAGAAAAATAGACCAAAAAGTAATTGGAAACTAAATTAACTAATTCTAAACAATGAATAAGTAAAACAACAAATCATAGACACAATCAGTAACTTCATCCAAGAGAATGACAATAATGAGACAACATACCAAAATTTGTGGGATGCAGTCAAAGCAGTTATTAGGGAAATTTTGTATTTCTAGATGCTTACTTGCACAAAATAAGGAAAGAGAAGATCACTGAATTGGGCTTACAACTAAAAAAGCTAGAAAAATAAAACAAATTAAAAACATTCAAATAAATACCAAATTTGAAATGCTGAAAATGACAAGGGAGATTAATAAAATTGAAAGCAAGAACTAAGAGTTTGTTTTATAAAAAGCCATCAAAATAGTTCAACCTTTAGGTAATTTGATTTAAAAAAGGAAAGAAGAAAACCAAATTTTTAATTTCAAAAAATGTAAAGGGAGAACTTTCCACCAATAAAGAGGAAATTAGAGCAATAATTAGTTTTTTTTCCCAATGTTATGTCAATAAATTTGATAATCTAAGTGAAATTGAGCAATATCTACAAAAATAGAGATTGACCAGGTTAACAGAAGAGGAAATAAATTATCTAAATAGTCCTATTTTAGAAAAAGAAATAGGACAAGCTATTAATCAACTCCCAAAGAAAAAATGTCCAGGGCCAGATGGATTTACATTGCATTCTACCAGACATTTAAAGAATAATTAATTCCAATACTATTCAAACTATTTAAGAAATAGGGAAAGAAAGACTCCTACCAAAGTCCTTTTATGACACAGACATGGTGCTGATACCTAAACCAGGTAGAGTCAAAACAGAGAAAGAAAATTATAATGTCCCTAGTGAATATTGATGCAAAAATCTTAAATAAAATATTAGCAAGCGATTACCACAAGTAATCATCAGTATAATAACAACATGACCAAATAGAATTTGTGTCACCAATACAGGACTAGTTTAATATTATGAAAACTATTAGTATAATTGACCACATCAATTACCAAATTAATAGAAATTACGTATTCCCTCAATAAATGTATAAAAAAGTATTTGACAACATCCAATACTATTTAAAAAAACAATAGAGACTATAGGAATAAATGGACTTTTCTTTAAAATTATCAGTAGTATCTATTTACAACCATTGGCAAGCATTATATGTAATGGGGACAAACTAGAACCATTCCAACTAAGATCAGGAGTGAACCAAGGTTGTCCACTATCACTATTACTATTCAATATTGTATTAGAAATGTTAGCATTGGATGTAAGAGAAGAAAAAGAGATTAATGGAATTAGAGTAGAGTAATGAGGAAACCAAAGTGTCACTCTTTGCAGATGATATGATGGTATTCTTAGAGAACCCTAAAGAATCAACTAAAATTTTTACTAGAAATAATTCACAACTTTACCAAAGTTGCAGAATATAAAATAAATCCACATAAATCATCAGCATTTTTACATATTATCAACAAAATCCAGTAGCAAGAGATACAAAGAGAAATTACATTCAAAATAACTTTCAATAGTATAAAATATATCTGCCAATGGAAAGCCAGAAAATGTATGAACTACAAAACACTTTCCATACAAATTAAATCAGACCTAATCAGTTGGAAAAATATCAAGTACTAATGAATAGGCCAAGCAAATATAACAAAAATGACAATACTACCTAAATTAATCTACTTATTTAGTGCCATACCAATGAAGCTCCCAATAAATTATTTTAATGACCTAGAAAAAGTAACAAAATTTTTCTGGAAGAACCAAAAGAATTTCAAGGGAATTAATGAAAAAAAAAAAAGCCAATGAAAGTGGCCTAACTGTGCCAGACCTAAAATTATATTATAACGTAACAGTCATCAAAATCACTTGGTCCTGACTAAGAAATAGAGTAGTCAATTGTAATGGGCCAGAACCCTGTACCTGAAACAAGGGTTCTTACAAGGTGTTAATTCAGTGCAATTGATAAGACAATGGTTATCTAGTTTAGCATGGTGATTAATAGTTCTCTATAGTTCTTACAATAAATAATGGTTCCCTTATGATATAATGATTGGTTTACACTCAGTATACTGAATATAAATTGGGACAAACTCAGCCAGAGACATACTCTGAGGGGAACTAAGACAGACTTAGAGAGAAGACAGAGGACTGGAGGCGAGAGCTAAGGTTTCAGAGGAGAGACATTCATTCCATCTCCCACCTTTGTGGTGGCTGGAGGCTGGAGCATAAGCCCTCAGACTGAGATAGACTTCAAGACAGAGACCATTGTTGTGGTCCTCCTGCCACCCTCACAGAAATCAAGACACATTCTGGAGGACCTCCAGAAAGCTGGCCCAGGCCCCAGGCAAGGAGACAATAAAGAATTTGGACTTTATCCCTAGCTATTCTTGTGGTGATTACTTAGCTGAAATGAAGGCTGGTCCAAAGATCTCCAGAAAACTAACCAGAACATTAAAGTCGATTAGTGGAATCACAGGACAAAACAGTCAATAATTATAGCAATCTAGTGTTTGACAAAGCCAAAGACCCCAGTTTTTGGGATAAACATTCACTGCTGGGAAAATTGAAAACTAGTATGGCGGAAACTAGGTATTGACCCACACTTAACACCATATACAAGGTAAGATCGAAATGGGTGCATGATATAGACATAAAGAGTGATATAAGCAAATTAGAAGAACATAAGATAGTTTACCTGTTAGATCCTTGGAGAAGGAAGGAATTTGTGACCACTGAAGAATTGGAATTCATAATTGAACACCAAATAGATAATTTTGATTATATTAAATTAAATTTTTTTGTACAAACAAAACTAATGTAGACAAGATTAGAAAGAAAACAATAAATTGAGAAAACATTTTTATATTTAAGGGTTCTGATAAGGGCCTCATTTCTAAAATATATAAAGAATTGACTCAAATTTATAAGAGCTCAAACCATTCTCCAGTTGATAAATGATCAATGGATATGAGCAGACAGTTTTCAGATAAAGAAATTGAAACTATTTCTAGTCATATGAAAAGGTCTCTCAACCACTATTGATCAGAGAAATGCAGATTAAGACAACCCTGAGATTACCACTTCTATCTTCTCAGATTGGCTAAGATGACAAGAAAAGATAAGTAGAAATGTTGGAGAGGATGTGGGAAAACTGGGACACTAATACATTGTTGGTAGAACTGGGAATAGATCCAGACAGTCTGGAGAGCATTTTGGAATGCTAATAATAATAACAAAAATAATAATTGAAAAAATTATCAAACTGTGCATATCCTTTGATACAGCAGTGTTACTACTGGGCTTATATCTTAAAGAAGGGAAAGAGACCCACATGTGCAAAATATTTGTGGCAGCCTTTTGTGTAGTGACAAGTGGATGTCCATCATTTGGAGAATGACTGAATAAGTTATGATATATGCATGTTATAGAATATTATTATGTGAAAATCAGCTGGAGTCAGGAATTCAGGTTAAGGGAATAATCTTCAATCTTTATTCTTTTTGAGGTGAAGGGGGATTGTGATAGCAATATGGGCAGCTGTGAGAGGAAGCCAGCCAGCAGAGGTGAAGGGGGATTGCAGGTGAAGGGGAGTTGCGATAGCAATGCAAGCAGCTGTGTCAAGAAACCAGCCAGCAGTCTCTCTTTCCGCTTTCCTTTCCACTCCCCTGCTTCCATCCACCAAAATCATCATTTCCTATACAACACATCAGGACTTGCACAAAGAGTGGGGCAGGGGCCATTCTTTCTCCAAGTATATATATTAATAGAGTATGGTCCAATTACTATTTAGCTTCACGTGCTTGGGACCTCAGTGCAATAACTCGAGCCTCAGCCCATTACATCTCCCACTTTCTTTTGTTTTAGAACACAGGTAGTCATGCCATCCCTGACTCCTTAGGGAGGTCAGAGCCCCTAAGGGGAGGTGATCACACCCTCCCTGACTTCTCAGGAAAGGAGGTGATCACGCCCTCCTGACTTCTCAGGAAGGGAGGTGAAAGCATTAAAAAGGAGATAATCATGCCCTCCCTGACATCTCAGGAAGGGAGATGAAAAGCACCAAAGGGAAATGAGGGTTGCTAGCGGGTTTCTGGGCTGAAGGGTCTTATTATGCACAAACCCATCGGCATGGGAGGTATTACACAAGCACATAGCAATAACGCAGAGACTATTAGTGATGACTCTCCCCACAGTCAGTGCAGGCTTGATATAGTATAACAAAAATGAATTGTACATGCAAGTAACAGTATAAAAAAACAATATAAATCAACATGGTGTTGTAAAAGATTGCCAGAAGTCCTAGAAGGAGGGTATGTAAATAGCAGTCACACATACGCCTTCTTCAGCAGCCAAGAGATAGTCCAAAACCAATCTATTGTCCATTGCTTCACATGTCAGGGAATCCAATGATCCCCCCAAGTTTTTGAAGTCCTGCAAAAGTCTTTTTATGTGTAAGGGAATCCAATGACTCCAGCTGATTTTGAAGTCCTGTAACAGTCTTATCATTTCTCAGAAAATCCAATGATTCCTGAGGGCTTTCAAGTGTTATGTCTCAGAGAATCCAATGATTCTTGAGGGTTTTCAAGTCCTATAACAATCTTATGTCACAGAGAATCCAATGATTCCTGAGGTTTTCAAGTCCTACAACAATCTTATGTCTCTGAGAATCCAATGATGATTGGTTGGGCGCCAAATGTGAAAATCAGCCGGAGTCAGGAATTCAGGTTAAGGGAAAAATCTTCAATCTTTATTCTTTTTGAGGTGAAGGGGGATTGCGATAGCAATATGGGCAGCTGTGACAGGAAGCCAGCCAGCAAAGGTTAAGGGGGATTGTAGGTGAAGGGGGGTAGCGATAGCAATGTGAGCAGCTGTGTCAAGATGCCAGCCAGCAGTCTCTCTTTCCACTTCCCTTTCCACTCCACTGCCTCCACCCACCAAAATCGTCATTTCCTATACATCACATCAGGACTTGCACAAAGAGTGGGCAGGGCCATTCTTTCTCCAAATATATATATTAATAGAGTATGGTCCAATTACTATTTAGCCTCATGTGCTTGGGACCTCAGTGCATCAACTCCAGCCTCAGCCCATTATAGTATTGTTCTATAAGAAACGACCAGCAAGATAATTTCAGCAAGACTTATATGAACTGATGCTCAGTGAAATGAGCAGAACCAGGAAATAATTGTACAGGGCAACAACAATATTATATGACAATCAATTCTGATGGATATTACTCTTTCTAACAATGAGATGATAGAGGCCAGTTTCAATGATCTTGTAATGAAGAGAGTCATCTACATCCATAGAAAAGGCTGTGGCAACTGAATGTGGATGATAACATAACATCCTCATTCTTTTTGTTATTGTTAATTTGCATTTTGTTTTCTTCTTCATTTTCTTTTCTTTTTGATCTGATCTTTCTTGTGCAGCAAGAGAATTGTACAAATATGTTTTCTTACATTGGATTTAACATATATTTTAACATGTATAACATATATTGGATTACTTGCCATGTAGAAGAGGGAGTGGGGGGAAGGAGGGAAAAATTTGGAACAAAAGGCTATGCAAGGATCAATGTTGAAAAATTATCCATGCATATGTTTTGAAAATAAAAAGCTTTAATAAATAAAAGAAAATCTTCATCTTGTGGCCCAGTAATCTGTAGTATCTTCCTACAATTGAACCACATCTTTTCCTCCACTTGGTCTTCACCAAAATAAGGTCTACCATTTTCCCTCCATCTAGTTCATGAGATTTTACTCAGCATTGTATTAGAAGAGAAATAAAAATAATAATGTTATGGAACTATAAGGAATAAATAAATTAATCAGATTAGAAAGCTAGCATGGAACCATGCAGGAATACAGTGAGTATTTCCTACTGAATGAAAAGCAGAATAATTGAACAAGTCATCACTTCCCTTGATTATACTTTATCTAAAGATACTGAGAATGAGCTGAACAATATTTCTATTCTATATCTGATTGTGCTCCAAAAGCCAACAAAGTAATAAATCAAAATTCATTTGTTAAGACCAGAGGCTGTTTCTTGCCTCATTTTTTAAACCCCCTCCCCCCCCCCAAAAAAAAAAGCATGAGATATGTAATGACAGGACATTATAGATTAACCATACTACACTTAATTTCAGCTATATACTTGGCCAAAAATTTTACAATATCCTTTTGGAAAATATGGAAATATGGGAATAAACTATAGGACAGTTTTTGATGATTTTATTACTGGGTAATCAATGTAATTATTAATAAATTCACATGACTCTGTAGAGAAGAATATAATGAATTGCCCAAAATATTGGTCTGTGTTCTTGTTTTGTCCATCATTTTATTAATGACTCAAAATAGGTGAGATGCTTATCAAAGTTAAAGATGACACAAAATTGGAAGTGATAACAAAGATACTGGATGATAAGTTAAAGGTCCAAAAAGATTTAGCTGTAACATGACAGTTTACTGCTTAAAATAAATGTTTAATTCAATAATTGTAAATGTTTGTTGTTAATATTGTAAAAGCAGAAGTTTGATTGGACTTCTAGCAGACAAAGAATAATGATAGAAGCTGAGAAGGAAAAAGGAAGAAAGGAAGGAAGGAAAGAAGAAAGGGAGGGAGGGAGGGAGGAAGGAAGGAAGGAAGGAAGGGAGAGAAGGAAGAAGAGAGAAAAGAAGGAAGGAAGGAAGGAGGAAGGGAAGGAGGAAGTGAAGCAAGGAAAGAAAAGAAAAAATATGTTTTGGTGTGTATACAGATTGCATCAGCTTCTTCTCTAGAGTTAGATAACATTTTTCATCATGAGTTCTTCAGTATTGTCTTGGGTAATTTACAGTTAGTTGATCACCATTAAGTATTGATGTTATTGTATAAGATTTACTGTTGTTCATCATAAAATATTGCTATTACTTTGTATAGTTCTCTTGGTTCTGCTCATTCCACTCCATTTTGGTTCATGCAAGACTTTCTAAATTTTTCTGAAATAATTCTGCTAATTTCTTATGATATAATAATATTTCATTAAAATAATATCATGAGTTGTTGGGCCATTCTTCAATTCATGGACATCCTCTCAATTTCCATTTCTTAACCACCATAAAAAGAGTTGCCATAAATAATTTTGTATAAAATAAGTTATTTTATGACCCTCTTTTTATTTCCTTATGATATGAACCTAATAGTGTCATGGCTGGATCAAAGGGAAGACACAGTTTAATGACCTTTTGGAAAAAGTTCTAAATTGCTTTCCAGAATGCTTGGCTCAGTTCACAACTCAATCATCAGTGGATTAGTGCAACAATTTTCCCAAAACTTCTCCATCGTTTATCATTTTCTGTTTCTGTCATATTAGCCAATCTGATATATGCGAGGCAGTACCTCAGAGTTGCTTTAATTTTGAATTTCTCTAATCAGTGATTAGAGCACTTTTTTTATATGATAATAGATAGCTTTGCTTTCTTTGTCTGAAAACTGCTTATTCATTTCCTTTGGCAATTTATCACTTGGGGAATAATTTGAATTCTTAAAATTTTAATTCAATTCTTGATAAGAAATCAAGCCTTTTTCAGCTTCCTATAGACATTTTCCCATTTTTTACTTTACTTCTAATTTTGGTTGCATTATTCATTTTTTGTTTCCTAATACTCTCTATATCTTATTTGTTGCTAAATTCTTTTTTGATCCACATATCTGACAGATAAACTATTACATACTCCCCTAATTTGCTTATGATATCACCTTAAATCTTTTGACTTTATTTTGGTATATGGTGTGAGAGGTTGTTGTACACTTAGTTTTGCTAAATTGTTTTCCAGTTTTTCCAGAAGCTTTTGTACCAAAAGCTTAGATCATTAAATTTATCAAACACTAAATTATTATGGTCATTTACTACAATATATTATCTCCCTAATCTGTTCTACTGATTCTCTATTTCCTAATCAGTCCAATTGTTTTAGTGGTTATTACTTTATAATAATACAGTTTGAGATTTGGTACATATTGGTCACATTTCTTTATATTTCCCCCAGTGATTTCCTTGACATTTTTGACCTTTTGTTTTACCAGATGAAATTTTCTCATTTTTTTCTAACTCTATAAGATTTTTCTTTCAAAATGTTGATTGATGTGGCACTGAATAAGCAGATAAATTTAAGTAACATTTTCATTTTTATTACATTGGCTCAGCCTAACCATGAATAATTTTTCCCCAATTTTAGCACTGACTTTATTTCTATAAGTGTTTCATAATTATGTTCATATAGTTCCAGGCTTGTTTATTTATTTATTTTTGACACATAGACTCCCAAGTATTTTATATTGTTTACATGTATTTTAAAAGGAATTTCTCTTTTTAATCTTTTGTTGGATTTTTTGGGTAACATATAGAAATGCTAATGATTTTATATTCGGTAACTTTGCTAATCAACTAGCTTTTTAATTGATTCTATATACCATCCATATCATCTGCAAAGAGTGACAGTTTTGTTTCCTCATTACCTATTTTAATTCCTTCAATTTCTTCCCCCCTTATTGCTATAGTTATTATTTCTGGTACAATATTAAAAATAGTAATGATAAGAAGCATTTTTGCTTCACTCCTGATTTTATTGGGAAGAATATAGCTTTCCCCTATTACCAATAGTATTTGCTGATGCTTTTAGATTCATAGTCTCTATTCCTCTCTACTTTTGATAGAATTTGGTAATTATGTCAAATTATTGCTTTTGTCTTGTTCCAGAGGCAGGATATCACTTCTAGTTTGCTAAGGGGGTATGGCCTTGCTGCTGGCCTTTCTCACGGCCTGCATTGGTGTGGAATTTCACTGTGCTGCTGATTTTCATGGATTTGGGGCTCTGCCCTTGCTTCTGATTTACCTTGAGCCGGGGATGCTTACCAGTGTCTTGCCGTGGAGACCTAGTACCTCCTTACAGATTTTCTTAGGTGCAGCCTGCAGTTGCACAGTGACTGAGTTCCAGTAAAATTTCAATAAGACAGACCTTTCCTGCTGACCTCTCAAGTTGTCCTGGACTAGTTCTGTGCTTCACTTTATCTGAGGTAAATTTTTGTATGGTTGTTTGGAAAGTAATTTGGGAGGGCTAGAGGGAGTATTTTCTTTATTCTGCCATTTTAGCAATAGAAGTTTACCCCTTCTACTTCTAAATCAATTATCCTGGCTCCCTATTGGCCTAAAGAGCTAATGGGATCAGACTTTATTAATGGAAACATGCCCACCAAGTTCACAAGTGGTTACTTCTATTTACATTAAACATAACTTTTTTGTATATGAATATTTGCTTATTGTTCTATTAGAATGTGAATTAACTGAAATGTCTCATGCAATTTTCTTCTTTCCTTCCTTCCTTCTTTTCTTTCTTCCTTCCTCCCTTCCTCCCTTTCTTTCTTTCTTTCTTTCTTGGTAGTTCCCAATTTAGGTTTGGGTATACTGATAAAGAGAGATTTAGCAGGACTTAAAAGGGATTATCTAGCTACAAGTTAGATAGTTGTTTAATACCAAGAATTTTGAATCAGCACTGGAAAAAAGGTCATAAAGAGTATTGTTTTAATAATAGGCTTCTGCTAGTTTTCAACTGACTTCCCGTGTAAATGTAGTAGTTCTATGTCTCTAGGAACAGAAATAAAAGCTGGACCTGTCATTTCATCTAAACCTCAAAGTGAGAAACTCTCAATACCAATGCAAAATTATATCTTTGCTAAAACTTACAATCTTAGTGATCAGTGGAAGGGAGGAAGTAAACGACATGGGATTACACACTTTCAAATTCAAATGAGACCTTAACTTACTAGATATGTGACCTGGTGTAAATGACAACATTTTAAAATAAAATCTGTTTATCTCAGTTTTGCCTCAGTATTCAAGAATAATAATAACACTTTCCTCCCAGGTTTTTTGTGAAGATCATACGGGAAATCACTCAACAAAGTGCTGGTAGAGAGTAAGTGCTAAATAAATGTTGCTATTATTATTATTATCTTTACACTAAAGAATTATCTATATTATCATTATTATTATTTATTATTATTATTACTATCATGATTATTCCCTAGAGCATTAAATAATTACCATTGTTTTATTATTATCATTATCATTATTCCCTTGAGCACTGAGAGATTAAATGGGCGAACCATCAATAGGTGTCAAAAGTCAGACTTGAATTTAGGTCTTCCTGGAATCAAGTCTAACTCCCTAATTACTAAGTATAGCTATACCTCTGCAACTTTAGGTTGTGCACTAAAGTAATATTTTGCCTTTGTTGGAAGAGATACTTTATTCATCAAATCTCAGTAGTAAGCTCTAATTGATCCTAAATACACTACATAATTGAAACAAGTTCAGGAGGTCATAGATTAGAGTAGTTTGGTAATCATAAAAACAATAGAATCCCCCAGTGGAGATTATTTAACAGAGAAAATACCAACTTGGACTTCCAGCAAAAAATGATGGCAGATGCTGACCATACTGGTTCTTTTTTCTGAAGAGTTAAAGGAATGATTGTTCCCATCCTTCTGTGCCCTTGACCTACATATCTCCTCATGTATGCCGTAGACACATACATTCTTTTAAAAAATTAAAAAAAATTATTAATAACTTTGTATTTTCAAAATATATGTAGAGATAGTTTTCAACATTCACCCTTGCAAAACTATCCTGCTAGTTTTTCTCCTCCCTCTTCCCTCCCCTTTCCCTAGACAGCAAAAAACAATATAGGTTAAACATGTACAATTCTTCTAAACATATTTCCACACTTATCTTGTTGCATGAGAAAAATCAGATCAAAAAGAAAAAAGAGAAATAAAAAACCAAGCAAACAACAACAAAAGAGAAGGTGAAGATATTGTGTTGTGATCCGTATTCAGTCTCCATAGTTCTGTCTCTGGATGTAGATGGCACTTCCTATTACAATTCTGTTATAATCACCCTGAATCACCTCATCATTGAATAAAGCCAACTCCATTACAGTGGGTCATCACATAATTTTGTTATTGCTGCGTATGATGTTCTCTTGGTTCTACTTATTTCACTTAGCATTAGTACATGTAAGTCTCTCCAGGCCTTTCTGAAACCATCCTTCAATTGTTTCTTATAGAACAATAATATTCTATTATATTCATATATTATAACTTACTCAACCATTCCCTAACTGATGGACATTCATTCAGATTCCAATTCCTTGACTCTACAAAAGGAGTTGCTACAAACATTTTTGTACATGTGGATGCTTTTCCCTTTTTTATGGACCCTTTGGGATACAAGCTCAGTAGAGACAAATGACACATGCATTCTTGTACATTTTCTCTGTGTATGAACTCCCTAATTAAGATGAGAAAGAATTTAATCTGCTTTACATGGGAAGATAAATTCTTGTCACTAATTTTATAATATTGCTTAATTAAATGGTTTCTGAATGGAAATGTTTGGCTAATAAAAATAAAGTTTTTTGATAAGGGCTCATAAAAATGTGATTTCTGTTGGATGCTGGCTCAGAGTGTCTTGAATATTTGATGACCTGCATGAAGGATTAAATCAGGTAGTTGTTAGTCAGTTTTTTGTACCCCCTCATCAGGTATTTTCCATCAATTGGTATCACTTTCCTTTTTCTACAACCCTCACTAAATGTCCCCTTTGTTATTGAAAACAAAGGTTCCATATCTGTATTCTATGTAGCATTGGAAGGATCCAGTCCCATAGTCTCACTTATTACATAGCTTCAATAGCATGGGCCTTTCTCATTTCTTTCCTTTCCTTTCACCCTCTAAACTTCAGGATTATAGATTCCATTAAAAATCTTTTTCTCTTGAAGCATTTCTCCTGTTCCTCTAAGAGTAGTAGAGAAGCATTTCTTGAAACATTTCACTTTCTTTATTTGTAAGACTCACTTGCAATTTTTTTCACACACAGGCAGAAATAATATTTGATTGATGATTTTGATTTTTTAAAATTCTCCTTTCTAAAAATTTATGTTATAATATACTATGGGTTTTATGTAGGCATTTTGATTTTGCATATGTTTTATTGATAATTATTAATTTTATAATACTACTAAAGGAAAGTATTCTGAAGAGATTTCACATTGAGCCACTTTTTAACTCTATTTTCTCTTTCAAGGCTGTGTCTTACTTTTTCACTATGTTACCTTTTTCTGAAATTTATAATGTCTTAATTATGTAATAATTAGCCTGTTAAAAAACCTGGTTAGATTTGTCAATTCTTTGAGGGCTCCCACATTTTACTGAGTTGGGAACAGCTTCCATTGGTATATATCATAATCTTCTCATCCTTTTGTCTAATATTTTCTAGTAAAAACATACAATATTACCAACTGAAAATTGGTGCATTAAGTTTTTAATGGCCAAGCTTGAGAATATTTTCCTTTTCTCCGGATGGGCAAGTATACATCTCAAAAATCCCTGAATACTAAATTTCTGATTTTTCAGATTAAACAAACATTTTGGATGATTAAGCTGATTTTGACAGTTTATAGAACAATACTTTATGAAATGTTTTCATACACTCAAAGGAAATCAATACTATTGAAAACAAAATGCTTTTAATTGTTCCAAAAGATGAACAGGCTAAATCATACACTTCAGTAGGGAACTTAAAGGACATGAATAGAATAATATCAATGTTTATTGCTTGGTGACAGAGCAATCCTGAGACCTGTTGTTTTTACTTTGCCAGTGGCAGGCTGGGAACCATTTCAGTTCTTTACCCCATGGACAATCTGATAAAAATTTGGAATTTATATAACTCCAGCAACATATTCATATTATTATGTGGGCTTGGATATCTGTTTTTGTTCATCAAAAGGAGTTTGACATAGTTTATATTTTCTGTTAAGCAAAAATGGATTGTGTAGTTAATATCATTGCTAAACAGTTAGATATTTTGATATTGAAGTACAATAAATTAGCACAGTAAGAGGTATCTTTTGTTTTTTCCTTTACTGAGAAGATTGAAGTTTTTTTTTTTTTTTTTTTTTTTTTTTAAACAATATCGGTGGAGAAAGGCAGTAACTCTCATGTATTTGTTCAGATAGGTAGAAGTTAAGAAAAAAAGACAGTAATCAGAGTACTTAGTAATATAGAAGATAGAGTGTTGAACTTGGAATTAAGAAGACTGAATTCAAATCTTGCTTCAAACAACATCTAGGTGACCTTGGGAAACTCACTTTGCCTTGTGCTAACTCAGTTTCTTCTTTTATAAAATTGTAATTATAATAGCATGTGCCTCAGGATTATTATGATATTCAAGATATTTGTAGAGTACTTTTTGAAACTATAAATTTTAGCTATTATCCAAATTCATTATATTAAGAACTTATACAGCAATTACTGTATTTTCTATAGTTTTCATTAAAACAAATATCATAAAAATATGACATTTGAGCCTATGTTAAAGTCAGAATACAAATATGGGACATATTGAGGCACTCACTGTGATAGTTCAGATTTGGGGATACTGAGTCTTGGGGACTGAGATAATATTAAATAATTGAAAAGTTTTCATATTAAAGTTTGATAAAAGTTTGTGAATATACAAATAGACACATAATAACTGGACTTGAACTCATGAAAGCTGAGCTCTAGTTTTCAAGCAAAGGATAACTTTACTTATTAGGAATGTTGAAAAGGGATTTCATAATCTCTAATTCTCACTTTATTTTGTAGCAAAGTCATGCCCCATGATTTTGGCTTTGGATCTGACACTAAATAGCTTTGTGACATGACAAGTGAGTGACTGAAAAGTTGTATAACCCACTATCTCTACCTGGCTCCCGACCATGTTTGACATCCTGTGTAGCTATCCATCAAGAAAATAGGACTTGTCCAGAATGGAAAACCTGACATCTGTCTTAACACTGTGTGTAATTCCCTCGCCCAAGACTTCCCCAAGTTTTCCTGTTCTTATTCCTCCACATAAATCCTCTTATTAGAATGTAACCTCAGAAAAAGCAGGAAATTCCTCATTTTTTACATGTATCCCCTTTGTAGTTTCTAGCTTATTATAGACATTTTAAAAATGTTTGCTTAAACATTTAATAATACACTGAACACATTTGGCTTCAGTTGCCTTATATACAAGAACAAGGGCTTGAATTACTTGCTACCTAATCAGATCTCACAATTCTAAACTATTATGATCCTAATTTTTTCTTCCAAAATTATAATTTCATTCCTATGTGGAACTCTTAGTCAATAAACTCTTTTTGCTAATGCAAAACAATATTGACTACAATTTATAACCTTAGCATGTTGCATAGAACACAGAAGTTTAAAGATCTGTTGAGCATTACACAGCTAGTATGTATTAAATTGGATTTGAATCAAGATCTTCTTGAAGACTAGGCTATCTCCAGAAAGTTGTTTTTAAGTAGCTTGCTTTTGTGACTGCCTAGATAATGGTTAGATTATAATGATCTTGAGAGAATTAAATTTCAATCAGAAAAGAGTTGTTAGTAGCTTGCATAGTAGAGGACACAGGAAGAACAAAGAAGTATTAATAGATAAGAATATGTATGGTTGTGTTAGACACAAGTTTAATCATTGGCTGTCTTGGAAAGGATGGGATGAAATTCATTTTTTCCAGTCTGTTATGGTTTGATTACATATCTTATAGTATTATTGCAGAGTACTTTAGAGGCCTCTTCATCAATACCATGCTGCCTCTGTATTTTATCATTTCTCTGTCTTCTTGTCACTATCTCTCTCCTCTCTGTCTCTTTCCATTCCTCTTCTATATCTTTCTCTTTCTGTCTCTCTTTGACCTTGCTCTTTATCACTCTTTATATCTTCCTCTATCTCTACTCTATTAAATAATGATATATAACTCAGACTGATTGACTTAGTTTATCCTTTTACTATGGTAAATGATAGTAAATCATCCTCAATTCTGAATTATTGACGTTTTGTGACTGGTCTGTTATGAACATCATGTTAGCAAATCTCTCTGGGGTTACAATAAATAAACAGAAAAATAATACTATAATAATATCAGAATCCTTGAAAGTTCATTGTACTGCTAAGAAATATTTCTATAAAAAATAATTTAAAATAAAAAAGGTTGGAGTATAAAATGTGTTTCACTTAAGTGAGCATTGATATTCTAATCTGGTACAAGAACATTAGATTTCAAGTCACAACCACTAAGGTCAAATTCTTACTCTTCTAGGGTACTCCAAGAATATGCTTAGGCAAGTCAGCTTCTTTTGTAGCTCTCCATTGTCCTTTGTAAAATTCAGGGTTTGAAATAGATTGTCTTGAAGATCTCTTTCTGCTCCAATCCCTCTGATCTGGAGATTCTATGTGTTATCCAGAACTGCTCATTTCTGGAAGAACCTACCCTAACTTTCCATAAAAACCTTTTAATATTGAAAAACTTCAAATCTCTAGTTGTTTCAACCAGAAAGATTTGATATTTGAAAGCTCTGTCTCCATCTCCTCTTACTGGTAGGTTTATACCAAATTTGTCATTGCATCAAAGCTAAAGCTGATCTATTACCTTAGCAAGTTAGCTCTGGAAACCAGCTTTTTGGAGTAATAGAAGGAGTACCCCTTAGTGTCCTTTCCTACTTGTGAATTTTCTGCCATATTTACAGGTGCCACAAATACTGCTCTCTTGGTTATTTTATCAAATCATACATATCAGAATCAAAATGCTTCTGATCTGCGTCTCCCATTCCTAGGAAGTATGTTTCTATTGAATATCAGGAGTGTAGTCTCCTTCACCCTCTCCTATTCTGTAAGTTGTCACCAAAGATTAGTTATAGAAAACAAACAAACAAAAAAACAACAGACCCAATACTCCAGCTGATTAAACTCTGAGTTGTTTTGCTAATTGACCTGAATTTTTTGAGAAATAACCAAATGTCATTTTGGCAACTTCTCATCAAATCCAATCTCCTCATTTATGCAGAAGAAGAAACTGAGGAATTAAATTATTTGACCAATGTCACAGTAGGCAAAGTAATGAAACTTTAAGTAATATTATAGGATAATAAAATCTTGGATTTGAAGCTGGAAGGGATGAAGGTGAAAGTCCAATCTCTTAATTTTTACAGAAGAAATTGAGATCTAAAAGAAAAAAGTGACTTGACCAGAGTTACAGTGCCTTTGGGTGTCAAATGCAGGACTTGAACCAATATCTTTCTGACTTTAAGGCTGACTTTCTTTTAACTCTAACAATGTTTATATCTCCACATACAAACTATAAATTAAAAACAATAAGTGCAACAAGCCCCTTATTGTATAGAACATAAGACATATTTTTAAAGTATATATAATTTTTATTTAAGTTTTTAAAGAAGGAATGAATATGGAGGGGAATGGAGCCCTGTGGTTTTTATAACTTAAAGGCTTGGAGAATTTAAATAGTTGCAGAGATAAGACTTGAATCTTGATTTTTCTTAAACTCTTTCTACTACACGACTCTCTTTTTGTCTGGTCCACTGTTGGGATTAGAGTCAAGAGACACATCCATACATTTATAATTATTTAACGAAGTTAACTAGACATGTCTGAATAATGCTGTAGAGATAAATTTAAGTTGTCTTTTTTGTTGTATTTGTTTCCTCACAGAATGGGCCCAGCAATACAAGCTTTCCAGCACTTGTCTATAAAAATGTGTCAACCATGTTCTACACAGAGCACCTCTATGGATGAGAGGATAGTTCAGTCAGAATGTGGATTCAGGCTGTGGCTTTGGAGGATGCTGCCAACTAATGTACCATCTGCCAATTGGCACCTCAGATGGTGGCTTTTTCCCCTGTATGATAATTGCTTATCAACTGGGAATTTCATTTATTCGTTGGATGTATAAATTTAAATTCAGTTTTATAAAATAAGCTCATCCCTCTCCAAAATTGTTGTTGATGGAAATTATTTGAGCTTTCAAAGTAGAGTAATGTTTCCAAAACACAGCATTGTTGCCTGATTGTGTTTCTCTTAGTAGCTCTAATTGCTTAGAGCAATTTTACTTCACATGATCTTCAAAAGAACAAACATGTTAATACATTTATCAGTTAAAATTGGTGATAATTTTGTTTGGTGTTGAAACTCTTAGAGTAGGAATGATTAAGAAAACTATTTTAAATGAGTAGGCATTGTTTTATTACACTATCATATAAAAATAATTTTAAGGGATTATAAGTTTTTAATTATCTAGAAAAGTGTAGAAAGCCAATTTTATGGAAATTGGTAATGCTACATATTTTTTTAAGTAGGAAAATGCAACATTCTCTTCATTTGGAAGAAAAAAAATCTTTATTTAGCTAAGACAAATTGAGAGAATAATAAACTCTTCATGCAGATTTGGTAGGAGGGAGTGTGTCTGTTAGAATAATAATATTTATGAAAGCATACATTATGGTCATCAACTGCATTAGAGTCCAAATTAGTAAAAATGCTAATTGGACAAGGGAGTCCAGTTGGAGCTGGAGATAACCCAATATCTATTTGTCTCCTAGCCAAATAAAGGACATGGTGAAATGAAAAAGGCAGTTTAAATGATATGTTTATAAATGGGGGTAGAAGGTTGGAGGAAACTAGAAATTATAAGGAGACTTTTCCAGCCTTGGAAGGGAGATTTCCTCATGCATAATTTCAAGCTCAATAGTTCAGCAATATGCTTTTAGAGACAGATGATTTCTTTCACATGTATGCTTTCTGGAGTAGGAAGAATATAACTAATATGGCCACAACAGATGAAAGATCTATTCTTTGTTACTCCTCCAAATTAGCATGAATTATTCAAACAGTTCAGTTCCAATGAGAAAGGAATAGCTTGTTTAGTAACCTTTGAAGTCTGTCATCCACTGAGACTATAATAATCTATAAGTAAAGTTTTGTGAAGCCTTTACAACTTATGCCTGTCCTGTGAGGTGAAATAGTGGGTAGTTCAACCATATCCTTAAACTTATTTCCGAGATTTAGGGGCATAATGAGCCAAAGAGATAAACTGACTTTTTTGTGGTCAAGTCCTTATGATTAGAACTATAGTATGAGCTCAGGGCCTTTTGAAGAATTGGGAGAGGAAGTAAAGTTCTAGACCACAGGTTATATCTTAAGGCATCATCTAGGATGTGAAAGTTTGGTTGCCAATCAATCTCGTAGGCTTAATCATTTTTGTTAAAAACTTCACACATTTTTGGAGCTTGTCTGAATTTGGGATTTTTTTTCAACTGTCATACCTAACATAATATAAAATATATGTGTCATACATAAATACATAGCATCAAGTCAGGATAATTGGTCAAAACCTTCATGTAGATTGATCTATGAATTGCAGATATCCCCTGGAGAAATTTTTATCCATAAAAGTTTTTTCTCACCTGAGGGTAAGGCATTTGACTTCTAATTGATTCAAATCTCTGCTATCTGTTTGGAGCCATTCATATGTTTTAAAAGCTTATTTGGGCCTAGACTTTACTCCTAGTAAACTTTGATTTTTTGCTACCAGGTGGATTATATATTTTTTTCTTTTATTTTTTTGGGGGATGGAGGAAGTGAGATAGGCCATTACAAACACCAAAGCAAGTAATCACCTATTATAACTCTATAAAAGATTGCTTGTTGAATTTATATTACTGTGCACTTAGAAATGAGTTTAATTTTTAGTCCCATAAATTAGGTTGCATTGTATTATACAATAACCAATTGTTAGAGATTTCTAAATCATGTCGGAGTTATCCACAATTGGGAAGATAAGCCAATCTGCCCTAAAGTGCACCAGTGTAGATTTTTGGGATCCAGTAAATATTCAGTTGAGGGAGACTATTGGAAGTTGGGGGCAGGAATGAGGTTGATAAATGAAGTTCCTGATCAACTCGAGTTTTCAATCAATCTGAGAGATTATAGATAGTGGTGCTTTGCAGGGCTTGGGGTAGAATCACCTCTGTAGAATAGATTTATACTGAATAGACTTATACTGTTCCCTTGCTGAGAGAATTGGTTTCTAGTGAATGTGGATGCTTTCAAGATAATTTCTGACTAATAGTGAAGGGATTTTAATATTGTAACCACTTTCCTTCATGAGCTACAAAATATGCATGTGTTGTTCTCAAATAGATAAGTGATCAAAGGATGTGAACAGACAATTTTCAGATGAAGAAATTTTTAAAAAAATTTTTATTTAATAATTACTTTATATTGACAGAATCCATGCCAGGGTAATTTTTTTTTTTTTTTACAACATTATCCTTTGCACTCGTTTCTGTTCCAATTTTTTTCCCCTCCCTCCCTCCACCCCCTCCCCTAGATGGCAAGCAGTCCTTTATATGTTGGATATGTTGCAGTATATCCTAGATACAATATATGTTTGCAGAACTGAACAGTTCTCTTGTTGCATAGGGAGAATTGGATTCAGAAGGTATAAATAACCCGGGAAGAAAAACAAAAATGCAGATAGTTTACATTCGTTTCCCAGTGTTCTTTCTTTGGGTGTAGCTGCTTTTGTCCGTCATTTATCAATTGAAACTCAGTTAGGTCTCTTTGTCAAAGAAATCCACTTCCATCAAAATATGTCCTCATACAATATCGTTGTCGAAGTGTATAATGATCTCCTGGTTCTGCTCATTTCACTTAGCATCAGTTCATGTAAGTCTCGCCAGTCCTCTCTGTATTCATCCTGCTGGTCATTTCTTACAGAACAATAATATTCCATAACATTCATATACCACAATTTACCCAGCCATTCTCCAATTGATGGGCATCCATTCATTTTCCAGTTTCTAGCCACTACAAATAGGGCTGCTACAAACATTTTGGCACATACAGGTCCCTTTCCCTTCTTTAGTATTTCTTTGGGATATAAGCCCAATAGAAACACTGCTGGATCAAAGGGTATGCACAATTTGATAATTTTTGGGGCATAATTCCAGATTGCTCTCCAGAATGGTTGGATTCGTTCACAACTCCACCAACAATGCATTAGTGTCCCAGTTTTCCCGCATCCCCTCCAACATTCATCATTATTTTTGCCTGTCATCTTAGCCAATCTGACAGGTGTGTAGTGGTATCTCAGAGTTGTCTTATTTTGCATTTCTCTGATCAATAATGATTTGGAACACTCTTTCATATGAGTGGTAATAGTTTCAATTTTATCCTCTGAAAATTGTCTGTTCATATCCTTTGACCATTTATCAATTGAAGAATGGCTTGATTTCTTATAAATTTGAGTCAGTTCTCTACAGATGAAGAAATTAAAACCACTTGTACTCATATAAAAATGCTCTAAATCACTATTGATTAGAGAAATGCAAACTAAGATAACTCTGAGTTATCACTACACACCTCTCAGAATGGCTAAGATGATAGCAAAAGATAATGATAAATGTTGGAGGAGATGCTTTGTGAATCTGGCAAACTTGTGAACTCTGATGAGTAAAGGTATAAACACAAACATTGTAGTAATTAGTTCTACTTAGTACCTTGTTTCTGGTTCTGGCCCAAAACATCTTCTTGTAAGATCATATCAACTCTAATTAGTTAGCAGTTTGTAAAGATTCCAACAGAGATGTGGGAAGTCTGGGGCACTAAAACATTGTTGGTGGAGTCGTGAACTGATCCAACCATTTTTTTTTTTTTAATAACTTTTTATTGGCAGAGCCCATGCCTGGGTAATTTTTTTACAACATTATCCCTTGCACTCACTTCTGTTCCAATTTTTCCCCTCCCTCCCTTCACCCCCTCCCCCAGATGGCAAGCAGTTCTTTACATGTTAAACATGTAGCGGTATATCCTAGATACAATATATGTGTGCAGAGTGGTTCTGCTCATTTCACGCAGCATCAGTTCATGTAAGTCTCTCCAATCCTCTCTGTATTCATGCTGTTGGTCATTTCTTACAGAACAATAATATTCCATAACATTCATATACCACAATTTACTCAACCATTCTCCAATTGATGATCCAACCATTTTGGAGAGCAATTGGAAACTATGCCTAAAGAGCTATCAAATGTTCATATCCTTTGATCCAATAATGTCTCTACTAGGTCTTTATCCCGAAAAGATAATAAAAAAAAGTAAAAGGACTTACATGTAATGACCGCGTATTTAAAATCAGCTGGAGTCAGGAATTCAGGTTAATGGAAAAATCTTCAATCTTTATTGAAGTGAAGAGGTGAATAAAGATTGCGATAGCAATATGGGCAAGAAAGATTGCGATAGCAATATGAGCAGCTGTGACAGGAAGCCAGCTAACAGAGGGGGATCTGAGCTCAAAGGTTGTCGCAATGGCAAAAGCAAGCAGTCTCGCCTTCCCCTTCCTTTTCCACTCTCCTGCCTCCATCCACCAAAATCGTCATTTCCTATACAACACATCAGGACTTGCACAAAGAGTGGGCGGCGGCCATTCTTTCTCCAAGCATATATATTAATAGAGTATGGTCCAATTACTATTTAGCCTCATATGCTTGGGACCTCAGTGCATCAACTCAAGCCGCAGCCCATTACACCTACATGTGCAAATATGTCCTTTTTGTAGTGGTAAAGAACTAGAGACTGAGTGGATGCCCATCAGTTGGGGAATGGCTGAATAAGTTATGATACATCAATGCAATGGAATATTATTATTCTATAAGAAATGATCTGTAGGATGATTTAGAAAGGCCTGGAGAGACTTATATGAACTGATGCTATATGAAGTGAATAGAATCAAGAGGACATTATATATACAGCAACAAGATTATGCAATCGAGGACTTCCGGTTAAGATGGCGGAGAGGAGGCACATAGCTGTGTAGCTCCACGCTTTCTCTCACTATCCATTTCATTACAAGCCTCTGAATTAATGCTTGACTGAAAAAAAACCCACAAATAGTTACCAAGAGAAGCCATCCTTGAGATTCGCCAAGAAAGGTCTGTTTTTACCGGAGGGCTGGGACGGTTTTAGATCGGGCGCAGGCGGCGGGCAGCGGCAGGGAGAGAACGGGAGCAGACTGGAGAGGAGGTGGGGAGTGATCGCAGCTGTCTCTGCGGGGAGAGCTTCGCTACAGGTTTGGATACTTTGCTCCGGCAGCAAGTCAGCAGCCCAGCAGAGAAGCTAAAAACACCGGGGCTGAAGAATAAAACCCCAAACAGCTGGAGTCTCTCGGGACCTGGCCACTTCCCCCCGCCCCCAGTGACTCAGCACGCTCTGGGATCTCAGAGCACAGGCGCAACACAGTCCTGCTAGTGCCTCACTGCTGCCACCGCAGTCTGGAGAGGAAGCTCGATAACACACCCAGCCTCTCCCCCAAAGAAAGACTCCAGTTTTTTCTGTTTTTCTTTGCTAGTCTGTCTCTGATTATTAGACAGAATGAGCAAGAAGCTGAAGAGGACTTTAACCCTTGACACCTTCTATACAGATAGAGAGCAGACTCTAAATCCTGAGGAGACTAAAAGCAGACAGTCCCCAGGTGAATCCCCAAAGGAGGAGATCATCTGTTCCTCAGCATAGATGAACCTCATAGAAGTAATTAAAAAGGCTCTCACAAGGGAGCTAGAAGAAAAATGGGAAAAGCAGAGTGAGGCTTGGCAAAAGAGCCTGGAGAAGTCAGTTAAAGAGAGAGTGGATAAAGAAGTAAAATCCTTGAAAAATAGGATTGGTGAACTGGAAAACAAAATTGGCAAAATGGAAAAAAATTCCACAGAACAAAAGAACTCAATGGGACAATTAGAAAAAGATTTTAAAAAAGTGAGTGAAGAAAATACTTCACTGAAAATCAGAATTGAACAAGTGGAATTGAATGACTCGAGGAGACAAGAAGAATCAGTCAAGCAAATCCAAAAAAATCAAACAATGGAAAAGAATGTGAAATACCTTCTGGGGAAGACAACAGACCTGGAAAACAGATCCAGGAGAGACAATCTGAGAATCATTGGACTTCCAGAAAAACATGATGAAAAAAAGAGCCTGGACACTATTTTCTAGGAAATTATCAAAGAGAACTGCCCAGAAGTCATAGGAACAGAGGAAAAAATAAACATTGAAAGGATTCATCGATCACCCACTGAAAGGGATCCTAAAATCAAAACACCAAGGAATATAGTGGCCAAATGCCAGAACCCTCAGCTGAAGGAAAAAATATTGCAAGTGGCTAGAAAAACCCAATTCAAGTATCAAGGAGCCACAATAAGGATCACCCAGGATCTGGCAGCATCCCCATTTAAAGATCGAAGGGCCTGGAATATGATATTCCGAAAGGCTAAGGAACTTGGTATGCAACCAAAAATAACTTACCCAGCGAGAATGAGCATCTTTTTTCCAGGGAAGAAGATGGACATTCAACGAAGTAAGCGAATTTCATCTATTTCTGATGAAAAAACCAGAACTTAACAAAAAGTTTGATCTACAAATATAGAACTCAAGAGAAATCTAACAAGGTAAAGATTAATCTTGGGAACTATATTTCGACTATATAGATGTATAAAGAATACATGTATACCTTGTTCTAGAAATTGGTGTGGAAAGGACATTGTACCAGAAAAAGGGTAAAGTGGGGGTAGTACATCTCATGAAGAGGCAAAGGAAACCTATTATATCTGAGATAAAGAATGGAGGGGGACGAATATAGTGCATATCTTACTGCCTTCAGAATTGGCTTTAAGTGAAAAATCTTAAGACATATTCAATCTATGGTGAAACTTCTCCCACCTCATTGAAAAGTGAGAAGGGAAAAGTGAAAAGGGAAGGAATAAACTAAGCGGAAGGGAATACGGAAACTGGGAGGGAAAGGGGTAAGATAAGGGGAGGAACTCTAAGGTGGGGGGAGGGATACTAAAAAGGGAGGGCTGTGAGAAGCAAGTGGTGCTCACAAGCTTAATACTGGGAAAGGAGGTAAGGGGGAAAAAAGGGAGAAAAGCATAAACCGGGGTTAACAAGATGGCAAGTAATACAGAATTGGTCATTCTAACCATAAACGTGAACAGGGTAAACTCCCCCATAAAGAGGAAGCGGTTAGCAGAATGGATTAAAAGCCAGAATCCTACAATATGTTGTTTACAGGAAACACACCTGAAGCGGGGAGATACATTCAGGTTAAAGGTAAAAGGTTGGAGCAAGATCTACTATGCTTCAGGTGAAGTCAAAAAAGCAGGGGTAGCCATCCTGATCTCAGATCAAGCTAAAGCAAAAATTGATCTAATTAAAAGAGATAAGGAAGGGCACTATATCTTGCTAAAGAGTAGCATGGATAATGAAGCACTATCTATATTAAACATATATGCACCAAGTGGGGTAGCATCTAAATTCTTAAAAGAGAAATTAAGAGAGCTGCAAGAAGAAATAGACAGTAAAACTATAATAGTGGGAGATCTTAACCTTGCACTCTCAGAATTAAATAAATCAAACCACAAAATAAATAAGAAAGAAGTCAAAGAGGTAAACAGAACACTAGAAAAGTTAGATATGATAGATCTCTGGAGAAAATGTAATGGAGACAGAAAGGAATACACTTTCTTTTCAGCAGTTCATGGAACCTATACAAAAATTGACCATATATTAGGACATAAAAACCTCAAACTCAAATGCAGTAAGGCAGAAATAGTAAATGCATCCTTTTCAGACCACGATGCAATGAAAATTACATTCAACAAAAAAGCAGGGGGAAGTAGACCAAAAAACAATTGGAAACTAAATAATCTCATACTAAAGAATGATTGGGTGAAACAGCAAATCATAGACATAATTAATAACTTCACCCAAGAAAACGATAATAATGAGACATCATACCAAAATGTATGGGATGCAGCCAAAGCGGTAATAAGGGGAAATTTCATATCTCTGGAGGCCTATTTGTATAATAGAAGAGAAGGTCAATGAATTGGGTTTGCAACTAAAAATGCTAGAAAAGGAACAAATTAAAAACCCCCAGTCAAACACTAAACTTGAAATTCTAAAAATAAAAGGAGAGATCAATAAAATTGAAAGTAAAAAAACTATTGAATTAATTAATAAAACTAAGAGTTGGTTCTATGAAAAAACCAACAAAATAGACAAACCCTTAGTTGTCTCATCCACCGAGACCTCGTTACTTGTGTGGGCTTCGAGGGGGGAATCCAACCTGAGGAGAAATGGGCGAGAAAGAGGAGGGAGACGAGGCTGATTGTTGCCAAGGTCTCAGTTTATTGCTCTCAGGATACAACTTATATAGGAAAAAGCATGGGAAAGAGAAGTAGGGTGGTCTGGGAAAGGAACATGGGCTATAGCTGGTCCAGTGAGCAGGAACATAGTGTGGTGACAACTCAAGATTGATTCTCAAGACCGTTTTGCCTGGTTGCAGTTCTCAGGATTGTTTGACCACCTGTGTGATTCTGTTGCAGCAAGGGGTGGGGAAAAGGCACCTGGGCCGGGGCCTTCGGCTTCCAACACTTAGTAAATCTGATTAAAAAAAAGGAAAGAGGAAAATCAAATTGTTAGTCTTAAAAATGAAAAGGGAGAACTCGCCACTAACGAAGAGGAAATTAGAGCAATAATTAGGAGTTACTTTGCCCAACTTTATGCCAATAAATTCGACAACTTAAATGAAATAGAAAAATACCTCCAAAAATATAGCTTGCCCAAACTAACAGAGGAAGAAGTAAATATCTTAAACAGTCCCATCTCAGAAAAAGAAATAGAACAAACTATCAATCAACTCCCTAAGAAAAAATCCCCAGGACCAGATGGATTTACATGTGAATTCTACCAAACATTTAAAGAACAATTAATTCCAATGCTAAATAAACTATTTGAAAAAATAGGGATTGAAGGAGTCCTACCAAACTCCTTTTATGACACAGACATGGTACTGATACCTAAACCAGGTAGGCTGAAAACAGAGAAAGAAAATTATAGACCAATCTCCCTAATGAATATTGATGCTAAAATCTTAAATAAAATATTAGCAAAAAGATTACAGAAAATCGTCACCAGGATAATACACTATGACCAAGTAGGATTTATACCAGGATTGCAGGGCTGGTTCAATATTAGGAAAACTATTAACATAATTGACTATATCAACAACCAACCAAACAAAAACCATATGATCATCTCAATAGATGCAGAAAAAGCATTTGATAAAATCCAACATCCATTCCTAATAAAAACACTTGAGAGCATAGGAATAAATGGACTTTTCCTTAAAATAGTCAGGAGCATATATTTAAAACCATCAGTAAGCATCATATGCAATGGGGAAAAACTGGAACCTTTCCCAGTAAGATCTGGAGTGAAGCAAGGTTGCCCACTATCACCATTATTATTTAATATCGTATTAGAAACACTAGCCTCGGCAATAAGAGTCGAGAAAGATATTAAAGGAATTAGAGTAGGCAATGAGGAAACCAAACTATCACTCTTTGCAGATGATATGATGGTATACCTAGAGAACCCCAGAGATTCTACTAAAAAGCTATTGGAAATAATTCATAATTTTAGCAAAGTAGCTGGCTACAAAATAAATCCCCATAAATCCTCAGCATTTTTATACATCACCAACAAAACCCAACAGCAAAAGATACAAAGAGAAATTCCATTCAGAATAACTGTTGATACCATAAAATATTTGGAAATCTATCTACCAAAGGAAAGTCAGGAATTATATGAGCAAAATTATAAAAAAGTCTCCACACAAATAAAGTCAGACTTAAATAATTGGAAAAATATTAAGTGCTCTTGGATCGGCTGAGCGAACATAATAAAGATGACAATACTCCCTAAACTAATCTATTTATTTAGTGCTATACCAATCAGACTTCCAAGAAAATATTTTAATGACCTAGAAAAAATAACAACAAAATTCATATGGAACAATAAAAAGTCGAGAATCTCAAGGGAATTAATGAAAAAAAAAATCAAATGAAGGTGGCCTAGCTGTACCTGATCTAAAATTATATTATAAAGCAGCAGTCACCAAAGCCATTTGGTATTGCCTAAGAAATAGATTAGTGGATCAGTGGAAAAGGTTAGGTTCACAAGACAGAATAGTCAACAATAGCAATCTAGTGTTTGACAAACCCAAAGCCCCTAACTTCTGGGAAAAGAATTCATTATTTGATAAAAACTGCTGGGATAATTGGAAATTAGTATGGCAGAAATTAGGCATGGACCCACACTTAACACCATATACCAAGATAAGATCAAAATGGGTCCATGACCTAGGCCTAAAGAACGAGATTATAAATAAATTAGAGGAACATAGAATAGTTTATCTCTCAGACTTGTGGAGGAGAAAGAAATTTGTGACCAAAGATGAACTAGAGACCATTACTGATCACAAAATAGAAAATTTTGATTACATCAAATTAAAAAGCCTTTGTACAAACAAAACTAATGCAAACAAGATTAGAAGGGAAGCAACAAACTGGGAAAACATCTTCACAGTTAAAGGTTCTGATAAAGGCCTCATTTCCAAAATATATAGAGAACTGACTCAAATTTATAAGAAATCAAGCCATTCTCCAATTGATAAATGGTCAAAGGATATGAACAGACAATTTTCAGAGGATGAAATTGAAACTATTACCACTCATATGAAAGAGTGTTCCAAATCATTATTGATCAGAGAAATTCAAATTAAGACAACTCTGAGATGCCACTACACACCTGTCAGATTGGCTAAGATGACAGGAAAAAATAATGATGAATGTTGGAGGGGATGCGGGAAAACTGGGACACTAATGCATTGTTGGTGGAGTTGTGAACGAATCCAACCATTCTGGAGAGCAATCTGGAATTATGCCCAAAAAATTATCAAATTGTGCATACCCTTTGATCCAGTAGTGTTTCTATTGGGCTTATATCCCAAAGAAATACTAAAGAAGGGAAAGGGACCTGTATGTGCCAAAATGTTTGTAGCTGCCCTATTTGTAGTGGCTAGAAACTGGAAAATGAATGGATGCCCATCAATTGGAGAATGGCTGGGTAAATTGTGGTATATGAATGTTATGGAATATTATTGTTCTGTAAGAAATGACCAGCAGGATGACTACAGAAAGGACTGGCGAGACTTACATGAACTGATGCTAAGTGAAATGAGCAGAACCAGGAGATCATTATACACTTCGACAATGATATTGTATGAGGACATATTTTGATGGAAGTGGATTTCTTTGACAAAGAGACCTAACTGAGTTTCAATTGATAAATGATGGACAAAAGCAACTACACCCAAAGAAAGAACACTGGGAAACGAATGTGAACTATCTGCATTTTTGTTTTTCTTCCCGGGTTATTTATACCTTCTGAATCCAATTCTCCCTATGCAACAAGAGAACTGTTCGGTTCTGCAAACATATATTGTATCTAGGATATACTGCAACATATCCAACATATAAAGGACTGCTTGCCATCTAGGGGAGGGGGTGGAGGGAGGGAGGGGAAAAAAAATTGGAACAGAAACGAGTGCAAAGGATAATGTTGTAAAAAAAAAAAAAAAATTACCCTGGCATGGATTCTGTCAATATAAAGTAATTATTAAATAAAATTTTTTTTAAAAAAGAAAGAAAAAAAAGAGAGAAATCTACATAATATAAACAAACAAACAAAAAAAAAGATTATGCAATCAACTCTGATGGATATGGCCCTTTTCAACAATGAAGTGAATCAAGCCAATTTGAATAGATTTGTGATGAAGAGAGCCTTCTGCATCCAGAAAAGAGCATTGTAGGGATTGAATATGGATCACAATATAGTATTTTCATCTATTCTGTTATTCGTTTGCTTGTTTTTTTTCTTCTAATTTTTTTCTTTTTGATTTCACTTTTCTAGTGTAGCATGATAAATGTGGAAATATGTTTAGAAGTTTTGCACATTTTAAACCTACATTGAATTACTTGCTGGCTAAGGGAGGGGGATGTACAGAAGGGAGGGAGAAAAATTTAGAACACAAGGTTTTGCAGTTTCCATAAGTGCTTATTCAGTTCCTTTCATGAATGAATTGCATTCCCTTCCCCCACTTTATCACTGTTATTTCTGGCATACTAGTTATTGGAAAATAAATAAAGAACTTACCATGAACACTTAGTCATGGCCAAAGTTAAAATAATAAAAACACAATGGAGGAAGCTAAAGAATCATTAAAGCTACCTATAAAGTCACTTGCTGCCAAGGTAAGTGAACTAATCTATAGCATTTAAAATTTCTATATTTGTTATAACAAATGGTTTCACATATGGATGGTGTTCTGGCTAATGGAATGCCTGTATTTTCTTAATGGTAATTGTTAGACCAAAATTAGCACAAGTAACAGAGAATCAATCCCAACTTGTTGCATCTCAGGTTTGAAGGTTGTATTGAGTGCACAATCATCTGCAAACAAACAAAAAAACAAACAAAAAACATGCACCAGCACTCCTTGCATTTGGCTTGTAGCCTTTTCAAGTTGTAGAATTCATAATTAGTGCAGCAGTTTACTTTGACGCCATGTTTGTCCTCATTGTCCTCATTTTATAGCTTGTCTGAAAAAAAATCATGTTAAAAAGCATGAGAGCAAACAATAGCCTTGTTTCACTCCATTGGTGACTGTGAAAACTCGGGAGCATTTGTTCATTGTCCGGAATCCTGGCAAGCATACCATCATGAAATTAACCTATTGCACCATGAACTTCTCTAGGCAATCAGATTTGATTTCTCAAGATCACCTGTGAGGATAAGGTACCAGACATTGAGATCCTTTCTTGAACAAAGTTTCCAATAATCCACACTCTTGCAGAGAATACAACTTCATTGGGATGGCCATAATGTTCAAATGCTGCTAAAAAGACTTTTATGGAGAACTCACACATGGCAAGTGCTCACACTTGGTCATGGTAAGTGTTTCAAGGACACTCTCAAGATGTCTCTTTAGAACTTTAGAATTGATTGTGTGACATGGGAGACACTGGCATAGAATGCCCTAGCATGACATGCCCTCATCAGAGAAGGTGCAATGCTCTATGAGCAAAACAGAATTGAATTATCTCAGAAAAGATGTAAGATGCACAGAGTTATAGAGTCCACCTCAAATGTTCATAAGGGACTGTTGTGTGCAACCTGTAGCAAAACATTCCAAGTACCCTGTGGTCTGATCAGCTGCAGTCAGACACATCAGCTTGAGTATAATATAGTGATGTTATTTTGGTGCCCTTCAAGATTGAAGAAAAAAACCAATCTACAATCAATTTGTCTGCTAATGCTTATTTGGAAATGATACATATGGAGGGCATGGAATATAGTTATATTTACCTTCATAAGGTATTGTAAGATATATGCATCACTGTAATATAAAACTAAACATTCCTATCAGTTCTAAGAGTTACAGGACCTGGGAATGTGGAGATTCATAGAGAAAAGGATATTAAAATATTCTATCATAATAAAATATAACCTCAGGCTCCCTAAATTCCATTTTTTTTCTAGAGACATAGAAGGTCTCTGTTTGTTAATTAAAAAGGAAAGAGTTGTACTGGAATTACGAATGGAAAATGGTAGGAAGCTCAAGAGAAAGTTCAGTTTACAAGCTCTGTGGAAAGTTCTATGTTATTCAAAAGCAAAAAAAATTGGCTGCCCCCACATCCAATCAGTCCCTAAGATTATTAAATATTGCCAATCAATATCTCTAATATTTTCACTTTTCTTACCTGTCACTACAAACTTACACTATGTTGTTTTCTTCATCTACTACTTAATATATTTTGGACTGTTTTCCTTGTTTTATTCTCAAATTCTGCTGCAGTTCATTGTATATACCACTGTTATATTATTCTTCCTGAAAAATCATTTTGACAATATTTTCCTTTCAAACCCTCAACAGCAGAAAATTGATGATTTCTAAACTCTTAAGCCTAACATGAAAGTTTCTTGACAATTTTGGTCTTATATACTACTCTAATCATCAACCATTACACAGACTTATAACCCAAAGGTTAAAGGACTTAATGGACATGTAATCTCCCTTTCCTCAGTAGGCAAGCAGCATTACTCATGCTCTCAAAACATCATGTTCATTTACAACTTTTTTTTTTTTTTTGCTAGTGCTGCTTCCTCAAAATGAAATGATCTTTATACTCCCTTTTCCTTTTTCTAACTCCTATCATTCTTTTAAGGCAGAGTCCAAATACCAAGTTATTCAGGAAGCTTTTTCTCTCTCCTTACAGGCCTTGGTTATCTTGTCTCTATTATACTCCTTTATTGTTCAACATTAATCTGGTTATTAAATGAGTTTACATTTGATAACTTTTTGCTTAATTATTTGTATATCTTGCCTTCTAGAATAAAATTTAAGTTCAATGAGGATGGGAATTTTGGCTTATGAAAACCTTGGAGTAGAGGGAAGGATCATTCTATTATTCTCTCAGCATTAGTGATATTGTAATTTTTTATAATAACTTTTTATTTTCAAATTATATGCATAGATAGATTTCAACATTCAGTCTTACAAAACCTGTTTTACAAATTTTTCTTCCTCCTTTGCCCTTAACCCCTCCCCAAGCACCAAGTAATCTAATATATGATAAACATGTGTGATTCTGCTATACATATTTCCACATTTATCATGCTGCACAAGAAAAATCAGATCAAAAAAGGAAAAGAATGAAAAAAACAAAAAGCAATTAAAAAATAATCCAGTCCCCATAGGACTCTTTCTGGATGCAAAGAGCTTTCTCCATCACAAGTCTATTCGAATTGGCTTGAATCACTTCAGTATTGAAAAGGGCCATATCCATCAGAGTTGATCATTGTTTAATCTTGTTGCTGTATATATAATGTTCTCTTGATTCTATTCACTTCATATAGCATCAGTTCATATAAATCTCTCCAGGCCTTTCTGAATCATCCTACAGATCATTTCTTATAGAACAATAATATTCCATTGCATTGATTTATCATAACTTATTCAACCATTCCCCAACTGATGGACATCTACTCAGTCTCCAATTCCTTACAACTACAAAAAGGGCATGTTTGCACATGTAGGTCCTTTTTTCCTTTTTTATGATCTTTTTTGGGATAAAGGCCTAGTAGAGACACTGCTGGATCAAAGGTTATGCACAGTTTGATAGCTGTTTGGGCATAGTTCCAAATTGCTCTCCAGAATAGTTGGATCAGTTTATAATTCCACCAAAAATGTATTAATGTCCCAATCTTCCCACATCCTTTTCAACATTTATCATTATTTTTTCCTATCATCTTAACCAATCTGAGAGGTGTGTAATGATAATGAGAGTTTTATTAATTTTCATTTCTGTGATCAGTAGTGATTTAGAGTATTTTCCATATAAATAAAAATAGTTTTAAATTCTTCATCTGAAAATTGTCTGTGCATATCAATTGGAGAATGGCATGAATTCTTATAAATTTGAGTCAATTCTCTATATGTTTTAGAAAGGAATCTTTATCAGAAATCTTGGATGTAAAAAATGTGCCCCAGTTTCTGCTTTCCTTCTAATCTTGGGTGCATTTATTTTATTTGAAGAAAAAAATTGATTTAATATAATCAAAATTATCCATTTTGCATTTTATAATGCTCTCTAGTTCTTATTTGGCCACAATCCTTGGTTCTTTTAATTTGTTTATAATATCATTCTTTATGTCTAAATCATGAACCCATTTTGACCTCTCTTGGTACAGGGTGTTAGATGTTGGTCAATGCCAAGTCTCTGCCACACCATTTTTCAAGCAATTTTTTGTCAAATAATTCTTATCCCAGAAACTGGGGTCTTGGGGTTCATAAAACACCAGATTACCATAGTTTTTGATTATTTTGTCTTGTGAACCTAACCTATTCCACTGATAAACCACTCTATTTCTTAATCAACACCAAATGATCTTGATGACTGCTGCTTTATAATATAGTTATAGATCTGATACATCTAGTGCACATTCATTTGAATTTTTTTTTCATTAATTCCCTTGAAATTCTTGACCTTTTTTTCCCCAGATGAACTTTGATATTATTTTTCCTAGCTCTAAAAAGTAATTTCTTGGTAGTTTGATTGGTATGGCACTAAATAAGTAAATTAATTTAGGTAGTATTATCATTTTTATTATAATAGCTCACCTCCCCATGAGCACGTGATAGTCTTCCAGTTGATTAGAGCTGATGTTATTTGTATGGAAAGTGTTTTGTAATGATGTTCATATAGATCCTGACTTTGCCTTGGCAGGTAAACTCCCAAATGTTTTAAATTATCTATAGTTATTTTGAATGGAATTTCTCTTTGTATGTCTTGCAGCTGGAGTTTGTTGGTAACATAAAGAAATGCTGATGATTTATGTGACTTTATTTTGTATACCACAGCTTTGTTAAAGTTGTTAATTTTTGCTACTAGTTTTTAGTTGTTTCTCTAAGATTCTATAAGGATTTTATCATCATCTACAAAGAGTGATAATTTGGTTTCCTCATTACCTACTCTAATTTATTTTTTTTTCTTTTATTGCTAAAGATAGTACCTCTACTAACAAAACTGAATAGTTTCACCCCTGATCTTATTGGTTCCAGTTTATCCCTGTTACATATGATGCTTGTTGATGGTTTTAGATAGATGCTGCTGATCTTCTTAAGGAAAAATCTATTTATTCCTATGCTCTTTATTGTTTTTAATAAGAATAGGTATTAGATTTTATCAAATGCTTGTTCTGCATCTATTGATAATGATATGATTTCTGTTAATTTGATTATTAATGCAGTCAATTATACTACTAGCATTCCTAATATTGAACTACTCTTGCATTCCTGGTACAAATCCTACTTGCTCATAGTGTATTATCCTAGGGATAACTTGCTGTAATCACTTTCTTAATTTTTATTTAAGATTTTTACATCAATATTTATTAGGGAAATTGGTTTACAAATTTTTTTCTCCCTTTTGATCCTACCTGGTTTAGGTATCAGCCCCATATCTGTGTCATAAAAAACAAAAACAAAAACAAAAACTGGTAGGACTCTTCTTTCCCTCTTTTTCCAAAGAGTTTGCATAGTATTAGAATTAATTGTTTTTTAAATGTTTGGTAGAAGTCACTTTCATCTGACCGTGGAGATTTTTTGTTAGGGAATTGATTAATAGCTTGTTCAATTTCTTTTTCTAAAATGGGACTATTTCCTCAGTTAATCTGGCCAATCTATATTTTTGTAAGTATTCATCTATTTCATGTAGATTATCAGATTTATTGGCATACAACTACGGAAATTAGTTGTGTATTATTGTGTATTTCCTCTTCATTGGTGCAAAAGTTCACCCTTTTCATTTCTGATACCAGCAATTTGATTTTCTTTTCTTTTTCTAATCTAGTTAACTAAAGGTTTATCTATTTTGTATTTTTTTTTCATAAAACCAACTCTTGGTTTTATTTATTAGTTCAATAGTTTTCTTAATTTCAGTTTTATTAATCTCTCCTTTGAGTTTCAAAATGTCAAATTTGGCATTTAATTGGAGTTTTTAAATATGTTTTTTCTCTATTTTTTTAAGTTAGATGCCCAATTCATTGATCTTCTCTTTCTCTATTTTATTGAAATAAGCCCCTAGAGATATAAAATTTCCCTAATGACTGTTTTGGTTGCATCCCATAAATTTTGGTATGTTGTCTCAATATTATTATTCTCTTTCATGAAATAATCAATTATTTTTATACTTGTATACTTGTTTCTCCCATTCACACATTAGGATTAAATTATTTAGTTTCCAATTAATTTTTGGCCTATTTTTCCAATGTTCATTATTACATGTAATTTTTATGGCATTATGATTTGAAAACGATGCATTTACTATTTCTGCCTTTCTGTGTTTGATTTTGAAGTTTTTATGCCCTAATATATTATATTATATATTTATTTTGTAGTTCAATTTATTTATTTCTGATAGAGCAAGGTTGACATCCCCAATATTATAGTTTTGCCGTATATTTCTTCTTGCAGCTCTCTTAATTTCTCTAGGAATTTGGTTGGTATACCACTTAGTGCGTATATTTTTAGTATTGATGTTTCTTCATTATCTATGGTATCCTTTAGCAAAATGTAGTTTTCTTCCTTATCTCTTTTAATTGGTTCAATTGTTGTTTTTGCTTGATCTGAGATCAGAATCACTACCCTTGCCTTTTTTTTTTTTCTTCAGCTGAAGCATAGTAGATTCTATTCCAGTCTCGCACCTTTATTCTCTATGTATCACTATGTTTTAACCATGTTTCTTGTAAACAACACATTATAGGATTCTAGTTTTTCATCTAGTCTGTTATCTGCTTCCATTTTATTGGTGAGTTAATCCAATTCACATTAACACTCTTTTCTCTTTCTTTTTCCCCCTTTCCCTCCTCCACAGGGGTTTCTTTTTCTTTTCTTTTCTTTTCTTTTCTTTTCTTTTCTTTTCTTTTCTTTTCTTTTCTTTTCTTTTCTTTTCTTTTCTTTTCTTTTCTTTTCTTTTCTTTTTTTGCTTCTACCTCCCTCAATCTGCCCTCTCTTTATACAGCTCTTCATCTCTTTCTTTCCCCTTTCCTCTCCTACTTCCCTTTAAGATGAAATAAGATTCTCTATTAAGGTAAATATGGCTGATAGTCCTAGCTTGAGCAAAATTAGATAAGATTAAATTTCACACAATGCTCATTCCTCTCCCTTCTTTCCCTCACTTTTAATAGGTCTTTTTTGCTTCTTCATGTGATATAATTTACTACATTTTACTTTCCCTTCCCTCTTCTTCCATTGCAATCCCTTTTCTACTCCTAGTTTCTTTTTCATCTCATCACAATAAAGTTAAATTATACCTACACCTCTAAGTATACCCCTAATAAATATAGTTCTAAACAATTAAACATATCATCCTCCCATATAGGGATGTAAACATTTTATTCTTTAAAAACAGTTTTTCGTCTCTTTTTACCTTTTTTTATACTTTTCTTGAATTCTATATTTGAAGATCAGATTTTTGCTCAGCTCTGGTCTTTTCAAAAATAAATGAGAATTTCCTATTTCATCAAATATCCATCTTTTTCCCTTTAAGGTAATGCTTAATTTTGTTGGATAGTTGGTTCTTGGATGCAATCCAAGCACCTTTGCCCTCTGGAAGATCATATTCCAGGCCTTTTAATCATTTAAAGTGGAAACTGCTGGGTCTTGGGTAATTCTGATTGTGAGTCCTTGATATTTGAATTTTTGTTTTCTTTCTGGCTGCTTGAAATATTTTCTCTTTGTTCTAATAATTCTGAAATTTAGCTATAATATTCATTGGAGTTTTCATTTTGGGGTTTCTTTCAGGAGGTGATTGGTGAACTCTTTCAATGGCTATTTTATCCTATGTGATATCAGGCCATCAGGATATTCTCTGGGACATCAGGAAAGTTTTTTTTTTTTTTTTTTTTTATTGATTTCTTGAAAGATATTGTCTAGGCTCTTTTTCCATCGTGGTTTTCAGATAGTCTAATAATTCTTAAATTGTCTCTGCTGGATCTATTTTCTAGGTTAGTTATTTTTCCAATGATCCAATTTTTCTTCTATTTATTCATTTCTTTTAATTTGTTTGACTGATTTTTGATGTGTTAGTGAGTCATTGACTTCCATTTGTTCAGTTCTAATTTTTAGTGAATTATTATTTTTAGTTAGCTTTTTTACCTCCTTTTGCATTTGGTCAATTGAACTTTTAAATGAGTTGTTTTGTTCATTATATATTCCCAGGCAGAATAGCACACACTGCTGTATTTTGGCTAAGAGCCTCTCAATATTCCCTGATGTGTGGAAGCCTTTCTTCCATGGATCTCCCTGCACTAGGTCACTTTCTTCCCTTCTCAATTGAGCCAGAACTTTCCTGAAGTTTTTCCAAAATATCTTCTGCTGGAAATTTGTTACCCTCCAAAAATTTCTGGGTTCTGTTGCTCCAAAAGCTGTTCAGAGGGTTGGTCTGTTGATGATTTTGAGGAAAGGCAAGAAGAGTTCAGGCAAAGACTTGTCTATGACTCTCTGCTGTCTTGCATCACCCCGACCTCCCCTGTCACTGTTATTTTTCTTAGCTAAAATAGGGAAAACAAGAAGCTTCAAAAGAGATGTAGGACTAAGGTTTAGAATGGGCAGAATTATGACAATTGATAACACATATGGTAGGCCTATTTGATTATTATTTTGTTCCTGTTTTCTCTATCATTAGAAATTACTTTTTCATGAAAAAGATGAATAAATATAGCTAATATAGTATTGAAGTCAGCAAGGTTACTTTTTTTCTGGTGAGTTTAATTTACATTGCTTAGATGAACCTTGGATATGAAAAGAACATAATTCTTGAATTACTGTCAGTCACATTTTAGAGATCATGTAAAGCAGGAGAGATACTACAGGATTGAAGGAAAGGAAATGTCCCAATTATTTTTAAAGGAAGAGAACAGTATTTGCTAACAATAGAACAGTGAACTTGACTTTGACTCTTGCGAAAATTTGGAAACACATTATTAAAGAAGTGGTTAATTAGCATTTAGGAAAGGAAGTTATTATAAAGCACCAGGATAGGTAAAACAAGAATAGATCATGTCAGACTAATCTTATTTTTTGACATGGTAAGTAAATTGACAGATGAGAAGAGCACTGAAGTTAGAGCTTGCCTAGATTTAGTGGAATGTTGAGTAAAATGTCTCTGCTATAAATCTGTAATAGAAGGTAGAATATCAGACAAATAATATTGCAGTTAAATAGATGCAACATAACATAAAGGACAGAAGCAATGAGTTTCTGGTTAAGTATGCTTGGAATCTCTGTTTGGCCTTGGCCTTGTGATTCTTAATACTTTTATCAATGATATGAACAAAGGCACAAATGTCTTCAAATTTTCATATGGCCTAAAATGGGGATAGATATATAGCAAACTAGATGATGAAATCAGACTATAAAAAGATCCCAACAGGCTAGAACATTGGGTTAATCTATTAAGGAAGACTCTAAAGGGAACAACTATAAAGTTTTAAACTTGAGTTAAAAAAATTGTCTTAATAGAGACATAACATCTAGTATTTTTAATATTTGCAAAGAACTTTACACATACCATATAATTGGTTTCTTACACTAAGTCTGAGAACAGATATTATTATTTTCATTTTATACAACAGGAAACTGAAGCATATAGAAAGTGTAACTTTTTCAAGGTTCTAGAAAACATCTAATGGGTATATGAAGCAGAATTTGAATTCAGTTCTTTCTGACTCCAAGCCTAGGCCTCTATTTACTATGCCACCTTGCTTACTATTTATATTTATTAAGATATTAATTTGATTCAAAAAAAAAAAAAGCTTTGTTTTAATGGATTGCATGGTCAGTGCCAATTAATAGTGTGATATAGTACCATAAAAAAAAAATCTTGCCCTCTTAGATTTAATGTACAGCAACACAACTTCTAGACATAAAGAGGTATGCTCTTTCTGACTGGACCACATCTGTTATATTGCATCCCATTCTGGGTCATGCTGTCTTTTTATGATTGTGTATAGCCATGAGGCTTAGGACATTATAATTTCTGAAAAATTCAAACTGAGAAATAGGGGAGCATGCCAATAATCTTTCTACTAGGTCAAGGATAGTGGATTGCTTGAATTTGAGAATTCTGTACTGCTCTAAATCCAAAGGCAATTAGGTATCCTTATTGGCACCAATACAGTGATGTCTTAGGGATGACCAGGCTTCTTAAAGAAGGATGAACTGGAAAGAGAATATAGATTATGCTTGTAGGTGGCTGATGCACATCCAGCCTTGGACAAGATGGAGAGAAAAGAAGAAAGAAAGGGAAAAAAGAAAAGAAAGAAAGAAGAAAAGGGAGAAGAAAGAAAGTGAAAAGGCAAGGAAGAAGTGAAAAAATTACGAATCACACAGAGGGTAATAATGAGATACTTGGTCAGTCTAAGTAGAACCAACATATTATAAGCAAGTAATTATTCAGGGAAAGTAGAATAAAGAATATCCCAAAAGAAATATGTGACTAGAAAAGATGGTCATGAATAGGAAAAGTAGGTGGAATGTCTCCATGTTCCATTGGTATCTCCATTATGTCAGGAGCATTATGGGGAAATCCTTAGTATATATTTGATCTCTTGTTAAGATGTTATGAAAAAAAATTGGTTGAGCGCTTCAGATGGGAAGCTGGCATTATGATTATGGTTATAATTTGCTTCATTGGAAGAAGTAATAACATCAATGAGATCATAGATCCATTGGAAAATCAGAGCAATAAATAATGATGCTCTGAAATTCTTAATTAGAATTCACCACTCATTTTCTATGTGTAATTAAATGTTGAATTCTTATAGTACTAGGAAAGTATTACTGCAAATAGCACTATGAACTTTATTGCATGATAATACTAAGACATGGGGGAAAGTAGAAGCATAATAAATGCATTCTAATCATCCAAGTCTTTTCCTTCTAAAAGAAAGATAAGAAAAATTAATAACTTAATGATGCATAGAACAAAAATGTAAAGTGGGATGAAAGATGGCATTTTGACACTGAGCCAATGTGAATTAAACCATTTTCACTGAAAAATCATAAAATCCAAGTCATTATAAGTTTTGCTCCTTAAAAAAAAAACACTTCATTTATTTAACACTTGGTATTCTGAGCTATCAAAATAATTACAGCTAGTGATTAATCCTCATGAGTTCACTGGAGAAATGTTATTATTCTCAATTTTTGCATTTAGAATAGGTCTCATTGCCAAAACTCCAGATTTCTGAAATAAGCCACTTCTCAATGCTCCCTATGTTTTTAGTTTTATTATTTGACTTTGTTTTGGCTTCAATAAAATGGTTCAGTTCCCAGCCATCAACCATCTCCAAATCCAGGTGCAGCCTGGGTGATGCTAAACTCCAGTCTGTGTGGTCATACTAATGCCATTATGCAGTTCAGCCCACTGGCCCACTTCAGTCCAGGAAACTATGAAAACTGAAGCCAGGAGGAGAGTGCTGCTGTTCTAGATGTGATATAGCTGGGCAAGGGGCCAGGGTTTGAAGGGTAAGAATGAAACACTTACTGAATTAAGCAAAGACACTGTGTATCAAAAGGAGAGGAAAAAAATAACCTTCAATTCTTGTTTGTGGCTTTATAAATGCAGATAGAGGCAAAAAAGTTAAAAGGAATGAAACATAGAATGAAAGAAATCAATGAAACAAAAAATAGAGGGTGAATGAAATTGGCAACAGTGAGAGAAAGAACACTAGTCAGAGATGAAGTTTGGAGAAGAGAGATAAGAAAGAACAAGGAGTAGAGAAAATCCCAGATTTAAGTGGGGTAAGGGTTTTGCATATTTCCCCAAAAGACCCCTTTGGTAGAGACAGTCTATAAAGTAGGCAAAGGAGGCTATTCTACCCCATACATTGCTGAATTAAATTGTCAAAGGCTTTGAAAGGATATAAATATGTAAGCGAGGAGAATAAAGATAGCATTTGCTGTACATCAACTTTGATAAAACAGAAAGTGTTAGTATTCCTCATGCTGCAGGTGAGACATTGATCACAAGGTGGGAAAAGGAAGCATTTTCCTCTTTTTTATAAAGTACTGACTGTGATCTTCTTTATCTCCCTCCCTCCCTCCCTTTTGCCTTCCATCAAAACACATATACATGAGGGAGATGGCAATGGGAATTCATCTAATTCTATGGTGCCTCTCACATATAGTTTGAGAAGTCAATTGCTTAGATGGGTCATCCAGTCATTTCCAGTGGGGCAATTCTTATGGCTTTTTTATGTGACACTGCTGGCAAGTGATGAGAATATGTCCTGTTTTATTCTGAAATGTCACTTTTTTTTCTACAGGCAGAAGGTTTAACAGACTGTTTACAATGATTGACAAGTTCCAGCTGGAATGAAGAGAGAAAGAGTAATGAAGCACAAATATAATAAGCCTTCAGTAACAAAGTTTTCATTTTGAAAGGAGGATGTCCCACGTCATTGTTTTGGAGGTCAAATGAAAGATACAAACTTAAAATGAAATCAGAATGGATCAAATATATTCATTTGGGATCGAGGGGGTATGTTTCCCAGAATTGAAGAAGATGGCGATGGAATACTTTATTTCTAGATTTTTGTCTTTAAGTGTATGCTATCTTTTATTCACATTTTGAGTCAATTTTCTAGGACTAACGTCCTAGATGTACCATAGACTCACATACTTTCAGTTGGCCCATCTTGTGCTAGAGGACCAAAATAATGCAACAATTTCCATTGGTGTGTGTATGTGTGTGTGTGTGTGTGAGAGAGAGAGAGAAGAGAGAGAGAGACAGAGAGAGAGAAAGAGAGAGAGAGAGAGAGAGAGAGAGAGAGAGAGAGAGAGAGAGAGAGAGAGAGAGAAAGACAGAAAGAGAGAAAGAGAGAGAAAGAGAGAGAGAGACAAAGAGAGAAAAAGAGAGAAGTGGGAGGTAGGTATACTGGAGTCTTAACATCTCTCCATTTATGCAGATCTACAAATCCAGATAAAACTTTAAATTCTCAGGATCATATGATAATTTAAGAGGCTGAATTAGAATTCAAATCTTCTTGAGTCCAAGCCTAGCACTATATTCATTCATTCATTCATTCATTCATCAAGCATTTATTGAATTTCTGCTAGTGGCAAATACTGTACTGGTTTATAAGAATACAAAGGCAAAATTGAAATTCCAAGCCTCAAGGAACTTAACGGCACACTTTGTTGTTGTTGTTGTTGTTGTTGTTGTTATGAGGGGGATGAAGAAATATAAAGTTAAGTAAATACTATAAAAGTTCAAAGTAATTTTGGAGGGAGAAAGGAACTCATATGTGACATGCAGAAGTTTAGTAACTGAATTGAGCTTTGATGGAAGCTGAGGATCCTATGAGGCAAAAATGAGGAAGGTGTGAATTCTAGCATAAGAGGGTATGATCTATAGTAAAGCATGGGGACTGGAGATAGAATAAAAGCAATTAAGTTGTTTGGCTGAATATGAAGGAGAGCCTGATTATGAATATCTTAAATATGTGAATAAACTTGGAAAGCTAGCCTGAAGCCATATTGTGAAGTCTCTAAAAGACAAACAAAAACATTTCTGTTTTATCTTAGAGGCAACTGGAGTTTCCCAAGTAGAGGATTGACCTGATCAGAACTAGACAACATATAGTATATAGGGAGAAGAAGCAAGTAAAGAAGAGAAGAAATCATTGGACAGACCTGGGACATACAAGCAAAAAATGAACCATGCATGATGTCCAGCAAAGGAAGCTAAGGAACAGCTAGGCATGCAGAAGAATCAGAAAAGAGCAGTATCCTCATGAGTTAAGGAGAAAACATCCAGAAAAGGCATATGACAATGTCAAATACTTCAGAAAAGAATGATTTCTAAGAAGAAGCAGTTTAATTTGTCAATTAAGTGATCACTGGTAATCTTGGGGAAAACACTTTTGTTTGAATGATGTAGTCAAAGGCCATTTTGCAAAGGATTCAGAAATGAGTGAATACAGTAAAGGCAATGAATATAAACATCTTTTCTTTTGTTTAAGAGTTTGGCAATGAAAGGGAAGGAAGATAAAAGAAAATTACTTTGAGTAGATGATTGAGTCAAATGATATAATATTTAAGACAATAACAAATGCGTACATAGTGATTACTATGGGTCAGAATTGTGTTAAGTCCTTTAAAATTATTATTTTATTTGATTCTCATAAGAACTATGTGAGACAGGTGTTATTATTATCAGTCACAACATGTTATAGAAATTTAAATTACCATTATGATGGAGATATCCAGATTATATAGGGATTAAACTAGTGACCTTGAATCTATAAGTACCATACTCCAGTGTAAGGAGCTACCCATCCAAAACCAATAGAAGAATAGTAACTTTGGCTTCATTCACTATCCAAAAACTTAAAAAGGAGCTTTACTTTTAGTTAGAATTTCAATCAGGAAATAAAAGCCACACTGCCCACTATGGATAAACTAATGATTTTTTTTGGAAGACAAAGCTCATAAACTGCTTCAAAAATCTCCTGACTGCTTTCATGTTAGTATTATTTCCCATTAGATCATTCCTCATATTTGCAATCCTTTGAAAACAAATGAGTTCTCAATGATTGTTGTGAAGTGATTTGCTTTTTGTCCCATTTACTCTTTGTTTTCTCCTCTCTAATGAGGCTGCTAATGGTGACCTATATTGATTTGATGCACATTATTAAAGATGATGATAAGATGCCGTAAAGAGGAAGCTTTTCCAGAAGTAATAAGGTCAGTGTACCTGGCTTATATGGTTCTCGAGGGAGATCAGCCTAAAATACTGCAGTTCCCTGTGAAACCTTCAGTATGTATTTTTTAAAAATCACAGTTAGAATGGAATTCAGTAAAAAGCTACACAAACAATAGATTGGCTGGAGGGACTGACTTAGGAGGATAGATTAAAATAACTGAATATGCATAACTTGGTAAAACAACTCAGGAGGATATGACAGCTGACTACAAATATCTGAAGGGCATATTCATAAAGGAGAAACTTCTTAGTGATAGTTTAGTATCTCTGTGAAGAGTAATGGGGTGAACATAATAGACTAGAAATTTCTTTTGAGTATTAGTAAACCTTTCTGAAAGCAAAGTATATGAGATCATGGTTATCTTTGGGAAAAGTTGTTATTCTAGTCTAAGCTGGAAAGTTATGCAGGGTGGGGCAGAAATAGACATTTTACTGATGAAAGGAATTACAGACATCAGATCTATTCCAACCAGTACTTTTTTTTTTAGGGAATTTAGCAAGGACTAGAGAGAATAAATGACTTGCTTTAGTCTTCAAGGGAATTAGTGAAAGAGTAAAGACAATAAATAAATGTGACTTCCAGTCAACTGTTCCTTTTCCACACCATTTCTGCTCTTAAAGTATACAACTGGATATTTTCAATAGAAGGCAAAAGATATTGGTCTTGAGAATTTTCAAATTTTTCTGATTTGACTATTAATTTATATAGAGTTCATCAGGATAACTTTTTTTGAATTTGGTAAAGACAAAGGTATGATGCGAGAATTTCAAGTTTATACATTTTGATCACATGACAATGAGGAATAACTAGAATCTTAAAGTAATTCAAAAATCTAATACAAACATTAATTTGTTAATAATTTTTTTAACATTCTTAATGTGCCATCCAGTGCAATGGGTACTAGAGACACAAAATAATTTTCAGCGGGGAACATGGAATGTAGAGGATAGAACAATAACAACTAGAGAAATCAGGAAAGAATAAGAATAGGAGTAAGCTGTTGATCTGAAACTTAAAGGAAGACAAGGATTCTAAGAGGAAGTGAGGAGTGTCTTATTGGGAAGTTTGCTCATAGGTTTGGAAATTGGAAACAACATATTAGATGAGGGAAATGGCAGGTGGTTCCATGATAGTTAAGCTGAATGTGGAGCTGAACATGAGCAGTAAGGTGAATGGAATCTGGAAAAATAGGCTGGAGCCAGATTATGAAACATGGACTGAGTCTAATACATGATGGAAATTAGAAGGTCAGTTAGATGGCTTCATGATTGGAATATTGGAACTGGAGTCATGAACACCTGTGTTCACATATGATTTCAGATCTTAGGAAAGTCATTTAACCTCTGTTTGCCTGGAGGGCAATTAAATGGCTATGGCATCTCAATTGGTGAAAGCTGTAACTAAGATTTTTAGAAGTGGAATGTGGGTGAAAGCCTATTGAGGTGAAAGCCATAACAAGAATACATTGTCCAGAAAATAACCTCATTCCTGAAAACTGACCAGTTTTTAGCCTGAAGCGTCTATACATCTAACCACCTGCACTAATCTCACACCTGGGGCCTAGGAACTGAACCAATACTCAGCAGAAATCAAAACACTAGCCAAATTATACTAATATATGCAACATTGCTCTATAGCTCCTTTCCCTTTATTTGATTTGTTTAATTACCATGGGCCTTTTTTAGCATCTTTGTGGGAATTTTGATCAACTGAATTATCTTGTGGCCCACTGGCAGAGTCACTATTATAAGTATCCATATGATTATTAAACTATTTATATAGGTATACTGGAAGTTCCTGCGTCTTTCTTCTGTGTCAACCTCACTCCTTTGTTTGGTGGGAAGTTTAGAATCTTTCTATAGAAGGGAATCCTGAACTCTACAGTGGCTCAGTAAATAGAGTATACCTGGAATCAGGAAGATTTTAGTTCTGATTCCAGCCTCATATTCTTACTACCTCTGTGATCCTGGACAAATCATTTAATCTCTGCTGGTCTTAATTCACTAGAGACGAAAATGGCAAACTATTCCATTACTCTTATCAAAAAAGCCCCATGGATAGTATGGTCCATGATATCAGGAAGAATTGGACATGACTGAACAATAACAAATGCCAAAGACCTAAAATATCTTATATATAGGCTTATATTTACCTTAATGCCAAAAATAGTTATAAAAATAACAAATATAAATAGCATGCACAGGCAACTTCTCTCACATCTCCATACTCATTGGTTCTAAAGAAAGAGTCATACTATTTCTTGATTTGAGCTATCCATTTCTGACTTTTCTTTTACCTCCATATTCAGCAATACTTCTTTTGAAGTCTATTTTATCAAACATTTCTACTCAAACTGGATTGTAGTATCCTTAGTATACTGACTCTGAGATCATTCTCCTCTCTTTTTGAAGAAGCACAAGATCTGTTTCATGATCTTCTTTCCCCAACTCTTTCTCTTTTATGAAGAAATTTTAATTAATGCTTTAATATTCCCTAAGACTACTTAACTTCTCAAATCCTCAGTCTCTAAATCACATGAATTTTCCCTTCATTCTTAGTCACACAAATATTCCACTTCCCAGATTAAAAATTTTAGCATTTTTCATCTGATAATCATCTGTCATTCTTTTCATTGTTCTTTACTCCCTCCAAAACCTCCTCTTCCTCCCCTTCATCTTCATCATCATCATCTTTTTCTTGTTCTTTTCTTTTTCTTGGAGACTTCAGCACTTTCTCAGGCTCTGACTTCATGTTTCAATTATATACTGTCATCTTTTTGACACTATTTTATTGCTAACCTTGCCTGGTCCTCCCAAGTCTCAGTTTTGGATCACTCCTGCTATTGGCTGTTTTCAATTTTACACTCATAATTTCAAAAATTCTGGAAAAAACATGACAGCATTCTTACTGCGTTCACTAGAAATTTATGTTACTGTTTAATATATATTGGATTGCTTGCTCTCTGTAGGAGGTGAGGAATGGAGGGATAAAAACTTTAGAACACAAGGTTTTGAAGGGTGAATGTTGAAAATTATCTTTGCATATATTTTGAAAATAAAAAGCTATTATTAACAAAAACTAAGCTTAATAGAAAAAAGATGCAAAATTGAAGGTCAAAAATTTTTAAAAAGTTAATCTTTTGTGCTAAAAGAATTTATAACTGTCATACAGGCAGAGCTCAAAAATAAGGATGTTAAATGCAAAGTAAGCAAAGTTATTATGTTAGATAACAACAAAAAATAAATTTGTGTTACATAAATACAATTGTCCTCACTCTTGTAAGGCAATACATTTACTCTTAAAAAACTTTTCCTACATCTTCAGATCTCCCATTACATATGTGTAAGGCACTCAGGACAGTGTTAGGAATATAGTTGGTACTTAATAAATGCTTACCCTTCCCTATCCTCTCAATTGAGAACTTTAAAAAAATTGAACTACTGAAAAAATTGAGGTTCACTGAGTCCTCTTTCTTCCTGCTTCATCTTCCACCAACCAATTTCCTTTTTGCTGCAAGCTCCTTTTTTGCCTCTGACTTTTATGAAGAGATATTTAATTTCCTTACCAAGAATACCTTCTACAAAAATGATCCCATTCCATCCCATCTTCTCCAGCAGATTGCTGTCTCAATGATCTCTATTCTTTCATTACTCTTCCATTTCTCTTACAAATATGCCCATATCTCCCCCATCCCCAGAAAACCTTTACTTAATCATCTCCACTAGTTATCTTAACATCTTTTTTTTCCTTAATAAGTACAGCAGAAATTAGGCATGGACCCACACTTAACACCATATAACAAGATAAGATCAAAATGGGTCCATGATTTAGGCTTAAAGAATGAGATTATAAATAAATTAGAGGAACATAGGATAGTTTATCTCTCAGACTTGTGGAGAAGGAAGAAATTTGTGACCAGAGTCATGATTAGAGATGATTACTGATCACAAAATAGAAAATTTTGATTATATAAAATAAAAAAGCCTTTGTATAAACAAAACTAATGCAAACAAGATTAGAAGAGAAGCAACAAACTGGGAAAACATTTTCACAGTTAAAGGTTCTGATAAAGACCTCATTTCCAAAATATATAGAGAATTGACGCTAATTTATAAGAAATCAAGCCATTCTCCAATTGATAAATGGTCAAAGGATATGAACAGACAATTTTCAGATGATGAAATTGAAACTATTACCACTCATATGAAAGAGTGTTCCAAATCATTATTGATCAGAGAAATGCAAATTAAGACAACGCTGAGATACCACTACATACCTGTCAGATTGGCTAAGATGACAGGAAAAAATAATGATGAATGTTGGAGGGGATGCGGGAAAACTGGGACACATGCACTGTTGGTGGAGTTGTGAACAAATCCAACCATTCTGGAGAGCAATCTGGAATTATGCCCAAAAAGTTATCAAACTATGCATATCCTTTGATCCAGCAGTGTTACTTCTGGGCTTATAACCCAAAGAAATACTAAAGAAGGGAAAGGGACCCGTATGTGCCAAAATGTTTGTGGCAGCCCTGTTTGTAGTGGCTAGAAACTGGAAAATGAATGGCTGCCCATCAATTGGAGAATGGTTGGGTAAATTGTGGTATATGGATGTTATGGAATATTATTATTCTGTAAGAAATGACCAGCAGGATGAATACAGAGAGGACTGGCGAGACTTACATGAACTGATGCTAAGTGAAATGAGCAGAACCAGGAGATCATTATATAATTCAACAACGATACTGTATGAAGATGTATTCTGATGGAAGTGGATTTCTTTGACAAAGAGACCTAACTCAGTTTCAATTGATCAAGGATGGACAGAAGCAGCTACACCCAAAGAAAGAACACTGGGGAATGAATGTAAACTATTTGCATTTTTGTTTTTCTTCCCAGGCTATTTTTACCTTCTGAATCCAATTCTCCTGAACAAGAGAACTGTTCGGTTGTATCTAGGATATACTGCAACATATTTAACATATATAGGACTGCTTGCCATCTAGGGGAGAGGGTGGAGGGAGGGAGGGGAAAAATTGGAACAGAAGTGAGTGCAAGGGATAATGTTGTAAAAAATTACCCTGGCATGGGTTCTGTCAATAAAAAATTATTATAAAATAAAAATAAATAAATTTAAAAATCCCATCTTTTTTCCTTTTTGGTGACCAATTTTTTTAAAGAAGGCCATCTCTAATAAGGCCATCTATAATAATTATTATTAATAATAATAATAATATAATAAGGCCAACCTATAATAATTCTTCACTTCTTTTCTCTCACTTTCTTCTTTGTAATGTTCGAGTTAGCTTTCTGGAGGTCCTCTAGAAGGGCATTGGTCCAGGATAGACACCAAGACAATGGACAAGAATAGAGTCCCAAGTCTTTATTGTCTCTTACACAGTCTGTATCTCTCATAGTCTGACCCAGTCTCAGTTTGACACAGTCTCCTGTAGCAGTCTGCCAGTTGCCAGCCTCAACTAGTCTTCCCTTTTGGTGCAGGAGGCAAGAGAGTTACAATGAGGATGGTCAAAGATAGACTATCTTCTAGTCCTTCTTAGCCCTTATTACCTTATTGTAATTACATCATTACAGCATATTGATTATGTGTGACCTTAGAGAACCATTACATCATCATACTAAGTACTAAGTATATATGTGACCTAGAGAACCATTATCTCATCACTTCCACTGAGTTAACATCTTGTTTCAAGTATACTTCTCCAGAGTTCCAGCCCCCTACACTTCTTAACTCTCTAAAATTTGTTTCTGAATTTGTCATTCAACTAAAATAGTTTTTGCTAAAATTAAAGATTTTAACTGTCAAAATTAGTGGCTTTTCCCTCCAAACTGTATCTTGTGAAGTCTTTTGATAAATGCTGATAACTCTCTTGACTTTTTTTCATGATGCTCCTTTCCCCTGGTTCTCCCTCTACCTATCTAACCATGCCTTCTCAGTATCCTGGATCTTCATCCATATCACAACTATGAATGTTAACATGGGTGCCCTACAGGGCTTTTTCTTAGGATTGTCTTCTCTTCTTCCTTTATATTATTTTATTTGGTGATCTCATCTGTTCCCATGAATTCATTTGTTAACACCATGTTGATGATTCCCAAAATTGTTTATCTAATTGCTCTGAAAATTTTGAACCAGATGACTTGAAGACACTTTAAACTTAACATTTTTAAAATTAAACCCATCTCCCCCTTCCTCAACCCTTCTCTTTTCAAAGTCCCTACTACTGTAGAGGGTACCATTATCCTCCCAATCACCTGGACTTGAAACTTATAGACATATTTGACTCTTCACTGTTGGACCAAAGCTGATTAATTTTATATTTTTAGCATCTCTTGAATAATGTCCTTCCTTTTTTTTTTTTTTTAACATTTACACAGTTCTGATCTATGCCTTTATCTCCTAATTCCAGAACTATTTCACTAGTGTGCTGGTTGGTGTCCCTGGTAAATTTTCTCCCCATCACAATACATCAGCTTCCCAATGTGACTTACAAAAACTCACATCTGATCATGCCAGACTTCTACTCAATATTACCGCTTTTGGGATGAAACATAATATCCTCTGTTTGGCATTCAAAGTCCTTCACAATGTGTCCACAATTTTCCACTTTTTCACACCTTACACTTCACCCCTTACAGAGAACACAAGAATTCTCTCCCACTTCATCTCTGCCTTCTAGCTTCATTAGATGTTGTCCAAGGCTCAGCAAAATCCAATCTAATAACAGGAAGCTTTTCCAGATAACTTCACTCTAGTTCCTTTCTTAAATTGTATATTTCCAATTTATCCTACACGTAGATTATATTTACATTGTTTTATGTTATCTCCTCTTAAGATCCTTAATAACAGTGATTTTTTAAAAAAAAATCTTTCAATTATGGAACTGATCTATTTTTCTATTCCTGTTGGACATTACTTATTTTCTTATACACTGTAGTTCAGTTCTGGATGGTTCACATGCCTGGATTACATTTCCTCTCACTTCTATCTCATAAAATTTCTTCTTCATTGGTAGAAAGGTCTCTTTTCATTTTTGAAACTAACAATTTGATTTTCTTCTTTTCTTTTTCTAATCAAAGTAACTAAAGGTTTATCAATTTTGCTGTTTTTTTTTCATAAAATCAATCCTTTGTTTTATTTATTATTTCAATTGACTTCTTTCTTTCAGTTTTATTAATTTCCTCTTTTATTTTCAGAATTTCAAATTCGGTATTTATTTGAATTTGTTCTTTTTCTAGATTTTTTAGATGTAAACCCTATTAATTGATTTTCTTTTTCTCTATTTTATGCAAGTAAGCATCGAGAGATATAAAATTTCTCCTAATAACTGCTTTGACTACATCCCACAAATTTTGGTATTTTGTCTCGTTGTCATTCTCTTGGATAAAGTTATTAATTGTGTCTATAATTTGTTGCTTTATCCATTCATTCTTTAGGATTAGATTATTTAGTTTCCAATTAATTTTTGGTCTATTTCCCCTAGCCTTTTATTGCATGTGATTTTTATTGCATCATAATCTGAAAAAAATGCATTTACTATTTCTGCCTTTCTGCATTTGATTTTGAGGTTTTTATACCCTAATACATGGTCAGTTTTTGTATAGGTTCCACGAACCACTGAGAAACAGTAAACTCCTTTCTGTCTCCATTCAATTTTCCCTGAAGATCTATCATTTTAGTTTAAATGATTGATATTTGTATTATATTATACACACACACACACACACACACACATACACACACACATATATACATATATGTATGTGTATATATATATAAATATAAGTATGAGAAAATATTATATCTAACTTTTCTAAAATTCTATTTACTCTCTTAACTTCTTTCTTGTTTATTTTTTGGTTCAATTTATGTAGTTGTGAGAGAGCAAGGCTGAGATCCCCAACTAGTATATTTTTGCTGTCTATTTGTTCTTACATCTCTCAACTTCTCCACTAGGAATTTGGATGCTATACCAATTGGTACATATATGTTCAGTACTGAAATTGTTTCATTATCTGTGGTATCCTTTAGCAAGCTATAGTTTCCTTCTTTATCTATTTTAATTAGATCTATTTTTGCTTTTGCTTGATTTGAGATCAGAATCGCCATTTCTGCTTTTTTTTTTTTAATTCACCTGAAGCATAATAAATTCTGTTCCAGCCTTTTACCTTTACTCTGTATGTATCACTGTGCTTTAAATTTGTTTCTTGTAGACAACATATTGTAGGATTGTGGCTTTTAATACAGCCTGCTATCCATTTGTGTTTTATGGGAGAGTTAATCCAATTCACATTCACAGTTAAAATAAATAATTCTGTATTTCCTGACATCTCCTTTTCCCCAAGTTATGCTTTTCATTTTCCTTTTCTCCTTCCCTCCTCCCCAGTATTTTGCTTCTGACCATGACCTCCCTCAAACTGCCCTCAACCTTTACAGCTCCTCCCCCTGTTTTGTGCCTTTCCCCTACTACTTCTGGTTTTCCTTTTATTAGTCTTCCCTTTTCCTTTCTCCTTTCCCCTCCCAGTTTACTAATAAGGTGAGAAAAGTTTCTCTGTGAAACCATATATGTCTGATATTCTTTTTTTAAGCCAAGTCTGGTGAGAATAAGATTCACATAATGTTCATTCCCCTCCATTCTTTCTCTCAATTAAAATGTGTTCTTGGCCTCTTCGTAAGATGCAATTTCCTTCATTTTACCTCCATTTCCCCCTTTTTCTAGTACAATGCCCTTTCCACTTCTACTTTCTTTTTCACATTATCACAATAAAATCAAATTATACGTGTACTCTCTAAGTATACCCATAACAGAGATATAGTTCTCTCTCTCTCTTTTTTTTTTTTAATAACTTTTTATTGATAGAACTCATGCCAGGGTTTTTTTTTTTACAACATTATCCCTTGCATTCACTTCTGTTCCGATTTTTCCCCTCCCTCCCTCCACCCCCTCCCCCAGATGGCAAGCAATCCTTTACATGTTGAATAGATTACAGTATATCCTGGATACAATATACGTGTGCAGAACCGAACAGTTTTCTTGTTGCACAGGGAGAATTGAATTCAGAAGATATAAATAAGCCGGAAAGAAAAACAAAAACAAAAATGCAAGCAGTTTATATTCATCTCCCAGTGTTCTTTCTTTGGGTGTAGCTGCTTCTGCCCATCGTTGAGCAATTGAAGCGGAATTAGCTCTCTTTCAACAGAGATATAGTTCTCAAGAGATCTTTGCTTTTTACCTTTTTATGATTCTCTTGAATTCTGTATTTTGGGGATCAATTTTTTTTTTTGTTCAACTCCAGTCTTTTCATCAGAAATAAATGAAATTTACCTGCATCATTGAATGTACATCTTCTTCTGTGAAAGACAATGTTCAGTTTAGTTGGGTACTTTATTCTTGGCTGAAATCCAAGTTCCTTTGTCTTTCAAAATATCAGATTCCAGGCCCTTTGTTCTATCAAGGTGGAAGATGCTAGGTCCTGATTAATCCTGATCATGGTTCCTTGATATTTGAATTGCTTCTTTCTGGCTATCTGAAATATTTTTTCCTTGATCTGATAACTCTGAAATTTAGCCATGATATTCCTTGGAGTTTTCATTTTGAGATCTCTTTCTGGAGGTCATCAGTGAATTCCTTTAATGGCTACTTTACCTTCTGATTCTAAAACATCAGGGAAGTTCTCCTTCATGATTTCTTGAAGGATGATGTGTGTAGGCTCTTTTTTCATCAGGCTTTCAGAAAGTTCAATAATCCTTAGATTGTCTCTCCTAGATCTATTTTGTAGGTCAGTTGTTTTTCCAAGGCATTTCACATTTTCTTCTATTTTTAAATTTTTTTTTGTTTTGTTTTGTTTGACTGATTCTTGAAGTTTTATGGAGTCATTCACTTCCATTTGTTCAATTCTATTTTTAGTGTATTATTATCTTCTGTTACCTTTTTTTTATCTCTTTTTGCATTTGGCCCATTGAATTTTTAAATGAGTTATTTTGTTCATTGTATTTTTTCCATTTCACAATTTCTGTTTTCATATCTATTTTGTAAGGAGTTATATGTTTTTTCCATTTCTATCAAATCTATTTTTAGGGAGTTATATGCTTTTCCCATTTCATCATATCTATTTTTAAGGAGTTTTCTTCAGGTAAATTGTTTTTGTTTTTCCATAACCTTTTGCAAAAGTCTCATTTCCTTTCCCCATTTTTCTTCAAACTTTCTTTTGAGATCTTTTTTGAAATCTTCCAAGAATTTTTTTTTGAAATGGGGACCAGCTCATATCTCCCTCTGGGGCTTCATCTGGGGTTTGCCTTTAGAAACCTCAGGATTTGAGGTCTGTTCTTCTCTCTCTCTCCAAAAAAAGCAGATTTAATTATCGTCAGAATTCTTTTTGCTTTTTTGCTCTTTTTTAAGGGTTGAGGTCTGCTCTTAAAGCAAAGGAGCAATGACAGTAGTAGCTTTATTTTCTCTGGGACAGTTCTGCTAAGTGACTTTCCGTGCTGGCTAATCATGTCCAGGGCCTTGTTCTTTCAGGGCTGAGAGGCTTACAATTTGCCTTTTGTATTTGCTTTTGGGCAGTTTACAGCAGATCTGCTAACCCCGACTTGCAATTAAGACAGAGTAGACTAAGAGCCTCACAGAAGAGTCCCTTGTGCAGCAATTCTTTGGCTCCCCACTTTGCAGTCTGGACTCAGCAGCCTCTCCCCCTTCCCATTTTGAAACAGACCTGTTCTGAAGTTCTTCCAAAGTATCTTCTTCTGGAAATGTCTTGTACTTCAAATATTTGTGGGTTTTGTCTCTTCAAAACCATTTTAGAGGTTTAATCTGCTATTGTTCTGAGAGAAGACTGGAGAAGGTCAGACAGTAATGTCTACTCTCTGCTATCTTGGCCCAATCCCCCATTGAAGTTCTTTTTTAAGCTGAACTGTAAAGCATTGAAATTTTACTGCAGAGAGCACACTCTGATGGACTGACCACATTGTTCAAATGTCCAAAGTTAAATGAAAATATAAAAGTAGTTTGTCCAACTGTATCATAATGCTCTTTATAGTCATGCAAAGTAAATCAAGAGTATAACTGAAAAGATGCAAGTGAAGTTAATAGAACTACTGCCATTTGTCCAGCTTTCCACCAGGCATCAAATCATAGTGATTCTTACAATAAATAATATTTGTTTACTGCTGAATAAAAACCTAACAAACAAAATGGATTAGCAAATTTTCTTCTTCTGGGAAAAAAAAAGGAATTCGTTAAGACAACTAGCAATTTTGGGAGGGAAGAGTATTAACTATGTCACTTTTTATGATAAAAAGGGTTTTTTTTTCTTCTTCAATTACTGATAACACATTTTTATTGTAAATTAAAAAAATAACAGTGGGGTATATTTTCTTTTTTTTTTTAAATTTTTATTTAATAATTACTTTATATTGACAGAATCCATGCCAGGGTAATTTTTTTTTACAACATTATCCCTTGCACTCATTTCTGTTCCGATTTTTCCCCTCCCTCCCTCCACCGCCTCCCCTAGATGGCAAGCAGTCCTATATATGTTGGATATGTTGCAGTATATCCTAGATACAATATATGTTTGCAGAACCGAACAGTTCTCTTGTTGCACAGGGAGAATTGGATTCAGAAGGTATAAATAACCCGGGAAGAAAAACAAAAATCCAGATAGTTCACATTCGTTTCAGTGGGGTATATTTTCAATGAAAGTATTATTTTCCCCCATGTAATACATGACATCTTATATGAAAACATAGAATTTATGGCAACAAGAGGCATGTAAACTATTGCTCAGTACTCAGGCAGGCTACATCTAAACTACTAGAGAAAGAGAAGCAGCTACTCTATCAAATCCAATGAAGGAGATTTCATTTCCTCCCTAATTACTTCTTTCAATGTTACAATTCGAACCTGTTCCCTTTTGGGGTTAGCTTATGAACAAATTAAAACAACTGTTAAGTATTAATTATTCTGGGAATGTGAAAGATGGAATAGTCAGTTCCAAGCATTCACTTTTAGAAAGTATATTGACAAACTAGAGTAGGTCCAGAATTATGATCTGGAGAATGAGGGGAAGGCATTATACTTGAAAGAAGAGATAATCTGTTTAGTGTAGAGAAGAGGATGCTCTGGAAGAAGGGGAAAGGACACAATGGCTTCAAGTATTTGCAGGGTTATCCTGTACAAGAGAGATTAAAGTCATTCTATTCATCTCCATAGAGGAGAATTAACAGTAGTAGCTAGAATTGAAGAGAGGAATTTGATATAAGGAAAATACTCCTCAACATTAAGACTGTTCAAAAGTTAAACTGGGTATATGAGAGGTAATGATTTCCCTGGGATGGGAGGCCTTTGAACTGGATGGTCATTTGTTTACTAAAAAATCTTACATTTAGACCTAGAAGGGAACTTTGAAATTCTCTAATCCAATTCTTTTCTTTTTTCAGTTGAAGAAGCCATAGAGAAACTTGAGTAATGTGTCCCGTGTACTATAGGAATTAAATGTCATAGCTAGTGTTTCAATTCAAGTCCTCATCTGTAATTCAGTCTTCTTTCCAATGTTTTCTTAATGTATTGCCCAATCCGATCTGGGTTAGAGAAGATGAACTATGAGATTCCTTCCAATTCTGGGATTCTATGAATTTTTAACAGATTCATAGTCAATTAAATGTCACCTTACCTTCTGCTCAACAAACTTGCAGTGACTCTTTATCACCTCCACCATCAAATGCAAAATCCTGTTGAGTATTCAAAACCCTTCCTCTTTCCTGTTTAGTCTTACTGAAATCTTAGTTAAATCTTACTCCCTTATGCATATTGTTTGAATGTGACACTTCATTTCTAAGCTCCAGCATTTTCTCTAGGTGTTATCTTCCATGCCTACAATGTTCTGCCTCCTCATCTCCTCCTTTGACTTCCTAGATCTCCTTCAAATTCCAATTAAAAATCTCATTTTCTGATACCCTTCTCAATCCCCCTTAATTCTTGTTCCTTCCCTCTTTTAATTATTTCCTATTAATCCTATATTTAACTTGTTTGTACTTAATTGTTTTTCATTCTCACCTTTTGCTACTTCCCCTTAATAGTCTATACAACTTACACTAATTTTTCTTTTCTGAACCTCTTCTTTCATTGTTTTTGCCTTTCTGCTTTTGTATACATGATATATTGTTGGCTCCCAAATATATTCTGAATTCATTTAAGGCAGGGATTATCTTTCCCCTCTGTGCTTAGTACAGTGCCTAGTACATAGTAGACAGTTAATAAATGTTTATTGACTGTTTATTAATAGTTATTAATAGACTATTAATTTTATTTTTTTATTTATTTAATTAGTGATTAAATGTTCATTCTTCTACAATGATAATCTGGAAATATGTTATTTTCTTTGGATGTTTGAGAAGATTGTGTTCAACTTTTTTCTTTTAAATTTTGTTTTAGGATATGTTATATAACTTTTAAGCTTATTATATTTTAAAGATCCCAGAACTGCCTTCCTTTCATTATCTTAACTGACTACACTAGTATGATTAAACAAAAGATCTTTACACAGTTCTCCAAACTCTAAATAGGAGACCCCTTAAAAGATCCTAAGATACTCACAATTTAATAGGATCATTATTGGAAAAACAAACAAACAAACAACAAAACAAAAAATAACACAACAAAGTAGATGTCAATCAGGTGGTATCTATCCAGAGAACAAGGGCTATTATATGAAAGGTCAGTTGAACGACAGACAGGGAAACCTCCTCTCCTACCAAAAAACATTCCAGGCAACTCAAGTTAATTCAATAAGTATTAGAGTGTGCAAGGTACCTTGATGTTAAAACTTTAAACATGGTCAAAATAAGATTTCTGGCCCTTAATGAGTTGATAATCTTTTAGAGAAAATGGTCTAGGATAGAATGTGACAAATAATATAGATAAGATAATAAAAAGTACAATGATATGCAGGAAAGATATTAATGACAATTTCTTGGAAGAGGCCAAAGTTGAGCTAGTCTTTGAATATAGAATGGCAGCATTATAAGGGGAACAGTTTGTTATTGAATTGCTGGAATATATAGTGTATACAAAAGCAGAAATGCAAAAAAACAAACAAACAAACAACAACAACAACAACAACAACAACAACAAAAACAACAAAAAAACAAAGGAGAGGTTCAGAAAAGGCAAATTAGTGTAGGTCGTGTACTCTGTTATGGGGAAGTAACAGTAGATAAAATTGAGAAAGCAGATAGGAGCAAAAATACAGATTATCCTAATGACTTGGACACTTTTTCCAAGAATAGTTCCAAAGATGAAGTTGCCATTTTGTAGTGAAGATTGATACTATTAATGAGAAAAAAATGATGGTTGGAAAGGAATAGATTTTTGGGTTGAATTGATTATGAATTTGATAATGGATATGCTGATAACCAGGGTCAATTTGAAATGCACAAATCTATAGATACCTCAACTCTCTTCTCACTTCTGTGACAATTACCCCCCTCTCCTTATTATACTATCTCCTGAAAATAACATATTTCAATTAATCTATTTTTCAGATTTGTGAAAATCAAGGTGATTTTATGTAAAGGAAATACTGGAATAATGAGATCAGAGATTCCTTGGTTTTACCTTGCAAGGTCAAAAGCAATATACAAGAGTACTAAACGTGTCTTTTATGGTTTCAAAGATTCACTGTGTTTTTAAAGAGAACATAAAACAGTAAGACTTCACTTGGACCCTGATATTGATCAGTTTGCTGCTTGTGCTGAGACATCAACATAGTAATTAGAATGCCCTCTAATTAGTTCAACCTCTTTCATTCTTCTTTTTTAAAGCATTACTATACAACACAAGTAACTAAGAGGTTGTAAATGCAGAATTGCACATAATTTTGTTAGCATTAATTGTGGTTAATTGAATTATGGTCTGACAAGCAGTTCTAATTCTTTTTCAACTATCTTTTCCTGTTTGTTCAAAGATTAAATTTATTTATAAGCTGAGTTACTGTGTATGTGTTTCATAACCAACCTCCTATCCTATATGGAAGTATTTCCTTTTGCTTTCAGGAAGAAAACTTAGAAGAACCTATTAGAATAATTTTCAGCATTGAGATTTAGAGTGACAGAGACAGAGAGAAACAAGTGACAGACAAACAGAAACAGAGACAGAAACACAGAGATACAGAGAGAGAGAGTAAAAAGTAGCAGAGGGAGAAGGAGAGGAAAAGGGGGAAGGACAGAGAGAAAGATAGGAAGAGGAAGAAAAGGAGAGAGAGTGAAAGGGAGAGGGGCAGAAAAAGGGACAGGAAGAGGCTGAGGAAAAGAGGAAGAAGAGGAAAGGAGGGAGAGGAGAGGGAGAAAGGAAGTGAATGTGAGTAAAAATGCTTAGGGGGAAAAACACCGAGAATGTACTGAGTCACCACATGGAACTATGCTAAGCTTTTTGAAAGATATAGAATCAATTAATAAACAAACATTTATTAAATGGCAATTGTATGTCAGTGTTTGTACTAGGTGTTAGGGATATAGGAGAAGGATTTAGCCCTTAATTTATCCAAGTTTATTAGGATATGGTACAGAATAATTTAATTGTTCAATTTTAAGTTAGGAAATTACTTTCACTATTGGATTTTTTGGTAAAAATGTCGATTTTATTAATTCCTCTAATATGTTCAAGACCAATAAAAAATATTTAATGATAGGCTCTTTTCATTACCCATATCATCATATTAGTTGACAGTGTCTAATGTAATATTTTTGAGGCTGTATTAGTCCTTGAAGAGGCTAGGAAGCTAACTCTCAGAGGCAGAAAGGGATATAAGTAGCTTTGAACTAGTAGAGTGCATTGGTACTTAATTCATGCTGAACAAGGTGTCTGCAATAAACATATTCATTAAGGAGAGGCAACACAATTATTGTTAGTATATGTTAGTGTAAAAGTAGAATAGTAGAGTCTTATAAGCAGAGCAATACTGGGTATTCAAATAGGACTTAGCATCTCTAGTGTGAGGATTTGCTGAGTCCTTTTCAGAACTGCTCATTCACATTTATGCTCAACTCTCACCGGTGGCACCAAGAAAGTGTAGTATGTGTTGTGTCCACACACTTGTAACCCATCTCTCTAGACTGGTTAAATAACATTAACAACATTAAATGTAAATCAGCCCCAAACATAGCAGTGAGTTGGGGGGTGTCTACTCCAAGCATGTAAAGATTTTTCCCAATTGAAGGGCCATGAAGGCTGCTAAAGTGAGCATTGTGGAATGCTTATAGATTGGCCAGACATCAGACACTAAAGTCACATAATGCAGCCTAGTTCATCACCAGTCAACCTGTTTTTGTGTCTATGTTTGTGGAATGTTTTTGGTCCTAAGGGAAACTGACCCTATAGAGAGAGATCTATCTGACTTCTTTTGGACTTTATAATTCACTCTCAGAGTCCTAAAGAAAATTACTTAAAGCTTAGGCTTCACTCACGTCCAAGTTCTCTGCAAAAAAGGGGGAAGAATAGATTGTCACTCTGTAATCTATTCAATATAATTGAATTCTACATTCTTACTATAAATTCTCTATTGTAAATCAAGAATAGATCTACTGTTTTTCTACTTTTTTGTATAATTAATGCTTAATACAAAAAACTCACAAGGATATATTAAGACTTAAGCTATCAACTTTAATAATGTCATTACTATTATATTCTGTTGAAAAATTGAGATCTAAACATAAGAACATGAAATAGCTTGCAGAAGAGTTTAATAGGCATTTTACATTTCACCTTGACTATTTACTGTACAAATGAATATATCCAGATACATGTCCTTAAACAAATTAAGCAAAGAATGGATCATCTTTTTATTGGTGCTCATCTCTTCCAAGAAATGATGTCGAAGTTGCTGAAACTTCCTTCTTAATTTCAGCTTGTAGCAACCCTGGACATATGATCTCTAGCTCTTTCAAACTCACGATTGCTATCAAGGCTGAAAATATCCCTCTCAGGATTATATTCACTCACAAACTCAGGAAGGAAACAATATGGAAAAAGCAACCACAGACTCAGTCTCAGACTTCCCTAGGCAAGACATGTATTTTATCTGCCAGGTATTGTTACATGCTTTTACTTTATGCTACTGCAGTGAGAGAAGGACACCAGTCACTCTCCCATCTCTCCAGGAATATATTTGACATATTTCTTTTTGTTTTGCACAAGGAAAGAGACAGAGAGCCAGAGATATTGAAACAGAGACAAATAGAGATAGACTCAGAGACAGGAATAGAAACAAAAAAAGAGCAGATACAGAGAAATGGATTTGCTCCATCACGTAGGCAGTAACTTTTGGAAGCTGGATTAGAATCTATGTATTTTCCTGATAAAACCATCTGAGCAGATGAGCCAAACAAGGTTAAGGATGACTGATAGGCCTTAGTTCCATTGGTGAGTTCAGGAAATGTCTACCCCAATCATATAAATACTTCCCTAGCAGAATAACTGTGGCTATGCAACTAAGCCTCACTTAAAACCAATTCAGTTATTACCTATGATATCACAAGTCATTTTCAAAATCAAAAGACAAACAAGAAATACTCTGTATTATGTTTTAATAGGGGATACCATGGATGAAATTCTTAAGTTTAGAAAAGGGGACATTTTTACTGAAGAAACTTCCCTTTTCATTCAAGGCTATATCAAAATCATTGTTAGAGGTCTAAGTGAGTTCTGGCTATTTTTATTAGATTATATAAATCATCAAATCCCCAAAATACCATAGAAGCACTTAAGAAGAAGCACTTTAAGAGGAAATCAATCAATTCATCAGGATGGCCTATCCGTCCTTTTGGACTCTAGTAGCTAGCTAGCCTGTAATTCTTTAATGCTTGATTAAAATACTTCACACTTCATAAAAAGTAGATTTTTTTACTCTTAATTTGCCACCTCTTTATATCTGTTACTAGACTCATATAATATTATTAACAGCCCTGGGAAGAAGTCAATTGATTAGATATACTAATAAACTGGAAAGTACTCTTAAACTGGTAAAGCATTATTTTTTTTTTTTCTGCCACCATTTTGTCTACCATCACAAGTCTATCACCTCTTTTGCCTCTTCGATAAGAATCTGTAAATCATCCTTCTATTCACCTTTAGTTTCCTTTTGTGTTATAGTTGCATTGATGGTATGAATACAAAATTTGATATGATTCATCTCTTACAATTTTGCACTAACTCATTAGTCATTGAAAAAGGCTACCATATTCAGAGTTCCAATTTAGAGTAAAATTGATTGGTATATGCTGCAAAAACTGCATAAAGCTTACAACCCTTTGCCCTCTTTTCTTCATTCTGACATAATTACTATACTACAAGACAGGGATATTTTATATCTATTTTTGATTCTGATGTTTCTGTGGTCAAATAATTCATCACTCAGTGTCCAGTTTATTGATAATACAACTCTTTGTATGCAATTGTTTAACGACTTCAACAGAGAGGAAAAACACCTCTTTACTGTTCATTCATTAAAAAAAAAAAAAAAAAAAAGATGAAACTAATAGCTCCTTAATTATGTTGATTAAATTTAGCCTCAAAGAATTCTTAGGAATATTTAATGCTTCAAATATTTCTTCCACAAATATTGGGGAGTCCAAATCAGAATCACATAAGATTTAATAGTCTGCATGTTAAAGAAAGAGAGGGCTTGGAATATGATATTTTGGAGTAAAAGGGGCTAGAATTACAATCAAGAATAATCTACCTGGAAAAATGAGTATAATACTCAGGGAGAATATGGATATTTAATGAGGTAGAGGACTTTCAAAAATTCTTGATGAAAAGATTAGAACTGCATAGAAAATTTGATATTCAAATACAAGACTCAAAAAACCACAAAAGAAATGGCAAATATGAGAGGGTAACCCTAAGGGATGCAATAAAATTAAAGTGTTTATAGGCCTAAATGAGATGACACCTTATGATTATTAGGGCAGCTAAAAGAAATGTACATAGAGAGAAAGCATAAGTGTGAGACACTTGTTGGAATAACCTCAAAAAAAAGGATATATTGAGAGTAGGCTGAAGGGGAAGTGGAAAGGAAAATATTTTCAAATAAAATAGATGTACAAGAACGAGCTTTTACTGTGGAAGGAAAAATGTAAAGGTAGTGGGAGGCAATGCTTAAAACTCATCATTATTGTTTCAGAGAAGGAAGCATTTCTATACACATTCACTTGTGTATGGAAATGTAGTTTAATCAATAAAGAAAATCGAATGGAAGAAGATAAAAAAGGAGGGTATGATAAAAAAGGACAGATTAAAGAAGACATGTTAGAAGCAAAATGGAATTTTGAAGGGCAAGATACAAAGGAGAGAAGAAAAAAGAAAAGAATATGATATAGAAGGAAAAACATAATTACTAACTATAATTGAATATGAATTGGATGATTTCACCTATAAAATGGAAGTGGCTAGCAGAATGAGAAACCATATGTTCTTTACAAGAAACACACTTGAAAGTGAAATACAACGTGTGGGCACACACACACACACACACATGCATAAACACACAGAATTAAAATAAAGAACTAGAGCAGAATTTAATATACTTCAGCTAAATTTTATAAAAGGTAGGGATAGCAACCATGACCTCAGACAAAGCAAAAGCAAAAATGAACCTAATAAAAAGGTATAATCAAGAAAAACATATTTTGTTTAAAGTTATCATAGATGATGAAATGAAATGAAAACGTTTTATGACAAGTTATTCATAAAGTTCTCACTTCTTGAATATATGCTAAATGTAGAACTAAGCCAAATTTAGAAAAATCAGAGCCATTTCCTAATTGATAAATAGTCAAAGCAAATAAACAGGCAGTTAAAAATCAGTTATCTACAGTTAAATTAAAAAAAAATTATCACTGTTGATTAGAGAAAGACAAATCAAAACAGCTCTGAGATATGACCTTAAACCTATCAGAAATGATAAATGCTGAAAGGGATAAGTTCAGTTCTATCATTGTACCATATAGTTTTGTCTGTTTCTTTTGGTAGTATGCGTTTTTATATTTAGCTCTATCAATATTCTCTTTCTGTTGTTGCCTATACCCTTAGATGTGGTGTTTCTAATTCTCTCCTCTATCATTTTATCTCTTAATCCATAAATGCCAAGAGTTCCTTGCCTCCCCTTTTCTTGGGCTGTGACCAATGGTTTTTCATCCCTTTTCTTTCCTTCCAAATACCTTGATTTAAGTTAACAATCTTGTAATTGAAGAGATGGGGATATTTATCTTAATGATTATAAAATGAGCTCTGAAAGGAACTTTTTCCCTTTTTTTTTTTTTTTTTTTTTTTTCATGCCATGAAAGGAAAGAAAATGCTATGTGATCTAGTGGAAAGAGTTGTTCCTGGATTCAGAAAAAATTGGACTCATATTTCAATTTTGCTACTTACAGCCTATATAATTTGGGGAAAGAGACTTTTGAGTCTAAGTGTTAAGAGTTCAAATGTTGGAGTTTGTTCTCAGAGGACAGCCGGTTTAGAGGCTTAGAGCCCTTCGGATGTCTCCAAATCCAAAGGTTCTGTCCTTCAGCCTCTGCCTCTGCCTTCTTCTGCCTCCAACAGAGATGGAAGATGTCTCTTATCTCCTTCTGGGGGGCCCAGCCACCAATTTGCCGCGGAGAGAGGGCTTCTGGCGTAGCTCCACTGAAGTCCCAAAAGTGTTCTCTGCAGCAGAGTCGTTTTCTCTCGAGTCTAGCGCGATCAGCCAGCCAAGAGGAAAAAATGTATTCTGGAATGGCTGTCTCGCCTTATATGTGAACCTTCTGAGAGAATGGGATTATGGGTTTTCTCCCATAGTGCTCTCTGGCCCAAAGAGCTTTAAGGTGTGGACTTTGAGTAAAGGTGGGAACACAAGCCTTGTCTTGATTAGTTCTACTTAGTACCTTGTTTCAGGTTCTGGCCAAAACAACTTCTTGTAAGATTAGATCAACTCTAATTACTTAGCAGTTAGTAAGGATTCCAACATCTCCCCCTTTCTTTTGTTTTAAAACATAGGGGGTTTCTGAGGGGGTACACATAAATCCATCAATATGGGCCAGAACTTTGTAACAGATATACATGGTATACATAAATCCATCAATATGGGAGGCATTATACATAATTTACATGAGCACATAGCAATATAACACAGGCTAGTAGTAATGTAACAAATAACAAGAATCAATCTGAAAATTTACACATGTCCATAAGTCCTAGAAACAGTCCAATAGGATTCCATTGTCCATTAGTTCATGTGCCAGGAATCTAATAATTCTTATGAGCACAATCAGCAACAGAACCACCCGATATTTCTTGGGTCTTCTCCTTTGTTTCAAGGGTCTGCTCCATCTTTCTGCGATGGACAAGGCGAATGCGGCTCGTAGGCACCCATCTGATTCCTTCTCCACCTGTAGAGATGCAAGCAAATACTCTCCCCCAAGCAGTTAGCCTATCTGGTCCCTTCCATTCACCACTTTCTGGGTCTCTCCACATCACCTGGCAATTATCTAAGGATAGTGGAGCTGCTCGCACTGGACACTGCTCTTCTGGTGGGTTATAAAACCTGTCTGCTGGAGCCAGTGCATCTTTATCAAAGATTAAAAAATTAATGGTATAGAGAACTAAATTTAGAAGTTCTCTAGGGTTACCCGTGGCTCCCCCTTTCTTTTGTTTTTGGAGGAGTGTCTTAATGTCTCTGTTTCTTCTTTCTACTATTGCTTGACCTTGAGGATTGAAGGGTATGCCAGTAGTGTGTAAAATCTTATACTGTGCACAAAAGTGTTCAAAATGTTTGGAGGTATATGCCGGTCCATTATCTGTTTTTATTTCTTGTGGCACACCCATAATTGCGAATGCTTGAATGAGGAATTCAGTGACCACTCGGGCTGTCTCTTTTGCTGCTGGTATGGCAAAAGTGAATCCTGAAAAGGTGTCTACCACAACGTGGATAAAAGACAGACGACCAAAAGATTTATAATGAGTCACATCCATTTGCCAGATTTCATTGGGTCTCAAACCACGAGGGTTCTTCCCTGGAGGCAGTGTAGGAGCGTGGAAGGGAAGGCAAGCTGTACAGCTTTTCACTATGCTCCTAGCTTCTTCTTTTGTAATCCCAAACTGTAAACGCAAAGCTCGAGCAGCCTGATGGTATTTAGAATGGGATTCCTGGGCCTCCTGAAATAAAGGCGTACTGGCCAACATAGTTAAAAGGCTATCTGCCTTTGAATTTCCATCAAAAATAGGACCTGGAAGTCCACTATGTGAATGGACATGCAGGATATAAATCTTTCCTGGATGCTTTCTCACTTGCTCTTGAAGTTCCTTAAAGAGCTGATATATATTAGAAGCTGCAAATTTTATTTGGGCTGTGGCAATTCTTTGTACCACACCTACTGAATAGGCTGAATCAGATATTATATTTATGTCGCCTGGGTAACAAGTGAGAGTAAATGTTAGAGTTCAAATGTTGGAGTTTGTTCTCAGAGGACAGCCGGTTTAGAGGCTTAGAGCCCTTCGGATGTCTCCAAATCCAAAGGTTCTGTCCTTCAGCCTCTGCCTCTGCCTTCTTCTGCCTCCAACAGAGATGGAAAATCTCTCTTATCTCCTTCTGGGGAGCCCAGCACCAACTTGCCGCGGAGAGAGGGCTTCTGGCGTAGCTCCACTGAAATCCAAAAGTGTTCTCTGCAGCAGAGTCGTTTCTCTCGAGTCTAGCGCGATCAGCCAGCCAAGAGGAAAAAAGTGTATTCTGGAATGGCTGTCTCGCCTTATATGTGAACCTTCTGAGAGAATGGGATTATGGGTTTTCTCCCATAGTGCTCTCTGGCCCAAAGAGCTTTAAGGTGTGGACTTTGAGTAAAGGTGGGAACACAAGCCTTGTCTTGATTAGTTCTACTTAGTACCTTGTTTCAGGTTCTGGCCAAAACAACTTCTTGTAAGATTAGATCAACTCTAATTACTTAGCAGTTAGTAAGGATTCCAACATCTAAGAGTCTCAATTAAATCTATAGTCTAAAGTAAATATTAAAATATAATATCTAAAGCCTGTTCCAGTTTTACATCAAAATTCTTTTGTTACTGTTCAAATAGATCAATAGTGTGTGAGTCTTTGTGACCTGGTTTGGAGTTTTTCTTGGCAAAGATATTGAAGTGCTTTGTCATTTCTTTCTTTCATTCATTCTACAGATGATGAAAATGAGGCAAATAGTTAAGGGACTTGTTAAGATCACTCATCTAACAAGTATCTGAGGTTAATTTAAACTCAGTAAGATGAGTCTTTCTGATGACAGGATCCTGTGTTCTATCCACTTTACTTCAGTTTCTTCAGTGATTCTAGTTCCATTCTTCAATATATAATTTAGAAATATGAAGTATTATTATACTGGTGATCACACCAATCCTTGCCAGAAGGCTTGGAAAATTCAAATTGAATAGATACCAGTTAGATTGGCTATTATGAAAAGAATTATATAGTAAGTATCATTCAACTACTATAATATTATAGAATTTCCTATGTGTGGTGTCTTCTAGAAAGAGCTGTTGACTGTAGATAGGAGTAATGATTATACATTGTATCCTAGAGTAACTTTAAAAAAATATTTTTCAGGTTTGGGGTACAAGATATAAAATGTGAGGAGTAGAGAGGTCAGAAGTGTTAATGAGTACTTAAAATGAGAGGATCATTATTTTTCTCATTTTAATAAAACTGTGGAAAAGAGCAACAGCAATATCTGCCCCTCCAAAAAAGCAAAATTGTTAAACAACAGCCATCCAGAAGTAATCCATACTTATTTGCATGCATGTTTGTCAGAGAATAATAGAAAAATATAACTAATGAACTATAGAATATCAAAAGGCACTGTGTGAGATTTACATTTCATTGGATCTTATTTTATTGATTCATCTACATAAATTTCTATGAGTTTTGTATACAACCTTGATTTTTATTTTTCACTTTTAAAAAATAGACAATCTCAAGTCACTCTAAGTCCTAAATTTTCATAAATTTTCTTTACCTTTGAGAATAGTTTTAGATATTTTTAGAGGCTTCTTCTTATGTTGAAAATATTTCTGTTCAATATGAAATCATAAAATTATAAGCTGTGGAAACACAAACTATAGCTGTACAGCTTAATTGTCTTGGATTAAATTACTATTTTAATTAGTTTGCTATTTAGTAGCCATAGTCATAAACCATTTGCGGGTATGTAATTACACTTATGTTTTATTTTAATAGAAAATGTGAATTTTGTACACTTTTTTCTTTAATAGTTTCCTGTAATAAATGTTTTCAAAGAACTAGTTTTTGAACAGTTGTACAAGTGGGATTTTTTTTTTTTTTTGGCAATTCTGTAACTTAATTTGTGAATGTTCTAATTTTACCTAATAAAGTAAAGTGGTTGTATAATATAATATGAACTCTGGACCTAAAAACATCATTCAAACCACACTTCACTAAACTACAATCCAGAATGACTCATGGCAGTGACAGGAAATCTGCCATATGCCAACAAAATTAAAACAAACAAACAACAACAAAAAAAAAAAAAATAAATCTTTCTCTTCTTGTGAAGCAGGTTTCCATAGAATTTCTTTTTCACATTATCTGGAAACCTTTCATCATCATGTACAATGATATGTCCACAGTAGTGCTTAGGGACCTGTAATGGCTGAGGCTTGAGTTGATGAACTGAGGTCCCAAGCATGTAAGGCTAAATAGTAATTGGACCATACTCTATTAATATATAAGCTTGGAGAAAGAATGGCCCCTGCCTACTCTTTGTACAAGTCCTGATATGTTGTATAGGAAATGATGATTTTGGTGGGTGGAGGCAGGGAAGTGGAAAGGGAAGCGGGAAGAGAGACTGCTGGCTGGCGTCTTGTCACGGCTGCTTGCATTGCTATCGTGACCCCCCTTCACTTGCAATCCCTCTTCACCTCTGCTGGTTGGCTTCCTGTCGCAGCTGCCCATAATGCTATCGCAATCCCCCTTCATCTTAAAAAGACTAAAGATTGAAGATTTTTCCCTTAACCTGAATTTCTGACTCCGGCTGATTTTAAATATGCGGTCATCACAAGGACCACATAAAATAAATAACTTACACAGTGGTTAACTGTTAGAGTTCAAATGCTGGAGTTCTTGTTCTTCTCAAAGCACAGCTGATTTAGAGGCTTAGAGCCCTTCGGATGTCTCCAAATCCAAAGGTTCTGTCCTTCAGCCTCTGCCTCTGCTTTTTTCTGCCTCCAACCAACACAGAGATGGAATGTCTCTCTTGACTCCTTCTGGGGAGCCCAGCCACCAACTACAGTGGTGTGAGATGAAGATGAATCTGGTTGTCCACTGAACTCTGACTGGTAGCTTTATCCTCTGAAAGCTCTTCGTCCGCCACCAGCCAGCCAAGAGGAAATAATGTATTCTGCCATAGAGCCCTCATCACTGGCCTTTTATCTGATTCTTCTGAGAGAATAGGATTATGGGTTTTCTCCCATAGTGCTCTCTGGCCCAAAGAGCTTTAAGGTGTGGACTTTGAGTAAAGGTGGGAACACAAGCCTTGTCTTGATTAGTTCTACTTAGTACCTTGTTTCAGGTTCTGGCCAAAACAACTTCTTGTAAGATTAGATCAACTCTAATTACTTAGCAGTTAGTAAGGATTCCAACATCTCCCCCTTTCTTTTGTTTTAAAACATAGGGGGTTTCTGAGGGGGTACACATAAATCCATCAATATGGGCCAGAACTTTGTAACAGATATACATGGTATACATAAATCCATCAATATGGGAGGCATTATACATAATTTACATGAGCACATAGCAATATAACACAGGCTAGTAGTAATGTAACAAATAACAAGAATCAATCTGAAAATTTACACATGTCCATAAGTCCTAGAAACAGTCCAATAGGATTCCATTGTCCATTAGTTCATGTGCCAGGAATCTAATAATTCTTATGAGCACAATCAGCAACAGAACCACCCGATATTTCTTGGGTCTTCTCCTTTGTTTCAAGGGTCTGCTCCATCTTTCTGCGATGGACAAGGCGAATGCGGCTCGTAGGCACCCATCTGATTCCTTCTCCACCTGTAGAGATGCAAGCAAATACTCTCCCCCAAGCAGTTAGCCTATCTGGTCCCTTCCATTCACCACTTTCTGGGTCTCTCCACATCACCTGGCAATTATCTAAGGATAGTGGAGCTGCTCGCACTGGACACTGCTCTTCTGGTGGGTTATAAAACCTGTCTGCTGGAGCCAGTGCATCTTTATCAAAGATTAAAAAATTAATGGTATAGAGAACTAAATTTAGAAGTTCTCTAGGGTTACCCGTGGCTCCCCCTTTCTTTTGTTTTTGGAGGAGTGTCTTAATGTCTCTGTTTCTTCTTTCTACTATTGCTTGACCTTGAGGATTGAAGGGTATGCCAGTAGTGTGTAAAATCTTATACTGTGCACAAAAGTGTTCAAAATGTTTGGAGGTATATGCCGGTCCATTATCTGTTTTTATTTCTTGTGGCACACCCATAATTGCGAATGCTTGAATGAGGAATTCAGTGACCACTCGGGCTGTCTCTTTTGCTGCTGGTATGGCAAAAGTGAATCCTGAAAAGGTGTCTACCACAACGTGGATAAAAGACAGACGACCAAAAGATTTATAATGAGTCACATCCATTTGCCAGATTTCATTGGGTCTCAAACCACGAGGGTTCTTCCCTGGAGGCAGTGTAGGAGCGTGGAAGGGAAGGCAAGCTGTACAGCTTTTCACTATGCTCCTAGCTTCTTCTTTTGTAATCCCAAACTGTAAACGCAAAGCTCGAGCAGCCTGATGGTATTTAGAATGGGATTCCTGGGCCTCCTGAAATAAAGGCGTACTGGCCAACATAGTTAAAAGGCTATCTGCCTTTGAATTTCCATCAAAAATAGGACCTGGAAGTCCACTATGTGAATGGACATGCAGGATATAAATCTTTCCTGGATGCTTTCTCACTTGCTCTTGAAGTTCCTTAAAGAGCTGATATATATTAGAAGCTGCAAATTTTATTTGGGCTGTGGCAATTCTTTGTACCACACCTACTGAATAGGCTGAATCAGATATTATATTTATGTCGCCTGGGTAACAAGTGAGAGTAAATGTTAGAGTTCAAATGTTGGAGTTTGTTCTCAGAGGACAGCCGGTTTAGAGGCTTAGAGCCCTTCGGATGTCTCCAAATCCAAAGGTTCTGTCCTTCAGCCTCTGCCTCTGCCTTCTTCTGCCTCCAACAGAGATGGAAAATCTCTCTTATCTCCTTCTGGGGAGCCCAGCACCAACTTGCCGCGGAGAGAGGGCTTCTGGCGTAGCTCCACTGAAATCCCAAAAGTGTTCTCTGCAGCAGAGTCGTTTCTCTCGAGTCTAGCGCGATCAGCCAGCCAAGAGGAAAAAAGTGTATTCTGGAATGGCTGTCTCGCCTTATATGTGAACCTTCTGAGAGAATGGGATTATGGGTTTTCTCCCATAGTGCTCTCTGGCCCAAAGAGCTTTAAGGTGTGGACTTTGAGTAAAGGTGGGAACACAAGCCTTGTCTTGATTAGTTCTACTTAGTACCTTGTTTCAGGTTCTGGCCAAAACAACTTCTTGTAAGATTAGATCAACTCTAATTACTTAGCAGTTAGTAAGGATTCCAACATCTAAGAGTCTCAATTAAATCTATAGTCTAAAGTAAATATTAAAATATAATATCTAAAGCCTGTTCCAGTTTTACATCAAAATTCTTTTGTTACTGTTCAAATAGATCAATAGTGTGTGAGTCTTTGTGACCTGGTTTGGAGTTTTTCTTGGCAAAGATATTGAAGTGCTTTGTCATTTCTTTCTTTCATTCATTCTACAGATGATGAAAATGAGGCAAATAGTTAAGGGACTTGTTAAGATCACTCATCTAACAAGTATCTGAGGTTAATTTAAACTCAGTAAGATGAGTCTTTCTGATGACAGGATCCTGTGTTCTATCCACTTTACTTCAGTTTCTTCAGTGATTCTAGTTCCATTCTTCAATATATAATTTAGAAATATGAAGTATTATTATACTGGTGATCACACCAATCCTTGCCAGAAGGCTTGGAAAATTCAAATTGAATAGATACCAGTTAGATTGGCTATTATGAAAAGAATTATATAGTAAGTATCATTCAACTACTATAATATTATAGAATTTCCTATGTGTGGTGTCTTCTAGAAAGAGCTGTTGACTGTAGATAGGAGTAATGATTATACATTGTATCCTAGAGTAACTTTAAAAAAATATTTTTCAGGTTTGGGGTACAAGATATAAAATGTGAGGAGTAGAGAGGTCAGAAGTGTTAATGAGTACTTAAAATGAGAGGATCATTATTTTTCTCATTTTAATAAAACTGTGGAAAAGAGCAACAGCAATATCCGCCCCTCCAAAAAAGCAAAATTGTTAAACAACAGCCATCCAGAAGTAATCCATACTTATTTGCATGCATGTTTGTCAGAGAATAATAGAAAAATATAACTAATGAACTATAGAATATCAAAAGGCACTGTGTGAGATTTACATTTCATTGGATCTTATTTTATTGATTCATCTACATAAATTTCTATGAGTTTTGTATACAACCTTGATTTTTATTTTTCACTTTTAAAAAATAGACAATCTCAAGTCACTCTAAGTCCTAAATTTTCATAAATTTTCTTTACCTTTGAGAATAGTTTTAGATATTTTTAGAGGCTTCTTCTTATGTTGAAAATATTTCTGTTCAATATGAAATCATAAAATTATAAGCTGTGGAAACACAAACTATAGCTGTACAGCTTAATTGTCTTGGATTAAATTACTATTTTAATTAGTTTGCTATTTAGTAGCCATAGTCATAAACCATTTGCGGGTATGTAATTACACTTATGTTTTATTTTAATAGAAAATGTGAATTTTGTACACTTTTTTCTTTAATAGTTTCCTGTAATAAATGTTTTCAAAGAACTAGTTTTTGAACAGTTGTACAAGTGGGATTTTTTTTTTTTTTTGGCAATTCTGTAACTTAATTTGTGAATGTTCTAATTTTACCTAATAAAGTAAAGTGGTTGTATAATATAATATGAACTCTGGACCTAAAAACATCATTCAAACCACACTTCACTAAACTACAATCCAGAATGACTCATGGCAGTGACAGGAAATCTGCCATATGCCAACAAAATTAAAACAAACAAACAACAACAAAAAAAAAAAATAAATCTTTCTCTTCTTGTGAAGCAGGTTTCCATAGAATTTCTTTTTCACATTATCTGGAAACCTTTCATCATCATGTACAATGATATGTCCACAGTAGTGCTTAGGGACCTGTAATGGCTGAGGCTTGAGTTGATGAACTGAGGTCCCAAGCATGTAAGGCTAAATAGTAATTGGACCATACTCTATTAATATATAAGCTTGGAGAAAGAATGGCCCCTGCCTACTCTTTGTACAAGTCCTGATATGTTGTATAGGAAATGATGATTTTGGTGGGTGGAGGCAGGGAAGTGGAAAGGGAAGCGGGAAGAGAGACTGCTGGCTGGCGTCTTGTCACGGCTGCTTGCATTGCTATCGTGACCCCCCTTCACTTGCAATCCCTCTTCACCTCTGCTGGTTGGCTTCCTGTCGCAGCTGCCCATAATGCTATCGCAATCCCCCTTCATCTTAAAAAGACTAAAGATTGAAGATTTTTCCCTTAACCTGAATTTCTGACTCCGGCTGATTTTAAATATGCGGTCATCACAAGGACCACATAAAATAAATAACTTACACAGTGGTTAACTGTTAGAGTTCAAATGCTGGAGTTCTTGTTCTTCTCAAAGCACAGCTGATTTAGAGGCTTAGAGCCCTTCGGATGTCTCCAAATCCAAAGGTTCTGTCCTTCAGCCTCTGCCTCTGCTTTTTTCTGCCTCCAACCAACACAGAGATGGAATGTCTCTCTTGACTCCTTCTGGGGAGCCCAGCCACCAACTACAGTGGTGTGAGATGAAGATGAATCTGGTTGTCCACTGAACTCTGACTGGTAGCTTTATCCTCTGAAAGCTCTTCGTCCGCCACCAGCCAGCCAAGAGGAAATAATGTATTCTGCCATAGAGCCCTCATCACTGGCCTTTTATCTGATTCTTCTGAGAGAATAGGATTATGGGTTTTCTCCCATAGTGCTCTCTGGCCCAACGAGCTTCAAGGGAGGTGTGAACTCATTGAACTCCAATGAGTAAAGGTGTGAACACAAGCCTTGTATTAATTAGTTCTACTTAGTACCTTGTTTCAGGTTCTGCCCAAAACATCTTCTTGTAAGATTAGATCAACTCTAATTAGTTAGCAGTTAGTAAGGATTCCAACAGTTAACCCAAGTTTTTCTTTGTGTTTATTCCACAAGTCCTACTGCCCCACACTTTTGCTAAAGACCAAATTCATTTTTCACTGTTACCATATTAAAATATCCAGTCATGGTATCTGATTTTGTTCTTATCATTTCTTATTCTCACAGAACTTTTGGGAGAAAAAAAAAATGATGGCAATATTTTCTTTATGGGTGCAAAGTAGAGTTATTTAATGTCATCACTGAAATGTCAGACCCAGGATTTATTGGTTAACTTTCATTGTTATTTATTAGCAGGCTGAAACTTGTTTTAGAAAATGAGTAGGTGCTGATTTGATTTTCTCTAAAACTTCATTTGGGCTACTCCTTTCTTAAAAAATAATCTTCCTCAAGAACCATTACATAGAATTCCCAATCCCTATATTTTTGTCCACCTGCATTTTTTATTTCCTTCATAGGCTAATTGTACAATATTCCAGAGTCTGATCCTTTTTGTACAGCAAAATAACAGTTTGGACATGTGTACTTATTTTGTATGTAATTTATACTTTAATATATTTAACATGTATTGATCATTCTGCCATCTAGGGGAGGGGATGGGGGGGAAAGAGGGGAAAAATTGCAACAAAAGATCTGGCAATGGTCAATGCTGTAAAATAACCCATGCATATGACTTGTAAATAAAAAGCTATTAATAAAAAAGTAATAATAATAATCTTCCTCAAATATGCCATCTGAGGGAAAAAAAAAGACACTTTACCTGTCATTAAATGGGAAAGCAATATGTCTCACATTATTTCATCTAAAAAAGTAAATGATTTTAATATACTATAATAATTATTGAATACATTGTAAAAGATTTTTTATATATATATGTATGTATATATATATATGTATATATATATATAATTGGTTTCTAAGCTTCCTAACCCTTCATTTGATTGTGTAAATTACATGATTTTTCTTTCAGCTTTGCACCTGGAATAAACTATGATTACAAAATGTTTCCCCTTTTTCTCCTCTGACTTCCTATTTCTAACAACTTCCTTTTCCTTTTATTGCATTCTGAAGTATCACTTGCTTTTCAAAGTTGGGTCCTGAGAGGGACTACTATATTCCTTTAAGATTCTTGAGATAGACCCAAAACATTTGGAAGGTTGTTTTTCTATTTTTATATGTCACAAGGACTCTCTTCAAATGATATGCTTTCTTCTATAATCTTGAGTGGATTAAAATTTAGTTAATTAGACTACTAACTATCGTCTGCATTGTTAACTAGTCAAAACATTTCTTCCAAAGTCTAAGCCATGCTATTCCAAACTACATACAGAATCAAGGTAAAAAGTAAGTTTAAAATAGAGAGCACAGGTAGCAAAGGAGTAACACAGTTCCTAATAGCTGGAAGTCTTTTATTCTCTTTCATAGGGTACTCAATAGGTTTCCCTTATGTAGGTTGTAGTATATGGTTGAGTTGTAAATTTGTGTCTATTCTCACTTGGGCTCCTGATGCAGACACACAAGTCAGTTTTTCTAGGAAAACTGTGACTGAAGCAAGAAGAAAGGGAATCCTCTGTACCTCCAAAGTTTATAAGATCTTCCTCTATTCAATGGTGGCATTTCAGTTAGGGAGAGGAGGATGTCTGATTTATAAGTGTTCTCCTTCCCTCACAAGAAACTCCTTAAGTGAATAACTTTTTCATTTTCTACTTCATAGAATCACTTACTATTGGTTTTTGACTGATCTGATATTTTATAGAAGGACTATGAAGCATGATCAAGTTCCCTCAGCCAATCCAAACACTCTTCCTTTGCTAAGTCACTCTGTTCTTCCAATGAATTATCAGAGAAATTTAAATTTATCAAGGCCTTTGTATGCCTTTGATTTATTTTATCTATCAAGATTCATTCCACTCTGGTTAATGTACCAAGGCACAGAATTTTATCACTAACTTTCGCTTGGAAGAGGCAATTGAATTGATTTACTCAGTTGACCACACCCTTTGTTTTGACCTTATTGTTTCTATTCCATTTTCTTTCATATTCTGATTTTTATTTAGTGATTCATGGGCTATAAACTTATTGTTCCTTCTTTATTCTTTCTGTATCTCTCCTGAAGATAATGGTTTTGAAGTAACAGGTTTGAGCCCCTTCTGCCTGATTCTGTCACTGTCTTTGTAAATCTCGTCTAATTTTCAGGTTTTCCCCATGTGAACTTCATGCATTTATATGTCGTTATGAAAGATGCAATTTTGAATCAAAGTAGCACCTTATATTTGACAATTATCTATATTGCAAATTATTTAACCCAGCCCTACAGCATAATCTTACCGTGATCAAATTCCTTTCTGAAGGCCTTCCCATTTCAGGCTGCACTTTATGATTACTCATTAATATTTTCATTTCTAGTTTCCCCTTGGAACTCACATCCATTTTCTCCTCAACTAGGATTTTAGAAGGGCTACATTAAAATTCTGATAAATCTGGAAGCAATGTTATATGCCTTAATAAATTTGCTAAGCATGTGCAAGATCAACAAGGAGATATTCACCAAATCAGTTATATTTAATGAAGGTGACTACACATTATATTTTCCACTACAACAGAATCAAATGCCCTTTTTGCTTCTCTATCAAAGATAATCAACTATTTTTAATACCATAGAAAGAAATATTCTGTTACCCTATTTCAATGCTGAAAGAGGTTCATTCTAATTTATTAGTGAACTGGTGAACTTATTGGTGAAAACAGAGATGTTTTAATTCTAGATGTTAAAGTAGGATTGTTGCTTTAAAATATATGGGATTAAAAAGGGAGAGATAAACCATTTGTTGTCACTACTGGCAGCATCTGCTATAAAATTACTTAGGGAAACTTGACAAATACATCCTCATAAAGAGTACTTACTGATTCCTAGGGAATATTTTAAATACATTTGTGAGGTAATGCTGATTTTTCTGAAGTTACTTGGGAACTAATTATTTTTGACTGAAAAGGTTTTTTTTCTCCTTTACCTAGGAGCACATTACAATGAAGTATTTTTAGTGCTGGTAGAAGATTCCATAAACGAGCAGGGCAAACCTTTTCTTAATGTCAAGGTAAGTTTTCCAGTTAATATTATTGATTGACAAAAGCTGTTCCCTAAGAAACATTTGCTTTAAGAATAATAGAGAATTTGTGCACGTGATAAATGTGGAAATATGTTTAGAACTGCACATGTTTAACCTATGTTGGATTACTTACTGTCTAGGGGAGTGGGGGAGAAAGGAAGGGAGGGAAAATTTTGGAACACAAGATTTTGTAAAGATGAGTGTTGAAAACTATCTTTGCATGTATTTTGAAAAATAAAACAGCTATTATTATTTTAAAAAGAAAAGAAACAAAAAACAAAGAATAGAAAATTGTATTAGAAAAAAAAAAGAATATTAGGGAGGTCACTAACCTAAGCTCTGGATATCCTCCCTAAGGATCAGAGTATCAGAAGAAAGAGGTTAGCTAAGTAGTGTAGTGGATAGACCGCTGGGCCAAGAGTCAGAAAGAAAGACTCATATTCCTGCTATGATATATTCTAAATATCTATGTTTGAAGCCCTTCAGAATCTAACTCTAATCTATATTTCCAGTTATTTCACAATTTTCCTCATCATGTACTTCATGATTCAAACTGGCCTACTTTCTGCTCCCCTAAATACTTCATTTCTTTTAATCATAGGATATGCCTCCTGCTTGGAATGCTTTCCCTTTTTAAAAGGTTTAGCCCATGTACCACTTCATTCAAGATGCCTTTTCAGTGACTTTTAGTTGTTAATATATTGTCTCTCCCAGTATTATAATTTTTTATTTTAAGTACAAAATAGGAAAAGAAAATAATGTTGTAGAGACAGCAGAAAATGATAGGGTTCAAAATATAAAGCAATAAATTTCCATTTTATGAAAGCTTATATAATAAATATTACATATTATGTTCAGAGCCTACCACTTCTTTTCTTCTTTGTAGGTTCTCCTTTGTTTTTATTGTGTACTTTCTACTTAATTCTTTCCCCCTATCTTCCACCACCTCCTTCAAGAAGACTACAATTAAGCAAGTATGCACACACACATATACAAGCACACACATGTACAGACATAGACACACACAGAGCTCATTTCTATGTAGTGATGCATGTTGTTTTCCCGATTATAATGCAAACTCCTTGAAAAGAAGATTTTTTTTCAGTGTTTCCTTGACACACCAAATTCACTTAAATCCTAGTTGATTGATTGAAAGTAGCTATACTAGATGTATTACAAAGAAATAGGATTGATACCAATTTGTTTCCCACAAAAGCCACATACTGCTTTTGTTCACATAGTTGCTTCTACTTGACTATGGAAGATTATGTGGCAGTTTTATTCCTGGGACCAAAAAGAGTCCATGTTGTTGGTGTTGAGTCATTTTAATTATATCTGAGTCTTCACGAACCACTTTGGGCTTTCTTTGACAAGAATACTGGAGTGATTTGCCATTTCCTTCTCCAGCTCATTTTAAAAATGAGGAACTGAAGCAAACAAAGTTAACTGATTTGTCCAGGGTCACACAGCTAATAAATATCTGAGGCCAGATTTGAATTCCCAAAGATGTCTTGCTGACTCCAGGCATAGCACTCTAACCACCCAAAAGAGCCTGTGCTTTACCCCAGACTTTTATGATAAAGCCATTTTTTCCCGAACAAATTATCTTTCAGTAACAATATATTGGTGAAGGGAAAATATATTCTTTTTCCCAACATTGACACAGTCTGTCTGAATTGTCAGTGATGAAGCAGGAATGGTTTTAATTGGTTCCTGTACTATAACTATTTGGTCTAGTACAGATTGATATCCAATTTGCTTTTTTGTAGGGGGAGAAAAGTAAGAATTAATGGATACAGCAGCTTGTGGAAGGTTTCATTCTTCCACTTTCTTCCTGTTGAGTTAACAAGTTTCTTGAAGCTTCAGGATGGATACTATCATTTGTTTCTCTAAACACCAGAAATTAAAAGCTTGCACAATTATATTCATGTGGCTGATTAAAGTCACTTTTGATAAATGTATGTAGTGTCCTAGCTAGCTTTCTGGAGATCCTCGGGATCAGCTCTGAGTCCTTCGTCTTAATGGGGGAATGAAAGAGGCAGGAGAGCCACCAGAAAGATGACTAAAGATAGAAAATCTCATCCAGTCTTCTCAGCCCTTAAATACCCTACTATAATTACATCATTACAGCATACTAATTATATGTGAATTAGAGAACCATTACATCACCATACTAAGTACTAAGTATATATGTGAACTAGATAACCATTGTCTCATCAATTCCATTGAGTTAACACCTTGTTGTAAATATCCTTGTTTCAAGTATAACACAGGTGGTTACTATTGATCCTATTATTTCATAGATATAGCTAATTCTGGGATGGGGAAATTCTTTTCATATGCAGATTAGTAACTTCTCTGCATGTTATAGAAATAGTAGTACATAGTGCTTTAAGTCTCCCAAAATATAAATACTGAGCCACTTTCACAGAAACAGTTACTGTCTAAGACAGAACTTAAACTTGGATCTTCTTAGGTTCAAGGCCAACTTTCCATCCACTCTGCAAAACTACCTTTCATAACCTTAAAAAAGATAAACAATATGACAACCATAATCACATAATTTTAATATCAATTATCTTCTTATCTCCCAAAAGAAAAAACATCTACCAAATGAATGTACTTTGATTTATCAATGCAAATACTTTCTAGAAGAATAAACCATTTTTATTATTTAACATTAGAGAGGAAAAAAAGAAAAGTAATTTATTATCGTGATTTTTAAAATTTGAAAATTAAATAACCAAATTTTAAGTTTAAATTGTCTGAAAAAAGACTTTTTAGAGTGCTTGCTGCTAATGTTAACTGTATACTGGCATTATTGGTTGAACACATTGGTAAAAATGTGTTCTTTAATTTCAGGTAAGAATTCCAATAATAATAAAATGATATACTATAGCTAACACATCTCAAAATGAGTATTTTGTGGGATAGACATTTAAAAGCTATTTTATCTTTGACTATATTCCTACAAAAACATTTTAGAGAAAATGGAATTGCTCAGAATTATGGTTTCTTTTTGTCTTTTCAGATTATAGAACATCTTTTCAAGGTAATCACTGGCTTTTTAGATATTAATCTTGATTTTTGCATTTATGCATCACATTTCTCAATCATTTTTGTCAAGGACCAAATCTAGCCATTTCCTTCAAAATAATGTATTCCTTTTAATTCAATCATTTTGACAAGATATTTTGTATTTTATATATATTCAACTTTCTCTTTTCTTTTACATTTTAGCTATTGATTGATCTTAATTTTCTCCTTAAGGCAGAAAGCCTGAAAAAAAATACTGAAGGCTACCTTGAAATGTCTTTTAGTAACCTTATGTCTTAAACAATTTTAAATTGTACAGGAAGAATTGTGACCCTCTCCTCTCCTCAGCTCTTTCACCATACATATCAATGAAGGATAGGAATTCATGAATCATGTAGTGCATATTCAGAGTTCAGGTTGGGGCCAAGATATCTGTGGTAAAACTATAGTAATTCTGCGATTCATCAGTCTCAAAGAGTAAAAGACAGTAACCCAAAGATGAAGTGTTTTCTAAAGCATTTCCTAAGTCTTTAAGAAATTTCCTTGGCCCCTAATAGGTTAAGTGATTTAATAAGAGTAAATTAGCCAATATTTGTGAGATGTAATATTTAAAACATAAAATGTTCTTTCTCTGAGCCCAGCTCTCTGTGCATCATTTCTATGTACACAATCACAATGCAAAGATTGTGAATTGCAAAACAATTTTCCTACTACCTGTATCTAGTAAATAACAAACTCTCTGAGTCTCTATTTTCTGATTTATAAAAAGGGAATATTAATTACTGTAGTAATTATTTAACAAGTTAAAATAGATAACCTAAGTAAAATTATTATAAATGTGAGCTATTATTATAATTTTATCAGACAGTGGTCCATTCAGCATTCTGAGAATGGTATTTGATGGCTCTATATGGGAGAAAAAGTTAATTACTTTATGTCTTGCCTAACTGGCAAGGTTAAAAATATATGCCAAATATCATAAACTTCCCCAAATGACTAGTTGTAGCTCTTTCATTAATGAATTTTGCAGAATCTTTGTGAACTTCTTATTTTCTACCTATCCTGATATGAATTTTATATATATTTTTACTATAAAAAGTAGAACTTCATTTTTCAGTACCAAAATGACTTCTTTCAGGTGAAGTGCTTCATATAAAATGTTTTATAGCGATTCTACATTGACTAACTTATTGGACTTAGATAAGAAAGCATTTCATATTTATTAATTCATCAGAGAGCATAATAGATAGAGCACAAGATCTGGAATCAAGAGACCCTAAATTAAAATATGCTCAAAATTACTAGGTATGTGACCTTGTAAAGTTCACTTAATAACTGTCTTAGTTTTCTCATCTATAAAGTGAGCTTAATAATAGAATCTATAGAGGGTGGAGACAAGATAATAAAAAGTAGACAGATCTTTGTCTGAACTCTTTCTGGCTTCCCTCAGATCAATACCAGATTCCAGCCTCTGACCTGGTTTTGGAGTGACAGAATCCAAAAATATTTGGAGTGTAACAAATTTCCAGCAGAAGATATCTACACAAAAATTGACCATGTATTAGAGCATAAAACCCTCAAAATCAAATGCAAAAAGGCAGAAAAAGTAAATGCATGTTTGTTTTTTTTAAGATTAGGATGCAATAAAAATAACATGTAATAAAGGAGTGGGGAAATAGACCAAAAGTTAATTGGAAACTAAATAGTCTAATCCTAAATAATGAGTGGGTGAAATAACAAATCATAGACACAATCAATATTTTCATCCAAGAAAATGATAATAATGAGACAACATACCAAAATCTATGGGATGCAGCCAAAGTAGTTCTTGGGGAATTTCTATATGCCTAGATGCTAACTTGCACAAAATAGAGAAAGAAAAAGTCAATGAAATGAGCATGCAACTAAGAAAGCTAGAAAAAAGAACATATTAAAAAGCCTCAAATAAATACCAAATTTGAAATTCTGAAAATAAAAAGGGAGATTGATAAAATTGAAAATAAGGAAACCATTTAAATAAACAAAACTAAGAGTTGGTTTTATGAAAAAACCAACAAAATAGATAAACCATTAGTTAAATTGATTAGAAATAGCAAAGAATAAAATCAAATTGTTAGTATCAAAAATGAAAAGGGTGAACTTTCCACCAATGATGAAGAAATTAGAACAATTATTATGAGCTATTTTGCCCAAATGGATGTTAATAAATCTATTAATCCAAGTGAAACAGATGAATATATATATATTCATATATATATGAACATATATATATATATATATAGAGAGAGAGAGAGATATAGATATAGATTCCCCAGATTAATAGAGAAGGACCTAAATAGTTCCATCTTAGAAAAAGAAATTGAACATAATGTTGATTAACTCATAAGAAAAAATTTCCAGAGACAGTTGAATTTACATATAAAGTCCATCATACATTTAAAGAACAATTAATTTCAATACTATGCAAAATCTTTGGGAAAATGAGGAAAGGAGTCCTACCAAATTCCTTTTATGACACAGATATGGCACTGATACCCAAACAAGGTAGGGTCAAAACAGAGAAAGAAAATTATAATTTCCCTAATGAACATTGATGTAAAAATCTTAAATAAAACATTAGCAAGAGATTACCTCAAGTTATCACAAGGATAATATACCATGACCAAATAGAATTTATGCTAACAATGCAAAGCTGGTTCAATATTAGAAAAACAATTGACTACATCAATAATTAAACTAATAGAAATTATATACTTTCTCAATAAATGCAGAAAAAGTATATGACAAAATCCAATAGCCATTTCTGTTAAAAAACATTAGAAAGTATAGGAATAAATGGAGTATTCCTTAAAATGATCAGTAGTATCTATTTAAACCCATCAGCAAGCATCATTTATAATGGGAATAAACTACAATCATTCCCAATGAAATCAAGAGTGAAACAAAGTTGCCCCCTGTCACAATTACTATTCAATATTGTATTAGGAAATGTTAGCTTTAGCAATGAGAAAAGAGAATGAAATTAAAGGAATTAGAGTTGCTAATAAGGAAACCAAATTATCATTCTTTGCAGATGATATGATAATATATTTATAGAGTATATTAGAATATACAGAATACTAGAGAATCAACTAAAAAGCACTAGAAACAATTCACAATTTTAGCAAAGTTGCAGGATACAAAACAAATCCACATAAATCAGCATTTCAATATGTTACAAACAAAGGTTAGCAGCAAGAAATAAAAAGAGACTTCCCTTTTAAAAAAATGTAGATAATATAAACTATTTGGGAGCCTACTTGCCAAAGTCAGGAATAATTGGAAAACATTTTCCACACAATAAAGTCAGAGCTAATCAACTGGAAGACTATCAAGTGCTCATGGGTAACCTGAGCTAATATAATAAAATGACAATTCTACCTCAATTAATCTACTTAATCCCAAGAAATTATATACAGAGCTAGAAAAAAATGATAACAAAGTTCATTTGGAAGAACAAAAAGTCAAGAATTTTAAGTGAATTAATGAAAACAATTGCAAATGAATGTGGCTTAGCTGTACTAGATCTAAAGCTATATTAAAAAGCAGCAGTCATCAAAACCATTTGGTACTAGTTAATAAAAAGTGTAGTAATTCAGTGTAATAAGTTAGGTTCACAAGACACAATAACCAATGACTGTAGTAATCTAGTGTTTGATAAGTCCAAAGACCCCAGTTTCCAGGATAATAATTTACTATTTGACAAAAATTGCTGGGAAAGTTGGAAATTACTATGGCAGAAACTAAGCATTACTAATACCTGACACCTTCTACCAAAATAAGATCAAAATGGTTTCATGAATTATACATAGTGATACTACAAGCAAATTAGAAGAACAAAGAATACTTTACATCTCATATCTGTGAAGAAGGAAGATATCTGTGGCTAAAGAATAACTAGAGTACATTATGAGAAGCAAAATGGATAATTTTGATTGTATTAAGTCAAAAATTTTTTGTACAAGCAACACCAATGTAGAAAAGATTAACATGGAAGTAGTAAACTGGGGGAAAATGTTTACATCCTAAGGTTTTGATAAAGGCCTCATTTCTAATACATATCTATATCTATATCTAGATATGCCTCAAATTTATAAGAATAGAATCTATTCTCTAGTTGGCAAATGGTCAAAGGATATGAACAGTTTTCAGATGAAGAAATTAAAACTATTTAAGTCATATAAAAATGTTCTATATAACTATTGATTAGGGAAATACAAATTAAGACAACTCTGAGGTACCACTACATACCTCTCAGATTGACTAAGAAGACAAGGAAAAATAATAATGAATGTTGGAGGAGTTATGGGAGAACTGTGACACTAATACATTGTTGGTGGAGTTGTGAGCTGAGCTAGCCATTCTCAAAATGGAGAGCAATATAAAACTATACCCTCTTAGGGGCTATCAAACTGTGCATAATACTCTTTGATCTAGCAGTATCTCTACTGGGCCTTTAACCCAAAGAGATCATTAAAAAAGGGGAAAGGGCCAAAAACATTTGTAGCAACCCTATTTGTAGTGACAATTGGATGCCTGTCAGTTAAAGAATGGCTAAATAAGTTATGGTATATGAATGTTATGGAATGTTATTGTTCCATAAGAATTGGTCATCAAGGTGAATTCATAGAGGCTTGGAGAGTCTTACATGAACTGATGCTATGTGAAATGAATAGAACCAAGAGAACATTGTACACAGCAACAACAAGATTACATGATGATTAATTCTAATGGACATGACTCTTTTTAACAGTGAGGTGATTCAGGCCAGTTCCAATGGTCTTCTGATGAAGAGAGTCATCTGCATCCAGAGAGAAGGCTGTAGGGACTGAGTGTGGATGACAACATAATATTTTCACTTTTTTGTTGTTACATTTTGCTTACATTTTATTTTCTTTCTCATTTTTTTTCACTTTTTGATCTGATTTTTCTTGTATAGCATGATAATTGTGGAAATATGTATAGAAGAATAAGTTTAACATAAATTGGATTACTTGCCACTTAAATTAAGGGGTAGAAAAGGGGGGAAAGAAATTTGGAACAGAAGGTTTTTCAGGGGTGAATGTTGAAAATTATCTCTACATATGTTTTGAAAATAAAAAGCTTTAAAAATAATAGAATCTGTCCCTCAGGATTGTTATGAGAATAAGATAATACATCTCTAAAGTACTTCAGAAGCCTTAAAAGCAAAACATGAATGTGATCTATCATTACTTGTTTCTTACAATTTTATTAGGTAATTATTATACATTTATATATAGTCTGAATAAATAATATATAATGAATTGAATTTTAGATTTACAGAAGATCATTCTGAATTCATTATCTATGACATCAAAAACTTGGTCTGGATTAGATGTTCCTAAATATTTTTTCATAAACTCCTTTGGCAGTTTGGTAAAATCTAATGACTCCTTTTTAGAATTCTGCTCTAAATGCATGAAACAAAATTCATAGGATTTACAATAAAACCAACTCTTAAAAAAAAATCAACTTTATACCCATTGTACATCCCCTGCTTTCTAAGGACTGGATTTTAATTTTGAATCTCTAAAGTGATCATTAGCATCTAGAATTAGGAGTTTCCTTGGGTTTCTTTGATATTATACTTTCTACCACATTTGAGAGAAGATAGTAAGAAGATGAGGCATGCTAACAAAAAGACTGCCATTCTCAAAGCCAGGAATCACTGAACACAAAAGTCTAATCCTTGTCTTTATTGTCAAAGTAGAAGATATTCAAGCAAGCAAAACTAAGATTGTGAAGGATTTGTAATTAGCCTATACAAATAAGTATCAATTATTTTTGGAATAGGAAGTGTTTTTCTATCAAAGAAAAATATCGGTGGAGCAAAGAGGATAACTGTTCTCAGGTATTTGAAGGGCCATCACATGAGAGAGAAAGGTCTCATTCATGATAGTATCTTCTTTTTAACCAATCTTGTTTTTAACTGAATCAATAAATAGAATTTTAATTAATTTAAATAATTTCTCTTTACATTCCCTTCTTGATATGGTGATTTACAGATTATGCTTTTCTGAAACATCTTTTCTAAACTCAGAGAGATTTTATAGATAAACTGGTTTTAAAGTCCCTCATATTTTCTTGACTTAAAATGTGAGGAAAGCAATGGTGGTAGAGTGGAAAATTTTTATCAGAGAGGATTTAATCTCCTTCATTGATCCTACACTCAGGTCAATTTATTCATTTTTCAACTGAAAATTTATTATCCAATAGGAAGGATTGGTTTCTATTCATGAATTTTGCATAATTATTCCCTTTTCCTTTGGGTATAGAAATTGCCATTCTTCTACATTACATGATATGTGATTTTCAAATTGAATTACCATAATGGAATTGGCGATTTCTAGCATGGTTTGCTTGGGCAGAAGTAGGAGCAATGAATGTATATTTCAGGAAGGCCTCATAAAGAAAAATACTCCCACAATTAGAACTGTCCCAAAGTGGAATAGACTACCCAATGAGATAATAGGTAGGTTATTTAACATGGCGATTTTCAGGAGGAATTTGGGATAATATTCAATATTGTATAGCTGTAGTTCATATGTAGGTGAGAATACATAGCCTTCAAATTCATCTTTCTTTTTTTCTAGTTCTTTCAATTGTTTCTTATATACCAAATTTCATTTCTAGGGTCTATGGATGGAGTCTATTATTTCTAATATACCTTTAAATTGCTGGCAAAAGATAATTATCTTTTAAACTCTCATATCACAGATAATTCTTCTCAACTATCTATCCATCTTTCTAAATATCTATCCAAAGTATCTCTAGATCACTCCAGTTATAAGTACAATGATCACTACATTATAAGTATCACACATGGGCTGTATCTCAATAATAATAACACGTGAAGATTTAACTTTCCAGTTTAATATAATTTAATTTTGACTGACCTGGAATTTTTTTCCCTTAGGTTGCATTTTGCAACCTATTTCTAGGGTTTATCTTTTTAGCACTGATTGTCTCAAAATTCCCAATCTCCAGCAATTAATAGACAATAGCCTGCTTTGGTGTCAGGGACTTTAAATATATGCCACTATACCCAGTTAATGTATTTATTCTTTTTAATACTTCAATACTGTCTTACAAAATTCAATTTTATGGGTATTCCCTCAACCAATATAGAGCAAATATCCTTCAATAACTTAGTAGATAATTTCATTTAAAAATGTTCAGATGTCACTTAAAAAATATGTATCTTTTATTAGTATCATCTATCTATCTGTCTGTCTGTCTATGAATGAATCTATTACTCACAGAACTTATTTTTTGGTTAGCACAGAGGTTTGCTTCTAAATGTTTTTGTTTTATTTCATAATTTCGGCCAATTAATTAATCGAGTTTTTCTTAATTGAATACTAATTGCTAAGTGCTATGTGAGGCAATGGAAATACAAATTAAAGAATGAAATAATCCTTATTCATAATCTGATTACAAATCTTTTTGAATTTAACTAGACTAATTCTTAGCAGATATCTATCACCAGATGCATAATAAAAGTCTTCAATTTTTTAAAGAGCTTCTCTTCTCTGCTAACCTAGATTTCAAGAACCTAAGTCTACTTTTGTACCACAAAAAGGCAGTAGAGAAGATCTTTTGTAAAATATGCCTATAAATTAAAAAAAAAACCCATAATTGTTTAATATATTTCTCATTTATTCTAATAGACAGCAATCTTCATGAGTTCAGGGACCATGTCTGATTTCATACATATTTTTACTATCTAAGGTAATGTTTTGCACACATTAACAAGTTTTTAATAAATGTAAATTAATAAATGCATAATTTAATTGGGATTTACTTGATAGGCTACAGAGATGAGACAAATATATGAAATATGTGATATGAAATATATAAATGAAAATTCAACATAATGTGCTCATTTAGAGAGTTTTTCTTTTTATTTTACATTTGTCTTTGATCATTTGGATATTTCAGGTAAAATATTTTGGATTGATGCTTTCTGAATATTTTCTTCAGTATATGAGATCCAAACCATATATGCAACTATGTCATTAAAAGGAAAGAATATAACACATCTCCCAGAAGCTAATGTAACTAAGAAAGATAAATCAAGTAAATTACGTTGAATAAGTCTAGATCTTTGTTTCCTCACTTATAAAATAGTCAAAAGTACTAAATGCTATCTACCATCCTCACTATTTTTAATTTTATGATTCTATGGTTTTCTTTATCATTTCTCTAAAAGTACTATTCTTGAAAATATTTACAATCTATTTTTTTGAAAAGAGAAGCATCCATATTATTGTTCAGCAATATGAATACTTCAGATTATAATATAATGTAAAAGGCATTTTATACAACAACATTCCTTAACTCTAAGTCCCCTTTTTTGAGTAAAACAAATTATCTTCATTACTCTTGGATACTAATTTTCCTGGAATAGCACTCAATCCTTTCCCTGATTAGTGTGCTGGATGCTTGTTCCATTTATACTGCTAAGCTTGGTTTTTTGATCCCAAACTAATTATCTCATTTTGTCTTTATTTGCCATCTGCTGGCCCAGACACCAAACAATCTAACTTCTACAGAATCAGACCTGGCTACTACTAATTTTCCCTCAGCTTTCAATTTTGCAATCAGTAGTAAATTTAGAATTTTTTTTTTTCTAAATCTGACTCCATAATTATTTTCTAGTCTATGTCTTTTCCATGACTGCTTTCTTCAGATTAGTCACAGGATCCCAGTAAGGGCTACATTTTTCAATGTAGGAAGCCAGCATAAGGGAATAGCTTTTTCTGCCTTTAGCACACTCTCTGTGAGGCTACTTTGGAAGGGAACTGATTCTCTAGAAGGCTTTGGCAGACACTCATAGAAGCTAGGAAGAAAGTTAGTTACCTCTTACAGCTCTTTAAAAGCTAACTTAAAATAACAACAAGCACCCATTAGAGCCTACACATCTTCTTTCTCATCCATAGGGCTTGACTAATGTTTTGGTTCATGGTCAACTTCTCATTCACAGTGACCCTAAGATCGTTTCATATTCCAGTCACACACACTAATGGTTTCCTATTGGAAATTTGCAGAGATATAACTATAGTGTGGAAATGGATTTTCTCTAAAAGAAATGAAATTTAGAAAGTGCACTTTCAGCATTTTAATTTTTGAAGCAGCATATGGACATTTGAGTTTAGATCCTAGATAAAAGAGATAAATTTGGAAGGGATTATGAAAGATATCTAATCTTACATTGTCCTTTCACAGATGAAGAAACTAAAGCTCATAAGGATTGTGACATGTCCAAGATCACACCCATAATAGATATTAGAGTGGATATTTTAATCCAAGTTCTTTGATTACCAAGCCAGTGCCCTTTGTATTGTAAGACCTCCATGTTAGAGTGAAATTCTGGTGAAATCATCTATAATTATATACAGATTTTTTCTACATTATGAGTCCTGATGAACATTCTAAAAACCCCATTCACCCAGCATTTGCAATTGTATAGCATCATTTTTGTATATTAAGAAACCTTGATTCAATAGTTATTTTCTGGGTAATGCCTTTGTGTCATGTATTTATCTGAATCCATCAAAAGAAATATGGACTGCTACTGATGATGTTGATGATGATGATAGTTAGAATTTATATAGTACTTTAAAGTTTACAAAAACACTAACAACTTTTCTTTTAAATTCAAGACAACTTTGAGAGTTGGCTGCTATTATCTCCACTTAACAGATGAAGAAAATGGAGTAGCTATGTTATACAGTAAGTGTCTGAGTTTACAATTGAATTCAGGTTTACTTGACTCTAAGTTCAGTATTCTCTCCATTGAACCACTTATTTAGGCATTTCAATTTCAGAGATCGTGGGCTGTTTTGCTTAACTAAATACACTCCACTCAAAACCATAGTATGCAACCTTTTTCTCCAATGAATATGTGACTAAATTAATCATTTTGGGGAAAGAAACAAAGATTAAATAATAGTAGCCCACATATATGAATAACTAGGTGGCCTGGAGTCAGGAAAACAGATTCCTGAATTCACTTCTGTCTTCATATACATTACACAACTAATGTAATCCTGTTTGTTTCAATTTACTTATCTGTAAAATGATCTGGAGAAGGAAATGGAAAACTTCTCAAATATCTTTTCCAAGAAAATAACTAAAATAACTGAAATCATAAGTTCCTATGAATTAATGAAAAAATATGAATTTTGAGTTTGAGACCTGTGATCTTCATTAGATTATCTATTTTGTGGTTTAAATAACTCAAATTATTTTATTACTTTAATGTTTCTGAAGCATTTTTTCATATAAATCCTATGGAAAAAATAATGCAACAATTTCCAATACCAAGTAAAGTTGAGAAAAATAAGTTGACTTGACTACTTTAGTGTCCAAGACATGATTCAGTCCTCAACTTATGGATGTCAGGTTCATTACTCCTACATCACATTTATCACTTTCATTTTAGAGGATGAAATTAGATAGGGTAGAAATATCATTAATATTTTTATTTTGTAATATTTACTATGATTCATTCTTTGATTAAAAGTAGAATGATGCAGTCTAATAATAATAGAGGTCTGGGAGTCAAGAGAGCTGAATACCATCAAATCTAGGCTCTGACTTTACTTGCTATGTAATTTTAGGCAGATCACATAATCTCCCTGGGCTTTCATTTCTTTAGGCATAACATCCAATCAAAATTTTTCATAGCTTGTTTGGTTTTAGAAATCCACATATACAATATTATATGAAGAGAATGTAGAAGTAGCTCATATTGGATAGCTAGGTCATCTTACCAGACTCTTAAATGTATAACAAGAAACCAAAAATATCACTTAAAAAAGAAAATATTTCAGAATTGTGAGGAAATAATGTAATTTTCTTTTACTTCATTCTGTTTACCATTGGGTGAATAAACTCAGATATTTGCTGTCTTTATGCCCAATGCAGATAAGACTGTCATTTTTGTCTGTTTCCAGGAGAGTGTAGACCAACCCAAACATGATTACTAACAGACTTCAATTGCTTCCCGTGTAGTTATCATTCAGAACCTTTTGACTATCCTTTCCTTGCACATCAGTGCTTCTAGCAATCAGAATTGCAAAGCATCTAAATCCATACTTATGTCCATAAATCTGAAAGTTCAGCATAAGAACCCTAGCTAGGTCTCTATTCTGGCCCCCTAACCATCTTCAGGGTTAAACCCATCTCTCCACAAAAAGAATGTATGGAGAATTTGCATTTTCTCCCAAATTCAGTGAGAATTATGAGATGCTTAAAATAAGAATGGTCAGACATTGCCTTTCAGACTTCTGATTCTCACTGACCCGTGGGTTTGCCAACCCTTTGCAAAGGTTTCTATAGTTCTTATGATAATTAAAACCTACTGTTCTATATTAATCATAATTAATAATCTGTTTCCTTACAGATTGACTCAAATGTCACTTATGACAACTTTTTAAGCAATTCTGTTTTAAGCTTAAAAGTCAGTACCAACCTGTATAGTTTCCTTCCTCTATAAAATATCTTTTTTGGAGTTTTAAGAATCTTTTATAAATTTGGGAAAATTGTGGAAATAGATTGAAGTTTTATAGACTTAGTAATTTCTTTCACTCTTTTAAAAAAAAGTAATAGTAATGCTAGAGGATTAGAAAAGTTGGCAAGAAAAGACTTGATATCTTCCTTTTGTCCTCTAGTAAGTGCAGTTGATTCATTTTTTCATTGAAGATTTATCAGGGGGAAGGGTTGAATGTCAAATACATTTTTCCTTTTTCTTTTTGGTATGCGTCTTCTTACTCCTATAGTCAACAGGTCTTTGTGATGACCAAATGAAGTCACCATCATCAAAATATTAATTTCTTCTCTGTATTTAAACCAGAAGTTAATTCTGGAGTCCTCTTATTTTTGAAAGAATTTTTTATGCTGTGTCTAGAAAGGGAATTCTCTACATTGTTGCAATGACAGAGGTAATTTTAGTCTGAGGGAGCTTGGGGTCAAAGCTGAATTCTTTTTAGCAGAAGATGAATACTATGGTAGAAAATTGTAGAGTTAGGGAAGTCATCTGAGGCAATTGTTGACAGAGGTGATAATACAGGGCACAGAGATAGGGAGTTAGAACTAAATGATAGGTGACAGTGGGGTGTCATGGGGAAAGGCTATTTTATTAAGGGAGTTGATAATGTCAAGAAGACAAAAGAAGAGGATGAGAAAGGTGAGGGAAATGAAAGCATCAATGAAAATGAAAAAAAAAAAAAACATGCTAGAGAACTGTCAAACCAAGAAATCTAACAGAAAAAAAAGACAAGGTCTCCTAGCTAATGAAATCTCAGAAATGGTATAAGAATTGTAGATGATAGAAGAATTTATCTTCTAAGTAGCATTTAAATGAATGAATTACTGTGTGTCCCCTCCCTCCCAATTCAATCATTCAACTAACATTTTGAAGCATCTATGATTTTCAAGGCAATGTGTTAGAAACTATGGCTACACAGACAAAAATCAAATTATCCTTACCCTCAAGGCACTTGTTATCTAAAAGAGCTATAATTATAGAAACAAACAAATATAAGGTAAATTAAGGAAAGAGAAAGTACTAAGGAGAGGAGTTCAGGGAAGGCTTATATGGCTAGTAGTATGGTATTAAATGTTAAACTGGTTCTCTGGAAAAAAATAACTCACTTTTGAGTTTAATCTGCATTATTCATATTTTATCTAAAACTTTCTTAAATGTAAATAATCAGTGAAACAACATATTAAGACCCAAGCATTTATGAAATTTAGAATTATAATGCTTTTTTAAAAAACTGGCCTATAGCTGGTAAACACATTTCTGCTTAGAATACAAAGATGCCAATTAAGTGCACCAAAAACTTACTTTTTCTGATCCTAGTGAGATTGATGTAGAGTATTCTGCAAACCTAAAAGTGTTATGTAATAGTTGTTATTGTTATTATTATTAAAACTCAACATCTTCAATGGTATCTTCACTGTTAATCAGCAATCTTTTTATTCATCTTTTTGATTTTCTATCCCATTCCTCACAATGGCTATTCCAAATATATGCAATTTGCTTTAAATTCAATGGTGGTATCCCTTGCTTTCTCCCTCAGTTGATGACCTTAGCTCTTACGTTATTAAAAAATTGATGTTCATACTTTCTACATTCCTTCATTTGCCTCATTTCATATATCAGAACATTGCTGTATTTTCAACTTATTAGTACTTTTTTTTTTTCCAGCCTCAGAGAATCAGAAATTCTCCTTGTCAAGGCTAACTTTTCTTCATTGATCCCAATCTTTCCTGTCTCCTTCAGGAATATTATCCCTCTTCTTCTCCCACTTCCCCCCACCTCATTTTCAGTTACTACTCTATATACTTTATACAGCTTTTATACATATAACTGTCACATAAATTTCAGGAATAGTTCTCCCCCCTTCCTATCCCTCAAATCTCCACTTTGGCTTCTCAGAGTTTGTCTGTTTACATCTTCTCTCAAATTCTAAGCAAACCCCTGGTGCATTGAGATTTTTTCTAGTTTTTATTTTGACTTTCTTTTGAGTTTCCACTGAGGATGCTGCCACCAATACTGATGTACTACTTTTATAATTTAATGAAAACATTTTTTTTCTCATTTTGATAGAATAAGAACAGATTGTACAAAGAACAAGGGTTTCAAAAGCCTCTGACACATTTGCTTGCAACTATATATACAAAGTCCCTGAGGAGAATAGGCTAAAATTATAAGGCATCCACAGAATAATTCATATCTCTGGATTACTAGAAACTGCTTTCTCCCTTACTACATTGTTCTTCAAGTTCTCCTTCAGGGAAACTTTCAGTGTAATCCAGCATTCAGTCGGGTTCTGGGGATTGATGCCTTTGTACAATCCCGAAATTTTCTTTCTTCAGTGTGTCTAGTTTGTCTTCCACATATCTCTCACTTCTCTCTGCAGATGCTGCTTTAAGTCACTAATGCTTTGGGAGTATTACTATTGACACATATGGGAGCCTTTAGATGTTGCAAGTTCATTCTCTGGGGAGAGGATTTGGGGGAGATGGCAGGGTAGATCAGAAAATTCCATGAATTCCCGATCAACCCCACAAACAAGACAAGATAATATCTTAGAGAGAATAAGTGATAAAAATAAACAAGAGATGGGACAGAACAGTTGTCCTCCTGGGTCAATCAGAGAAGATCTAAAAAAAGATATCAGGAAGACGTTTGGCCAACCTGAAGTATAAATACATTTAGGCTAGATCCCCTAAAACAGTAAGCAGTGAGCCATAGGACTAACTGGGTTGGAAGGTAGTCTCAGCTCCAGCCTCAGGAATTTTCAACTTCCCTATAGTGTGAGTAGTCTGGTATCTGAGTTAGGAAATACAGAGGGAACCACTTCTGATGAGGGATGCCAGCTCTAACTGTGATACCAACATGAAGTTCTGAGTGACAAGAAACCAAAATAGGTGAATGAAGATGCAGCAGGGTGAGCATTCTATTGGTAATGGTCACTTATAAGAGGGCAGAGTTTTTGACTTCCACAGGGAAGAATTGAAGGAGGACCTGAGATCAGAGGTGCTGTTGCTCCTCAGGCCTCCTGACTAGAAGTAATTGCAATAACAAAATGTTATTATTTTTTCTTAAATGAGCAGGCAAAAGAAAAAGAATTCAACTATAGAAAGTCACTATGGGAATAAAGAAGATTGGGGTATATCTTTAGAGTAGGATATTAAATCAAAAAAGCCTTTTCCACTATAAAGAGTGATGTCAAATAGTCACCTGTCCCAAAAGAATTCATAGAAAAACTAAAAAATGTACATTAAAAATCAAATGAGAAATTGAAAAAATAATAAAAAAACATAAGAACAACCCAAGAAAAACAAGATTATGAAAAGAAAGTCATCTAACTGGAAAAGGAGATATACATTTGGAAGGGTTTAACATTCTTCTTAAAAGTCTTTCTAAAAGTGACTTTTTATAGCACAATAGCAATTAATTATATATTGTATATATCTGCATACATATCAACATAATTTTATAGTTCAATAGGAGTTAATTACATATACTGTGTATATATTATATATTTATATGCATATATATCATACACACAATTACATATGCTATATACAATCTTTGTCCAGTCATTCCTCAATTAATAGGCACTCCTGCATTGCCCCATCTTTATTACCACAAAAATATAGCTGCATTAATACTTTTACATAAAACAATTAATAATAATGATATCATTTATATCATGCTTATTTTATTGCTAGTATTTTGCTAAGAGTTTTACAAATATTATTTAATTTCATTTTCATATCAACTCTGAAAGGTAGGTACTATTATTACTCCCAAATTATGTTTGAAGAAATTGAGGATAAAAGATATTAAGTAAATTGTCTAGGGGTTAGACAGCTAAGCATCTGGGTAGGATGTGAACTCAGATCTTCTTGAATCCAGGTTTTTTATTTTGTTCTTTTTCGGGGATAGGCCTAGTGGTATGACTTGGCATACTACTGCAAAATGTCATAACTTTTTGGAAATAATTTCAAATTTCTTTCCTAAAGACCGTACAATAAGCAATTTGTGTCTGGTACTTGGTTGAATGATTGTGCCCTTTGTAAAAGAAAAAAAAATTGGAAAAGAAGCAAATAAATGATCTATTTTCTTTTAGTTATCAATTATTATGATGGTAACTCTCAACAGTGGTCTGTATTCTTCCCTATTCTTTTTTTCTCCCTTTATTTTCTTCTCACTCTTCCTACTAGTGCAAATGACTATTTGCCAAAGAAAACCTTCAGTTGTTTTGCCTCTTCTCAATGCCAGCCTCTATTTCTGGGGACTCACTTGAGATAACTTACCTTCTAATATGACTAAAAATATGCTAAACCTTTTTTTCAATTCTTAAACAGCTTCTGCTAGTCCTGAGATCGGCACAGGAAAATGCAGCTAGTATCTTTCATGATGAAATTGAAGGTTTAGGACTAGGATGTTTCCCTGGGATTTGAGAAATATTTTTACAGATGTGCATCAATAATTATTTAGGGATTAGTCTAGAGTCCCACAACAAGTTAGCAACTGATCCTGATTCAAGACATGTATTATATTTCTGTCACAGTATAAATCAAAATTTCACAGGGACATACTACCATAGTCAACAATGGCTCTTGTGTCTTTATTCCAGATATCTTTTGGAATGATGTTTTTCAGCATAAACTAATAATTAACATTGTGACATTTTTAAACATGAGGAATTTTGTATGTGTTGTCACACTTGTTTTCAATTATGGCATCTTCACATTTAATTTCTGATATTGCTACATTTTAGTAGATTATAAGAAATATTGAAGTCAGATTTATAAGAAAATTCAGAAATAAGACATTCAATACAACATAGTCCTTGAGTTTCTTAAGATGGAATAGAGTAATGGAAAAGAATTCTGAATTTGGTGACAGAAGACCCATTTTCAAGCTTTTTTTTTTTTTTTTTTTTTCTTCAAGGGAAAGTTTTGCCTCTCTGGGTTTAATTTCTTAGATTTATCATATATAATATGACAAATATAAAATGAAAAGTTGGACTAGACAGCATCAAAGGTGTTTTCCAGTTTAAACTATAGGGATTCCTTCTGCAATACCCCAGAGAAGTAATCTATTTGTATTGGAAAACTTATTCTTTCCTGGGAAATAGCAAATTCATTTCTCAATTGCACTTAATTGTTACAAAGCTTTTTCCCACGTGAAGTCAAAATTTGTCTGCACCCAATTCTGCCATCCCTGACAAATCCAAATAATTATAATGTCTCTATTTTAGCAGACTTTAAAGTCTCTAAAGTACTTGAAAATACCTATCATAAACTTCTTAAATATTCCTTTGCAGAGGATAAACATTTTCAGTACCTTCTACTAACAATGTAAGGTAAGTAGCTCTTGCTACTTGTGAGGACATGGCTTTAGTGCTGACATTGGAAAATATATGTCATTTGTGACTCAGTGTCTTCACCTAGAATTTCCCAATTATCCATAATTATAAAATGGTTTCTATTTCCCTCACTGTCCTGGTCACTTTGCTTTGGATACAAATAAATACAAATAAAAAACCTATAATTTTTTATTAAAAAATGACTACCATTCATTTATGTAGTGCTTTATGGTTTGTGGAGTGCATGGTGTTTTACATACATGATCTCATTAGATTCTCAATAATCTGGGATTCAGATCAGGCAAATGGAGGCCAGAGAAATTAAATAATTTAAATGGGGCCATATGAATAGTAAGCGTCTGAGGCAAGGTTTGAATTCAGATTTTGCAGTACCTATAATGGAGTAGAGACCAGGGAAGGATGGAAAGTCACAAGAATGAAGAACAAAACTACAGAGAAATTGTTATCTCCTACTTACTTTCTTTGATTAATATTTCTAGAACAAAATGTAGTTGGTGTATGAGGTGCTTTGCACATGGTGGTAGAATGAAAAGTAAGAAGATGGCCAGAGTGGAAAGTTGGATAATATGTGAAACAGTTACATTGGGCTATGTAATTGTGTTTACTTACTAACTAGTCAGAAAAGCTCAGCCTCGTGGGCTCCAAACCATGTTTTCTGTCTGTATACATTATTTTCCCCACTATGTTAGTTGGATATCTAATATATTAGTATAAATTATTTTCTGAATTTATCATTATGACCCACTGCATCTTAGGGTGGTGAATAGTATAGAAGCTTGGGTATTATGAGGGCATACATTAGAAGAAGGGAACAATTAAAAAGAGGTAGGCAAAAGGATTGAAATAAGGGACATGTCTCAAAAGTCACATAGAATAATTTACAGTAATAATTTATATGACGATTTTGACTAGATATTATCCAGTGAGATGGCATGATTTCCTGAAGTACTTTCTAAAAATAATTCACATTTGAAAAGTGCTTTTCTTACAACAACTCTGGGAGTTAAGTAGTAGAAGTATTATTATTCTCCCTTTTACAGATGAGGAAATTAATGTTTTTGAGTAGTTAAATAATTTACTAAAGGTCATAGAATTAGTAAATGCAGGAGTTAGAATGGAAATACAAGTCTCCTGAATAAATCTTTTACATTGTCTACTGTACTATTTTGCATTGCCTTACATAAGTTGTGCACAGGTTAGACATCCATATCAATACAAAGAACAGAGAGAATTTGCCCAGGAGTTCGGGTGTCATCAGTTTCAAGAGAAAAAGTAAGAAAACTACTGATAATTATGGTATTACTTAGCCATTACTTGTCTGGTTCTGGTCAATATTTTTGGGTCATCTTTTAGGAGGGATAAGCAATCACACATTCTCAGGCTTTGTATATCAGACATGCTCTGTGCATAAGTCAAATATCAGGAAAATGCTAAAAGTAACATCACAAATTCTGATCAAGTGAAAGCACTTGACACCATCAACTGTCAGCAGCATGAACTGAAGAAACATTATCAATGCACTCTGAAGCACATCTTCACGCATTATGGAATAGCTCTGGGAAGCTGGGAAATAATAGGTAAAGAGACCGAGTCATAACCAATGACAGATTTTGCAAGTGGCAGTTCCAGCCATGAACTGAAGCAATCTCTTCCTATGCTCTCAGTGTGGAAAGAACTGTTCACCCTGCAACAGCTTCAGTCTTTTTTGCTACAAAGGGAGACCAAAATCATCAACTGTGACATCTTTAAATTCTCAGGACACAAAGATGCTGTATTTCCTGAAATCTAGATAAAAAATTTTACATTCTACTTAGGACTGTTATCACAATTCAGAGTGAAAGTTCAGATCTCAAATAAACATGAAAATAAAATATCTTCTACTCCCTATCTCTAGCTCTGCTTATTTAAATTAATTACTGGCTTTTCCCATAGAAGTTTAAACCTTCTAGTTTATCCATCAGTGGTTCAATGGGAGGTATTCTTTTGGTTGAGTCTATAGTTTCTCATTCCTATTATATGATCTCCATTGCCCTAATCATCTATCCTTAGAATTTTTTAACATGAATGATATCTTGATCTGGATGATCTAGATCTTGAATGCTCTGGATATCTAATGATATATCAAAGAGGTGGTATACAGTAAGAAAGATATTAAGTATAATCTTTGACTAGAATGAGATTTGGGGGAATTGGGACATGGGTAATAGCAGCAGAGACCGGGACTCATTTGTATTGTTTTATAATTTAATTATTTTCTTTTGGCAGCTAGCTAATAAGTAATCATTCAGAGTTCTAGCTCTCAATGATACTTTGACATCCTGGAAACTAGTATATTTCCCTTTTGATATGTGCTTAGTCTTCATAATAGCAATACTATTGATACTAATAATAACAATGGCTACCACAGACACATAAATATATAAATACATTTTTTGAGAGGGGGAGAGAGAGAGAAAGAAAGCGAAAAAGCACATTAAGGTTTAGAAAATATTTCCAAACATGTCCAAAACAGAACTATTTTAATACTATTGCTTTTCCCCCTCTGAAACTTTACTCTCATTCCCTCCAACTATATAGTTAATTATAAACTATTTGAATACTTGAAATATTTTGTTTTCATTCTTTTATTGTTAAAAACTGGTAAATGAATACTTGTGAATTGAATTGAATCCAATATATTTTCTCATTTGAAACTCTCAGTTCATAAGAATCACAATCACTGGATGAGAAAGTCTTCACAAGACAACTCAACTTCCAGAAAATGTAAAAATAAACATTAGAATCGCATATGTATAGGCTATTATTATTTTCATGGTATCGAACATAGGTAAAAAGGTGGTGTGATCAGGAAATACTTCTAAAGATAGAGAAAACAAAATAAGTTTTCTTTTTGGTCCAAGCAACTAAGTAGTTGAGAGAAAGTTATAGCATGAATATATCCTCTTTTGGATTTGTTTATGCAAATGAAATAGTGAAAGACTTATAGCCTTTCCAAGGTACAGAATAACCCACAGCCTGAAAAGGGCTCACTCTTTCACTGGATGCAAAAACAGTCTTTTTATACTGTGCCATTATACCTCCTTGTCTCTGTAAATTAGACCTCATAGCCTATAAATTCACTAGCCTGAATAAGTACATCCTTATAAGTGAGAAATAAATTAAAGGTAAATTTGGGGAAAGTAGTAGAGAGAACTAGAAGTTGGAGGGAATAAAAACTTTAGTCACTTCTATTCATGCAATCATTCTGCATTCCCTATGAAAGTTTTTTGCTTAATATATGACCCAAGTTGTATTCTTTTTGTTGTTGTTTCCAACTCGTTGCAACCATATAGAACAGAGTTTTCTACATTCTCCTTCATGAGTCTTCTTTTTCCATGTATTTTTTCCCTTTAAAGTCACTAAAATGAAATTTTTCATTAATGTTGAATTATTTGTTTTGTTTTTTCATTGCTTGAACTTCTTTTATTACCTTTAGCTTTTGGCTTTCATTTTCAATTTTTGATTGAAGATGTCTATATTTTATTTATATATATGTTAATTTAACCCAATCATTTGCTTATTATTTCTGATAAGCTTTTCCAGACACTGTAACATTTTATTTTATTTTATTAGCTTTAATCGGACAATATAACACTTAAGCTATGCGATGCAAGCACCAACTTAAATGTTGCTATAAACTTCCATTATCTTTCTTTAGTCGTTCACTAAAGTTGTTAGTTCACAAAAGTTCTTATGTTGTTCACTTGTCAACAAGTCAATAAGTATTTATTGATCACTTATTGTGATTCAAGCACTGTATTAACTACTGTTGGAGATAAATGAATGGCAGTAGCTTTCTCAAAATATTTCTTCTCTACCAGTGTTTAAGGATTATTCTTAGGAGTATTCTTTGATAGTACTACTCTTCTTCCTATGTTAATACCATGACAAAGTCTGTAGCCTACACACATATTTAGTCTTTTTTTTTTTTTTTTTTACATTTTCATGTGGAGGAAAATGTCTATGATGATTTAATTATGTGTCAGTTTTTTTTAAAAAAATAGTTTGTACCTTTTATTTAATTAGATCCTTGTTAGAAAGCCAATAGGAGTGCTTTTTAGAAGTGTGTTTTTTGTTTGTTTTTGAATGGAGGAATTCTTTGTTTTGCTATTTGTCTTTCTTTGAATATATAAATGTACATCGACTCATTGTAAACAAATAAACTAATATTTATATTAACTAACAAAGTTCAAAAATTAACAAGATGATCTCATTCAAAGATTTTTGTGCTCCTTAGATTGTCTTTACTTGTTCCATCTTGGGGCTGTGTACCAATCCAGAAAATTGCAAAAAATAGCTTTCTGCCATCTTTAAAAGCCACAGTATTACACTCCCGTATTTCCACTCCCTATTTAACAATTACATTTAGCATGATAATGGTAAACACTGCATGTTGCTGATGATATTCTCCTGCTTTTCTCCTTGATCTCTAATTCTACTTAAAAGACTTGAAATGAAAGTGTTTAGGTAATATCCTGCTGCTCCTCTTGAAAATACCTAAGGCCTTTTCTACTAATATCTTGCCTCTGAGTCTTTCTCTTGCACTATTACATTGATTCCTACCTTTTCTTCCTCAAACATTTTATCCTGCAATTCCTTCTCTGATTCTTCCAATCTGACTTTTTTGTTTGTTTGTTTCATCCAACTGTTTATACTGTGGCCTCTATTAGTTCAGACTCTATATCACTTTTTGGATTAGCCTCTGTTCTTCTTTTCTTTTAGAATAATCTTTTTCACATTTGATTCTTTCTTCTATAACTAAACTATTTCTTCCTCTTCTTTCATTTTGATTATTATTTCTATTTGCAGCAGCATTTTACTCTCTGTTTCTAACTCTTACTTAACTTACAATTTTGCCACTCTTTATTTTACATCCTTTAATAGCCTAGACTCAATTGCTTCCCTTTGTTCTTATGACAACTTTTAATATTGCTCAGCTTGGGCATAGGACTCCCAGGAACCAAGAAGGTGCAGCAATCAGTAAATTGTCCAAATTCTCCCATGTTCATCTCAAAACAATCATAAACTTATATTCCCAAATAAACCATAGAAAAGCAGAATTAACAAATAGATGGAGTGAAATAATATTTTAGCTTCAGAAATCTGAAAGATTGCAAAGAAAGCTCTGTGTTACTAAAATAAAAGAGCAATGCAATACAAGATAGGAAACATCCCAACAAGCCAAAAGTTAAGTTCCACCCCAGCACAACAGTAGTAGAACCTGAGCCCTAACAGCACTAGGACCCACTCTCTCCCTGCCCCCTTGCCATGTGCCTCAGCATAACCAGAGGAACATGCAGACTCCAGATCTGAGAACCTGTAGGTGCCTCAGCATTTTCTGAGGCAAGCAAATAACCACCAGAAGTCAGAGCTCCATTTGATCCTGAGTATAGACCACCAACTTCAGTACATAGCAGACACCAGCTGCAGGACTCCAGTTCAGCATAAGGTAAGCTGCCAGACACCTACAGATTCCAGCAGTACCAGCTATCATCAGCCCCAAGCTTCAGTACAGCACTAGAGAGAAAAGTCTCCCATAGACCTCAAGGTAGCATCAATGAAAGACCAGGTAAACATGCAGGCCTGCAGCCCGTGGCACAAGAAGCCTGAGATAGTGCCATTTACTCACCAGAAACAAAACTCAAAATAAAAGAATGTAAAAAGGTCAAAAAAGAGGAACAAAAAAAGACACCAAAAAAAAAAAAAAAAAAGAATCTGACAAGTTATTATGGTGAAAGGGAAAATTAAAGCACTAACTTAGGAAAAAAAATGCCGAAACATCTATGGGCAAAGCCTAAAGAAAAACAGGAAGTGATCTCAAGCCCAGAAAGAACTCATGGAAGAACTCAAAAAGGAGCCTAAAAATCATATAAGAGAAACAGAAAAAAAAATTGTGAAAATAAAGGAAATTATAAAAAAAGAGGCAGCATCTGAGAAAAAGAAAGCAATTGCTTAAAAAGTAGAATTGGCCAAATGGGAAAGGAAATAAAAAACTACCTGGGGAAAACAATTTCTTAAAAGTTAAAATTGCACAAGTGGAAATTTATGACTATGCTAGACATAGAATAAATCAAACAAACACAAAAGTACAAAAAAAGAGAAAATATAAAATACCTTATTTATTTTATTTGTTTGTTTTAAATAATTATAACTTTTTATTGACAGAACCCATGCCAGGGTAATTTTTTACAACATTATCCCTTGCACTCACTTCTGTTCCGATTTTTCCCCTCCCTCCCTTCATCCCCTCCCCAAGATGGCAAGCAATCCTATACATGTTAAATTTGTCACAGTATATCCTAGATACAATATATATGTGCAGAACCAAACAGTTCTCTTGTTGCACAGGAAGAATTGGATTCAGAAGGTAAAAATAACCCGGGAAGAAAAACAAAAATGCAAACAGTTTACATTCATTTCCCAGTGTTCGTTCTTTGGGTGTAGCTGCTTCTGTCCATCCTTGATCAATTGAAACTGAGTTAGATCTTCTCTTTGTCAAAGAGATCCACTTCCATCAGAATACATCCTCATACAGTATTGTTGTTGAAGTATATAATGATCTCCTGGTTCTGCTCATTTCGCTTAGTATCAGTTCATGTAAAATACCTTATTTAAAAATAACTGACCTGGAAAATAGATTCAGAAGTGATATCAGAATAATTGAACTACCTAAAAGCTGTAATCAAATGGAGGATCTGGACAGGTTCTTTCAAGGCATTATCAAGGAAGATTGTCCTCATATCTTGGAATCAGAAGGCAAAAATAGGCATTGAAAGAATCCACCACTTATCTCAGCAAAAGAGAGCCCAAAATAAAAATCTCAAGAAATATTATAATCAAATTTCAGAACAATTAGATCAAGGAAACAAAGACTCCAAATTTTCAGAAAGAAACAATTCACGTATTGGGGAGCCACAATCAGGATTACATAGGACTCGGTAGTACAACATTAAAAAAAAAAAAAATCAGGTTTTGAACATGATATTACAGAAGCCAAAGGAGCCAGGCAAAATTAATTTTAGTACATCAAGGTGAAAAAATGGTCATTCAATGAAATAGAAGGATTTCAAGTTTTCATAAAAAGAAGACCATAATTAAACCATAAATTTGATCTCTTATATCAAGACCTAAGAAAAGCCTAAAAAAGGAAAAGGAGGAAACAAAACACAATGGAGTCAATAAAGCTCAACCAGTTACAGGGAAAGATGATATTTGTAATTCTTGAAATGGTATCACTAGTAATATAGCTAGAAGGAATATACATACACAGAGGGTACAATTATAAAGTGAATGAGAAAGAATGATGTTAAATCTATCTTACCCTGTAGGAAAATAGGAGGGGAATGGGATATGCGAAGGGGTGAGGATGATAAAAAAGAGGGCATATTAGGGGAGATCAGTAGCAAAACATTTTTTGAGAAGGGATAGAATAAAAAGAGAGAGAATAAATGGGGGGGGGATACAATTAGTAATAGTAATGGTAAAAAAAAAAATCTAAGCACGCTTCTTTGATAAGGCCTGTGTGTGTATGTGTGTGTGTGTGTGTGTGTGTGTGTGTGTGTGTATGAAAATATGGTGGTGTAAAAGAAGGACTTACTTGAATTCTTCCAAATTTCTCTCCAAAAAGCTTTAAAATCATGCTTCAAAACAAATCTTAGAGCCAGCAGAACCAAGATTCTGGTTGGGGTAAAGGATTTGTGTAAACAATTTTTCCGTCCCAGACAACTCCCTATTTAGAACAATATTTCATTGTTAAAAAGTCAGTTCCTTTCTTATCAGTATTATCAGAACTAAGTTCTTCTATGCCTAAAGGGCTATCAAACTATATATACCCTTTGATTCAGCAACATCTTTATTGTATCTGTATCCCAAAGAAATCATTAAAAAAGTAAAGGACCCACATGTGCAAAAATGTTTGTGGCAATCCTTTTTGTAAGAGCAAGGAACTGAAAACTGAGTGGATGCCCATCAGTTGGAGAATGGCTGAATAAGTTACAATATATGAATGTTATGGAATATTGTTGTTCTATAAAAAATGATCAGTAGGATGATTTAAAAGAGGCCTGAAGAGACTTACATGAACTGATGCCAAGTGAAATGAGTAGAACCAGGAGAACATTGTACACAGCAACAAGAAGATTATATGATGATCAATTCTAATGAATGTGGTTCTTTTCAACAGTGAGGTGATTTAGGCCAGTTTCAATGGTCTTGTGAAGAAAAGAGCTATTGGCACCTAGAGAGAGAATTGTGGGGACTGAGTGTAGATCACAGCATAGTACTTTCACTTTTTTGTTTTTATTTGCTTGCATTTTATTTCCTTTCTCATTTTGCCCTTTTTGATCTGATTTTTCTTTTGCAGCATGATAATTGTGGAAATAAGCATAGAAGAATTGTACATGTTTAACATATATTGAATTACTTGCTGTCTAGGGGAGATGGAGAGGAGAAGGGAGAAAGGGAAAAAAAAGGAAGACAAGGTTTTGCAAGAGTGATTGTTGAAAATAATTTATGCATATATTTTGAAAATAAAAAGTTTTGAAACTAGAATTGTTTGTCCTTGAGGATTGGGCATTTTTTCTTCTAAGTTTTTATTAGAAGATGATGTTAGGACAGAAGATATGCATAGATAAATACAAGTGAATTACAGAATGAGGTCTAAGAATATAGAAAACTGGAAAGTGAATCTGTTGGGTGACAGTGCTTTAATTAACTTAGACCAAAGGATTTAGAGTTGGAAAAGACTTTTAACATCATTTAGTCTGGGGTTTCTTAATGTGTGTGTGTGTGTGTGTGTGTGTGTGTGGGTGGGTGTGTGTGTGTGATGGATCTCTTTAGCAGTCTGATGATGTTTATGGTCCTTTTTCCATTTTAAGTTTATGGACTCTTTGAATGCACAAAATTTAACAGATGGGATCACAAATGTAACTAGTAATATTGAAATGTAATTGTCAATGAAAAATGTTTGTGGAGCCTGAAGAGCTCCTAAGTTATAATCAAAATTTCACTTTACAGATGAGTAAACTGAACCTGAGAAAGGTAAGATGATATATCCAATATTATGTAAGAAATATTGTAACCAGATTTTGAACTTACTCTGGTGCTAAATCAATGAGTCTATTCAATATTAGGTTAATATGGTATAGAAATAAGAATGCTGGGATTCAGGAGGCTCACATTTTAGTTTTAGCAGTGCTGGTAACTTGTTTAACTTTAGGCAATTAATTTTAGTCTAGTGGGTCTTCCATCTCTTCTTCCTCTGGATCACATTTGGGAGTAGATACACTATCATCAGGCTGATGTAAATATTTTGTATTGTTATTCTTCTGAGATTTGTCATGGTATTTTGCCTCTAAAAACACATATACACTTTCTCTCTCTCTCTCTCTCTCTCTCTCTCTCTCTCTCTCTCTCTCTCTCTCTCTCTCACACACACACACACACACACACATACAAATCTCCATACGATTCAGCAAACCCTGCTCCCAAACCAAAGTTTAGAAAAAAATACAGTTTTTATTAATCTTTTTGGACAGTGGTTCTGTGAGCCTCATGATCATTTCTATTCCTTACATCTATTCCACAACTACATTTTCTTGTGGCTTTCAGTCTGACACAGGCTCTGAATTTCCACATTTGCTTATATTGTAATGTAACATCACTCAGCGTATGCCTTTGGAATCCTAACAATTGATGAGCTCACAGAGTTGCGGAAAAAGTGTTTTGTATTAGGAGTAAACAAAGACTACCTCAGTGAGCAAGTTTGGAATTTCAGAGAACTAATACAGCAAGGAAAATGCTGGGTCATAATTCATTAATTTTGTCAGTTGATACCATCAAAGAGACAATATATGAAAAGCACTTTATAAACCTTAAAATATTACATAAGTGTATGCTTATCATTGTCATTTAACAAGTCTTTCCTAAAATCTATGGATATTTCAATATATTTTGCAATATGCTACATAGTTTTTCTAAATCCATAATGAATCTTTTGATTGCCTTTTGAATGATCCATAAAAGATACAGTGAATATGAGATCCCACTATGTTTACTGATTGTTGATTGGAATCAGCAAAGCAAAACACAGAGTTAAAAGTTTCATTTTTAAAAGATATCATCCATACATTCATTGAGATCAGACAATTCTTGATAGATTCAATGTAGAAGTAACCTACTTCTATATTATCCATATGAAGCAAGGTATACACCAAAGAACCACATATTTTTAAAAGGCATTCATTTCTGTCATGGAAAATAATCTTCATAGAGTTCAAACGAAAGAGAGATTCTTTATAGTCAGATCTTCCATATGTTTCTGTTCTTGCATGCTTATTGCATCGGGTCCTTTCTTATTGGAGATCAACAATGAGATTCATGGTTACTCCCCAAGACAGAAGTTTAACAATATCAATTGTTAAATTTCAACAATAAGAGGAAACATCAAATGGATTAAATATAACTTGTTCAGATTTAAATGCAGCTGAATGTTCAGCTGGTTAAGTTGGTCCCTCTTGATCTTGGAAAGATACTCCAAATAGACATTGAATTTAATAAGCAGAATAAAAGAAGACAACAATTTCTGTGATGCAAACCCTCATCTTTTTTAACACCAACATTCTTCTGCTAATGCTCTATGAGTTATTATGAAAATGGATAAAATAATATTAACTTTTCCTTAATAGAGAATTACTGGATTATACTAGATGGCATATGAGATGTCTTCAAAAGAAATATATTATAAAAAAATCATTGTGATAATATAAGAATATTTGTTGTCATTTGTCCTAATTCTTGAAAAGGACTAATGACATCATGACATGATATCTTGACTTGCATATGAATTGTTTTTAAGTGAGACAGAGTTGCACTAAAAGTCATCTTCACTCTCTCTTCCTGATTCATCAAAGTCCATTAATAATACAAAAGTCCAGGCTACTGACAATGGCTTGGGATGCTGTGAATAACATTGACATCTTTGATGTCTGACCAAGCTCAAAGCACTTCACAGTACCTGCTTCAGCTGTCTTCAGAGCCATCGAAACAAATTGTTCTCACCTGCTTATTCTTCTTATGCTTGGGGTATAGACGTACCTAACCATAGATGAGTTTGAAATTTAAAGATTGCCTTTAGCCTGGTTTAGAGCACCTACCATTACAGTTTTAGCAGAGTGAGACCTCTGCTTATGCTACAGCTTCTTGAAACCATAGGTGAGAGTAGAGTGAAGGTAGACACTTAAGGGCATGAGCTGCCCTCACATTTATTGATTATTGATTTAAATTGAGCTCAGTAAGGGGCTCAGTAAAACCTCATATTTGTCATCCCTGAGTACCCCATACATCATTGGAATATTGTAGAATATATAAACACAACTTTATCATTTTAATAGTAGATCATAGGGTGGATTTGTAAAGAATCAAAAAGGAATTTTAATGAGCTAATTGTATATTAATGAGGATAATAGAAAAAAAATTGTGGTGTTATGGAAAGAACACTAGAATTGCAGGCAAAGAGCCTCCATTTAAATTCTAATTCTAACAATTAATGGGACCATCAGTAAGCTACCTCATTTTTATGGATCTCAGTGTTCTCAATTGTGAAATGAGAAGATTAGGATTGTTGACCTTTAAGATCCTATTGAATCTTTAATATATGACTCTTTCTATGACTGTATTATAGGGGACATATCAATATGGATACTACAAGAGTAAAGGCTTCATTTATTAAAAATGAGTGCAAACCAGGGTATTTTGTCTATTTCAGTATTTTTTTCAGATTCTGTACTTTGATAGTGAATATAACTGGTGGAATATGAGGGCAGTGTATAAGGTGAAGAGAATAATAATTGAAATAAATAAAAGAAGGAGAAGTCAAAAGTAGTCAGGTTTAAAGTCTGGACTAGCTTTCTGGAGGATCTTGGTACCAGCCCAAGTCCTTGATCTTAGAAGAGGAATGAAGAGGTGGGACTTACATAGATGGTCAAGCATGGTGTCCATTTATTCCAAATTCTCTCAGCCTTATATACCCTAATACCCTTATATAACTATAGCAACACTGCACATGCATTAACTATATACTGCATAAACAACTTGCTATTGTATGTAGATGACTCTTTGCCACTTGATATCACTCTGCTTTAATTACAACACAGGTTGCCACTGACCCCTGACTTCTCAGGAAGGTCAAGAGCCTTAGAGGAGATGGATATCAAATCAGACAATGTCAGCAGGATTCCTTTTACTGAACTAAAGGGTCTTATACCTCCCCAGGATTCCCCACTATCTGTGGCCCTCTACAGTCAGGAGAAATTAAAATTTAAAAAGCCTTTAAGTATCAGAGTATGTAGTAGGCATGAATCGTAGCATTGTTTTGTAAAATTATAAAAATACATTTTTAATAGTTATCTTTGTCAAATAACAAATTAGTCTTGTTATCCAGGAGATGAACATATTCATGTATCCATGCATTCATTCATCCATTCCATTATATATACATACACACACACACACACACACACACACACACACACACACATATACATACAACAAATGTACATAGATCCTGATTGAACCAGTATAAGAGAAATGTTTATATAATAGAAAAAAAGAAGCAAAATTATTTTATAATAATACAGTAATACATTCAGATATAATTCATCTCCTTCAACAATATTTAGGTGCTTGATTTATTTTTATTTTTTTAACTAGCTTTTTATTTACAAGTTATATGCATGGGTAATTTTACAGCATTGACAATTGCCAAACCTTTTGTTCCAATTTTTCCCCTCTTTCTCCCCACCCCCTCCCCTAGATGGCAGGATGACCAGTAGATGTTAAATATATTAAAGTATAAATTAGATACACAATAAGTATACATGACCAAACTGTTATTTTGCTGTACAAAAACGAACCAGATTCTGAAATATTGTACAATTAGCCTGTGAAGGAAATAAAAAATGCAGGCAGACAACATATAGATATTGGGAATTCAATGTAATGGTTCTTAGTCATCTCCCAGAATTCTTTTGCTGGGTGTAGCTGGTTCAGTTCATTACTGCTCCATTGGAACTGATTTGGTTCATCTCATTGCTGAAGATGGCCAGGTCCATCAGAATTGATTATCATATAGTATTGTTGTTGAAGTATATAATGATCTCCTGGCCCTGCTCGTTTCACTCAGCATCAGTTCATATAAGTCTCTCCAGGCCTTTCTGAAATCATCCTGTTGGTCATTTCTTACCGAACAATAATATTCCATAATATTCATATACCACAATTTATTCAGCCATTCTCCAAGTGATGGGCATGTACTCAGTTTCCAGTTTCTGGCCATTACAAAGAGGGCTGCCACAAACATTCATGCACATACAGTAGGAGCTTTATTTAACAAAAAAAAAAAAAACAAAAAACAAAAAACAAAAAACAAAACCAACACTTAAAAAGGAATATTTCATACATTTGTAGATAACAAAGAACTGATTGCCTATGAGATTAAATAAAAAGTAAAAAGAGGAGCTGAGATTTAAAAAAAAGAAGAAAAAAGAGGAACAGGGGCAGCTAGATAGAGCAGTGGATAGAGCACCAGCCCGGAAGCCAGGAGGACCTGAGTTCAAATGTGACCTCAACACTTCCTAACTGGGCCTGGGCAAGTCACTAAACCCCAATTGCTTCAGAGGAAAAAAAAAAAAAAAGAGGAACATAGGAAAGTTTAAAATAATCTGGATTTGGAGTCAGAAGGTTTATATTCAAATTCTTATTCTTTTGTTGTTCAATCATTTTAGTGAGAACTGACTCTTCATAACTCTGTATGGAGTTTCCTTGACAGAGATAGTAGAATGTTTCATCATTTCTTTCTCCAGCTCCTTTTGCAGATTAGGAACTGAGGCAAACAGGGTTAAGTGACTTGCACAGTCACACAGCTAGTAAGTGTCTGAGGCCATATTTCAATTGAAGAAGATAAGTCAAATGCTATATGCATTGTACCACCTAGCTGCCCTTTAAATTTCAACTTGTTACATTAGCAATTTTGAGCAGATTCCTTTATCTTTCTTGGTTCCAGTTTTCTTATTTGTGAAATAAATAGTTTGGACTAGCTTCAAATCTATGATCCAATGACCATTTTTCTTTTCTTACCTACATTTCTTGGGTTATAGAAAAAGTATACCTCTTTTTTGTCTGTGATCAGCTTCCACCTATCCATCTTGAATAATTTGAATGTTCTACATTTATTATTGATTTCCTAAGACAGTTTTCTTGGGGTGACTTTTTCTTAGCTAGTAAGGTAGACAATATGATAAAAGTAGAAAGAAGACTGGCTGTGGAATCTGAAGATCTCAACTGAAATCTCACTTCTTTTATTGTTACTTTTCTAACTGGCCTTAGATAACTCAAAATCTTTCAGGGTATCAGTTTTCACATCTTTAAAAGAAAGGGTTTAATTTGATGATTTCTTTTTTTTTTTAATAGCTTTTTATTTACAAGTTATATGCATGGGTAATTTTATAGCACTGACAATTGCCAAATCTTTTGTTCCAATTTTTCCCTTCCTTCCCCCCACTCCCTCCCTTAGATGGCAGGATGACCAATATATGTTAAATATGTTAAAGCATAAATTAAATACAAAATAAGCATACATGTCCAAACCATACAAAAAAATCGGACTCTGAAATAGTGTACAATTAGCCTGTGAAGGAAATAAAAAGTGCAGGTGGATAAAAATATAGGGGTTGGGAATTCTTTGTAATGGTTCTTAGTCATCTCCCAGAGTTCTTTCGCTGGGTGTAGATGGTTCAGTTCATTACTGCTCCATTGGAACTTATTTGGTTCATCTCATTGCTGAAGATGGAATTTGATGATTTCTAAGATCCCTTTCAGTTCTAAATTTATGATAAATCTAAATCTAAATCCTAGTCAAGCTGGTATTCAGGCAAGAGATACAAAGTTTATCAACTTCTACTTTATCCCTTTCCAGCTTAGCAGAGAAAGGCATGGGTCATGTTTCATAAGTAGACTTTCAGAATCGAGAATGCAGGTCACCTCAAAGCTGAGATGATGAGTCATCAGAGTGGGGCTGTAGTGACTAACAAAATAAGGAAAATTCTTGGCACCTATTTGGTATATTTAGTTGTCTTTGTTTCTTTCAGGTGTTAATAGTATATTTTCCAAGTGCAGCAAATTCTTCAACATGGAAAAAGCATGGCATTTTAAAAGGATTAATATTTAGGCAAGAATCAATGTTTAAAATAAATAGAAAGGAGTTGGATAATTTTTATTAGAGATTATATATAAAAAAGATGATATTGTTATTTCCTCCCTCACTTCAGTTTGTTGTTAAACATTTATCAGCACAACCCTAGTTGCAAGGAAAGATAAGAAAGAACATCTTAACTATTTGTAAAAAACTGAACAATGTGAATCTCTTGTCCATTTCAGGAACAGAAGAGTTTAATAGTTTTTATGGTCAGGAAGTTACAAGTTACTGGGATATTCTGAGAGAAAATTATTGGATTTATTCAGCCACTTAACTTTCAGGATTGCCTAATTCGTGTGGAGAGGTAAAAGAAGTTTCCTTTCAGAGTTAATATTTCAAACATTCTAAAAAGTGAAGCCTCAAAAACCCAACTTTCTGTTAACAGCAAGAGGTAGATCTTCAAGGCAGTGAGTTCAAGAGGAGGGCTGTATTTCAAAGGAGTAATAAGTTTTTTCTCTTTCATATCTTCAGATTGCTAGGTAGAGGCAAGAACATGCAAACTTAAAAGTCAGTCTTAAAAGTCACTTAAAAGAACACCTGGCAGGACAAAAAAAGAGACGCTACTCAGTTATACCTAGCCAAAATGATGATCAGACACCAATATAAAACATTCATGTGTTGGGACACCAAGTCCTTGCCCATCTGTTGCTAAAAGGAAAAAGAAAGATGAAACAGATAGCCAATATCTCCCTTTGAGGGAGCTGATTCTGGTTACTGCTCAGGGGCCAGCTGCTTTCAATCTATTTACCTCTTCTACTTTTCTTTTTTGTAACAGTTTCATTTTGATATGTGAGTTGTGGCTCCCTCCCCTCAACAATTATATCTAAATGGTTACAAATGTGATGGATGACAGTTACTCAAAAAGCAGAAGGGCACAAGAAAGCTTTATTTAGACCGGGAAATGGGTGGTCTGGAGAGTAGTTTCTGCTTGACTGCATAGATACCTCTGTGACCTTGGGAGTGACTCTAACTCTTCATGTCCTCAAAATGTTTGGGATAGATGACCTGTATTGGCCTTTATAGCTTTGATGACTCATAAGTTAATTTTGAAATAACTCATGATGAAAAATGTCATTGACCTTCAGAGAAAGAACTGATAAACTTTGGGTGTAGATTGAAGGATAGTTTTTTTTTTTTTTTTTCTCTACGTTTTTTGCTTTTTATTATTGCTACTTTTTTGCAACATGATTAACATAGAAACATGTTTTGCATGATTTCATATATATAATTGATAAATTGCTTGTCTTCTCAATGGGTGGTAAAGGGGTGTGAGAGAAGAAGATAATTTGGAACTCAAAAATTTTAAATTAATATTAAAATAAATGTTTTATTTTTAAATGAAGAGGGTAGAATGAGCACAGGGACAAAAAAAAAAAACAAAAAAAAACACAGGTTAAGTTTGTCAGGAGTCATCTAGCTGCATGCCCTTTATTTGGTTTTGGGTATTTCTAACTCTGTATCACATTACATAGGGGATAGTCAGACTGTCTATATTAGTTCAGCCTTGTGGCTCAATCCACTCCAGAACTTCTATACAGTTTACAACAGAATTAAAGGACTAAGTGATTTTAGTAGAGATGGACTGGAACACTTCCTATGGAATGGGGTTCATTCTCTAGATTAGGTATGTGCTGGTGAATGTTTAACAAATGGCTCCAGAAAAAAAGAAAGAAGACACACATAAACACACATACACACACACACACACACACACACACACACACACACACACACTCACTTAATCTGTATTATTGACATTTTCTTCAACAATTAAACAAACAAGCAAAAAATAATTTACGGGCACAAAGTCACTTACCTTCCCCTATTTCCCAAAGGGATGAGGGAAATTTCAGGGAAGGAAAAAAAAAATTCCAAGACATAAAACACTTTTTATTAAGATAAAATCTGTGGGTTGAAATCTATTTTAAGTGATAAAATAAGAAAATGTAACAGTGCTCTACCTAGAACATTTATTTTAGATGATTTCTAAATAATGTTATAACAACTTTATTCCTTTAAATTAGTTTTCAACCCCTAGATTCCATTATAGGGAAAAACAAATTAAACTAGAAATTTTTTCCTTCTTGAAATGGTTTAGGTGTCTTAAGCTTTGTGGTTATTTAATTTTCAACTTTACCTTCTTTGTTTTTGTTTTGAGTATTTTATTTATTGTTAGCCCCTTTACCAGAAGCAGGATAAGTTAAGATACTTAAATTCTTATGAGTTAATTTTACTACTTATTAAGTTGCAGTAAAATTTGGTATGGAATGTGGCTTAAATGAATAGTTAAATTTATTTTGGATTTATTTTAGTATCTTAGTTAGAAATTTGCATAGATATTAAAGACTTGGCTTTTTCCATATTTACAATGTTTCTGAAGGATTCATTATCCATATCTGACAACATACACCAAATTTATGAAATATGGCCAATCCAGGCCTTTTGTCAATATAACCAAATCAAGACCAATCACTGTGGCTGAATTGAACCATGCCATTATTCTTTTTTTTTTTTTTTTTAAATTTTATTTTATTTAATAATAACTTTGTATTGACAGAATCCATGCCAGGATAATTTTTACACGACATTATCCCTTGCAATCACTTATGTTTCGTTTTTTCCCCTCCCTCCCTCCTCCCCCCCCCCCCCCCCAGGATGGCAAGCAGTCCTATATATGTTAAATATGTTGCAGTATATCCTAGATACAATACATATTTGCAGAACCGAACAGTTCTCTTGTTGCACAGGGAGAATTGGATTCAGAAGGTAAAAATAACTCGGGAAGAAAATCAAAAATGCAAATAGTTCACATTCATTTCCCAGTATTCCTTCTTTGGGTGTAGCTGTTTCTGTCCATCATTTTTCCAATGAAACTCAGTTAAGTCTCTTTGTCAGAGAAATCCACTTCCATCAGAATACATCCTCATACAATATCGTTGTCGAAGTGTATAATGATCTCCTGGTTCTGCTCATCTCACTTAGCAACAGTCCATGTAGGTCTCTCCAAGCCTCTCTGTATTCATCCTGCTGGTCATTCCTTACAGAGCAATAATATTCCATAACATTCATATACCACAATTTACCCAGCCATTCTCCAATTGATGGGCATCCATTCATTTTCCAGTTTCTAGCCACATGCCATTATTCTTGCTAATTTTTAAGACAAGCTAAATGTATCACAATAGGCCCATCTGATGCCCGTTGCACTCACATAAACTGTATGTTGTCATTTTTTTTTTTCTCAACAGCTTTTTGCTCCTGTTTCTTTCATATATTCAATCATTGCCCAATTTGATAGAAAATGTAACAGCAGGAAGGTTGGCCAAAAAAGAAAAGAAAAGAAAAGGAAACAAAATCTGGGATTTATTGTTGGAAGCTGGTTCAATAAGTATTTCTGGATACTTCAAAAATATTTTTATTCTGATCTAAAAATATGTCTTTCCTTAGGAACTTCCCCTAGAATATGAAACTGAAAATGAGTGGTAGCTTGCCACAATAGCTAAAACACCACTTCCTGACACATAGTAGCTGTGTCACTATGGAAAAGTCAATTGATAACAAATAATCGATAACTAGAAAGTTTTCTAAGACTATAATTTACAGACAAGTTGTTAATTTTTATTAGTGGAGAGAGTTTTCATGATACACATATTACAAATATAATGCTTCAAAAGAAAATATAGTAAATTACATTTGAAAATATCAAATCATTACCTTGTGATAAAACTATTATGTACAAAGAGTTTGGTATAAAAGATGCATAGTGTTATACTAGAGGAAATATTCTGGGAGATGGGGAGATTCTTCCCAAAGAATTTATGGAATTATTACCACTATTATTCAACATTGTACTAGAAATGTTGGCTTTAGCATTAAGAAAACAAAAAAAGGAATTAAAGGAATTAGAATAGGTAATGAAGAAATAGAACTATCACTCTTTGCAGATGATATGATGATATATTTAGAGAATCATAGAAAATCATGTAAACACCTATTGCAAACAATTCAATAGCAAGGTGCAGGATACAAAATAAAACCACACAAATCATCAGCATTTTGAGGTATCACAAAGTCCATCAGCAAGAGATAAAAAGAGAAATTCCATTTAAAATAATGGTAGATAAAATAAAATATTTGGGAGAGTCTACCTTCCAAGGCAGATCTAAGAATTACATGAACACAATGACAAAACACTTCTCAAACAAATAAAATAAGATTTAAACAATTGGAAAAATATCAATTGTTCATGGCCAGGCTGAGCTAATATAATAAAAATGACAATTCTGCCAAAATTGCTCTATTTGTTCAATGCGATACCAATCAAACTATCAAAATATTATTTTATAGAACTAGAAAACATAATAACAAAATTCATTTGGAAGAACAAAAGGTCAAGAATATCGAGGGAATTAATGAAAAAAAAAATGCCAAGGATGGCGGCTTAGCAGTACTAAACCTAAAACTATATTATAAAGCAGCAGTCATAAAAACCATTTGGTACTGCCTAAAAAATAGAGTGGTGGATCAGTGGAATAGATTAGATATACATGATAAAATAATCAAGGCCTATAGCAATCTAATATTTGATAAATCCTGCAAACTCTAGCTTCTAGAATAGGAACTCACAATTTGACAAAAATTGCTGAAAAAACTGAAAAATAATGTTAGATACCTGGCATAGACCTACATCTCACATTCCACACCAAAATAAGGTTAAAATAGTTATATGATTTGGGAATAAGGTTTGATACCATTAACAAATTAGAAGAACAAAGGATAATTTACGTATCAGATCTTTGGAGAAGAGAGGAATTTATTACCAAAGAAGAACTAGAGAACATTATGAAAGGCAAAATGGACAACTTTAATTACATTAAATTAAAAAGGTTTTGCATAAACAAAACCAACAGATATAAGATTAAAATGAAAGTACTGGGAAAAAATCTTTACAGCTATATTTCTGATAATAGTCTCATTTCTAAAAAATAAAAACATAAAGAACTGTGTCAGGTTTATAAAAATACAAGTCATTTCCCAATTGATAAATGATCAAAGAATATGAATGGACAATTTTCAGATGACAAAACTAAAACCATCTATGGTCATATAAAAAATACTCTAATTCACTATTGATTTGAAAAATGCAAATTAAAACAACTCTGAGGTACCACCTCGCCCTTCTCAGATTTGTTACGATGACAGGGACAGATAATGATAAATGTTGGAGAGGATGTGTGAAAACTGGGACACTGATGCATTGTTGGTAGAGTTGTGAAATGATCCAACCATTCTGGAGAACAATTTGTAACTATGCTCAAAGAGCTACCAAACTGTGCATACTCTTTGACCCAACAGTGTCATTACTGGGTCTGCATCCCAAGGAAATCATAAAAGAGAAAAAGGGACCCACATGTACAAAAATGTTTCTATCAGCTCTTTTTGTGATAACAAAGAATCGGAAAATGGGTAGATGCCCATCAACTGGACAATGGCTGAACAAAATATGGCACATGAAAGTAATGGAATAGTACTGTCCTATAAAAAATGATGAATAAGCTTATTATATAAAGGCCTGGAAAGTTTTTACATTAATTCTTTGGCAGAAATGGACCTTTTTTTTTTTTTTTTTTAGTCTGAGTTGTCCAATTACTGCTTATATTATATTTTCTCTTTTAAAATGGAATAAGAGAAGCTGTATTAATTGTTGAACATTTCATGAAAATATAAGTGATTTAACTTGATTCAGCAAAAAAAAAAAAAGGTGACGAAGTTTTTTTTTTTGTTTTATTTTGTTTTGTTTTTTTTTGTCATGGAACTGTTTATTCTTATGAGGAAAAATTAATATCCTATGGATTTTATTTAATAATTGTTCTTAGAGGGAAAACAAATGGAATGAAAAGCACATAAATCAAAGCTTTTGGTTGATATTTCTGGGAAAAAACATTTTCAGTTACTAGAATAAATAAATAGAATAAAATATTGCCTTTGTTTTCAGACCAAAAAAATAAAAAAGAGAGCTCCATGAACTGATGCTGAACAAAATGAACAGAACCAAGAATGCATTGTGTACAGTTACAGCAAGAATAGGCAATGATCAACTATGAAAACCTTGATTCTTTTCAGTAGTCCAGTAATCCAAAGCAATCCCAATAGACTTTGGACAGAAAATTCCATCTGCATACAGAAAAAGAACTGAGACTGAATATAAATCAACCCATGGTATGTTAACTTCTTTCTTCTGTTTTGTTTTTCCTCTCTCCCATCATTTTTCCCTTTTGCTCTGATTTTTCTCTCCCAACATGATTCATAAAGCAATTCAATAAAAAAAAATAATTTATAGAAAACTATAACCAGTGGTTAAACAAAAGAAAGGTATGAGAAGTAGCTTCCATCTATGCTAGTGGATAGTGTCAGACCAAGAAGAAAGCAAACAGTTAATGAAATATTCAATTAAAAGAACACTAAGTGCTTTCTGTGTGCAAAGCACCACAGTCCTAGTGCTTGTCCAGTTAGAATAAAGACTTTAAAATATTTGAAGGCAGTTATCCTATTACTCACATGCCTTCCCTTCTTCAGCCTAATAAAATGGATCAAAGTAGAACGTATTTGCTACAGTGGATTAGTCTTTGTTTCAAGGTTCACTGCTACACAAACATTTTCCGCATGTACCCTCGATTTTTAAAATCAATTTTCACAGAGTATGTTTTTGATTATTTTCCACTTCTAATCCAAGTCCAGCTCATTAATATCCTTTTTAAAATATACTATCCAGAATTAAAAAGTACATCCTAGTTCTACACCGTCCACTGTAGAATGCAAAAGAACTATCTATTCCCCTTTTCAGGACTGATTTTTGTTGATAGAGATTAAAATGGAATAAGTCTTTTATTGCTGTTGTACCATACTATTGACTCATACTGACCCTGTATTTGTAGAAATTCTTGGATCTTTTTCATATGAATTAGGATATAGTCACATCTCCCACATTTTGTTCTTTTATAGTTGACTTTAAAAGCCATTTTGTAGGATTTTACATTTGCATATTTTACATATTTTATTTAAATAAATTCAGATCCTTGTTAGAGTATGTTTATGTGTTTGGAGCTATATTACAGTTTTGTTTCTTTCTATTCATTTTTTGATCTGGATTCCAACATAGTAAATAAAGTTTCTAAATAAAATATGATATTGATCCATTGAAATCACTAAAACAAATTTTGAACATTATATGGAAAAATCCTGAGGCTCTTGACTCTAAGCTGACTTTGATTTTTTTTTTTTTATTCAACATTCTCTGTGTTCAGTCACTCATCCAATTATTAGTTCAACTGAGTATATTATGCAACCTGAACATATTCATCTTTCCCACAAGGATATCAGGAGGGAATTAATCAAATACTTTGCTAAAGTATATTGTGCAAAGAAAGACACCAAGAGACAGAGAGAAAGAGAAACAGACAGACAGAAAAACAGAGAAAGTGTTTGGTGTTGCATGAATTGTTTTTGATTAATTCAAGAAACAGTTCAAACTGAGATATACCTATCTAATCCATTCAGAAATGATTCAGGAAGCACAACAGTCTTTTCAACATTGTATGACATTTTGTAAGATACAGAAACTACATAAAGTCTCCCCCATGAAATGGTGTATCAATCTCTATGTTGGCATATAAAGGCTCACAGATTTGGTAAGTGAAGAAGCATTAACCAGGATGCTTCAGATTGTGGAATATGGAGCAGCAAAAAGGTGATCAAAAACAAACAAAAAACTCCAAGTCTGGAAGCATTTGTTATATTGATCAAGCACAGAGGAGCTGGAGTTGCTCCAGTCTCTCCTTCCCTGCTGATTTGATTATCAATGAGGTATGGACTATTTTACTAATAGTTTCACTTAACTTTTTTTTTTCGTTGTTATACATCATCAGATTTTCTCATTCTGCTGCATATTTCAGATTTGAACTCTTTCCCAATATTTCCTAATTAAATGTCCTGTTGGCTTTCCTGTTTGGTCAAATGCCTATTTCATGTATCTTATAAGACAGATAATTGGCACAATAATCAAACATAGATAAAGCCTAATTTTTAGATGATAGGCAGTCAAATTTTTCAGTGGACATATCAAAAGTGTATTGGTATGATATATTTACTTGATGTTTACTTGTGTCTATCAAAAAATTGTAAATCAAGCTTTAGCAGAGTCAACAATTTTTTTGTGACCTTGGGCATGTGACTTTCAAGTTCCTTATTTGAAAACTGGGAATAACAATATCTAATAGGATTATAAGAAGGATTGTATGAGTAAATAGATGTGGCTGTTGTTATTCCTACTATGAATATCAGTCTTAGGGCCTTATTCAACATTTTATTTATATTGAATTTTTGTTCTTTGATAGCAGATCTGTGATTTATAGTGTACTATATAATGTTATTGTAAGTCAATAGTGTGATGTGTCACTATCTTTTATTGAATAAAATGATTAAATCATTGAAACAATTAACAAGCATTGTTAAGCACATACAATATGTCAGGCACTACAGTAAACAAAAAGTTTCCAAAACAGAAGAGTAATAGTCCCACTCCTTCATGCCCTTTTCAGAAATCTCTAAAGTATTCTACTTAGTCTTGGCTGTTAATATTTAAAAAGACAATGATAAGTTAGAGAGGGTCTAAAAGAGGACATTAGTACCATGAAAAATCTTGTCCATGTGATATAAAATCATTTAAATTAAGTAAGGATGTCTAGCCTGAAGAAGAGAAGACTCAAGGTAAGTTATTATAGTAGTATTCAAGCATTTGAATTTCAATTTCAAGTTCAAGCAATTTGAATTTTATATGTCACATAAAAGAGGGATTAGACCTACCCCATTTGGCCTAAGAGGGCATAAACAAGAGCAAATATGACTGAAACACACATACATACACATCTGTCTATCTATCTATCTATCTATCTATCTATCTATCTATCTATCTATTTATAATTCTTGTTACAAAGAACTTCCAACAATGTGGAATGTTCTACTTTGATAGATTGTAGATTTCTCTTCCTTGGAGCTCTTCTAGTAAAGGTAGATAAGCATTTTCTGTATAGAGCAACTGGTCCCCAGTGACCAGAGCTTAAATTTGGCTCCAGACACTTCATAGCTATGTGACCCTTGCACCATCATGTAACTCTGTTTGCCCTAATTTCCTCATTTATAAAATGAGCTGGAGAAAGAAATAGCAAATTATTCCAGTGTCTTTGCAAAAGAAAATCCCAAATGAATGATCTGAAGAGTTGGACATGACCAAAAAATGACTCAACAACAACCAAGATTCCTCATTCATGGAATTCTTCTAAGAGAAGATGAGCATTTTCTGGATATATTATTGTGGAGAATTTCTTTTGAGTATGGTTTGGAATCATTGGCTGCTGACATCTTTTCTGATTCTCTCTTGTTGCTGTGATTGTGTGATTAATCCACAATCAGTCAAGTATTTATCAAGTGATAAGTACTCAGGTATTGTCAGCAATACAATAATAAAGAATGAACAACCTCTAATTATAGAGAACTAACATCCTAATGGGGGATAATGTAATTTTATTCCCATTGTTTGTGGACATGTTGTCTAGGGTCAGAATGCATGGATGAATGGTCTTTAGAGGTTTTGTATTCTTCAGACTATGTATTCAGGGTTGTTATGAGGATCAAATGAAATAAAATAATTAACTAATTAATAATAAACTGAGGCAAACAAAAGTTAAATGATTTGGCCAGGGTAACTTATCTAGTAAGTGTCTGAGGCTAGATTTGAACTCAAGCTCTCCAAATTTCCTGACTCCAGATCCAGCTGAAGACACTTTGGTGCCCATTCTTCAAAAGTATTGGCTAACTGCCATTGAAAAATACATGTAATAACTTCTAAAAATGTTTAGAGGTGGATGAGAACAAATTACAGGGATTCTGGGGGATCTTTGGTTTTAAACTAAAAGGTTAGCTACGTTTTAAAGGATCAGTAAAATGTAGCTAAGTTAAGAAGAGAGGGATAGGACTCTTTCACTTTCCTGGATGTTCTTCTAAGTACATGACAATGTTTTGTATAATTTTTATTTTCTTTTTCTATCTTTATTTTTCTATTTTTTTTATTTTTATTTTGAATTTAGTTTTAAATAAAATATTTTTTAAAAATAAAATAAATGTTTATTGACCAATTCATTCCTTAATTGATTGAATCTGAGGGGGAAACCCTAATGTCTATCAATCAGTCACAAACATAAGCAAAGAGAGGTGAAAAGTCATATGATTGTTTGGGCAATAATGGACAAGCTTATTCTGCTAAAATTTATGTCAGAGACTAATGGAAGATGAGACTAGAAATGTAGTGTAACTAGAAGAGCAGAAACTTTGGAGCTACTGAAGATACTTTTACAATGCCATTCTATATTTGTGGGAAGTCAAAAAGTTCTAGAAAGGGGGAAAATTGAATTGAAAGATACATGAAAGTGATGAGATCTGTTCACATCTTTTCAGGGTTGGCTGTTCTTCTTTTCTTTGGACTTCCCTTGAGAGTTTCTTTTTGACATGCAGAACATTGGAACAAAAGTGAATAATTACATACTATTTCTTTTTGTTCATTCCATGGAAATGTCAAACTGACCCATTTGTTATTCCTCAAAAAAGACATTGTGTCTCTTGCCTCCATTCTCTTCCACAGCCTGTGCCCCTTGTCTGGAAAGCATTGTCTCCACAATTTTGCTTTTTAAAATAACTTTTTTTTTTTTTTTTTAACTTTCTTTACTGAGCACAAATGCCATTTCCTATTATGCATGAGACTTTCTGTGACTTCCCTTCCAGTAGCTAACGCCCCTCCCTCCATGTTTATATTTATTCATATTGCTTCCCTTGATATAATATAAACTTATTGCAGGCATTCATTTTGGTATTTTGATTCTGTAATGCCTACCACAATCACTGGTATGCATTAGGTGATTGAAAAACAGTATATTGACTGAATGATAGATGTTAGAGTGTCCCCTTTATATTCAATCAATTAATGAACTGGTCAATAAATATCTCATGTTTTAAAAAAATATTTTATTTAAAAGTAAATTCAAAATAAGAATAAACAACAAAATGGAAAAATAATAGAAAAAGAAAGATAAGAAAGGAAAATAAAAATGATACAAAACATTATCATGTGCTGAGCAGAACATCAGGGAGGACTCAAAACATGTAACAATATATTTCCATTTCAAGATAATAGTAGGAGAAATTGTATTCATGACTGTCCATATATATATATATTTTTTTTTTTTTTGCTTCCTTGTTAGCTATTCTTTGTTCTCTGCTGTGTACTTTGTACTAATTTTCATTTTCATCATCTCCACCTCTAACAGGCTACATTAAAGCATGGATACACACACACACAAACACACACACATATATACACATAGTATATATGCATACATTTACACCCCCCACACAAATGTATGTATACATTTGTATATATGTGTACATATATGTATTTATATACATTTACACATTTTCATACATGCATCTAAAACATTATGAATATGGCTGAAATATAATATAGATTTCTCTCCTCTGGAACGACTGCTTCTCTCTTTTAGGAAATTCTTATTTATGAATTGTCATATTTTTCTTTATTTGTTAGTCATAACCAACAACATTTATTGAACATATATAGTGTAGAGGTTGCTGTTGTGGTATTGGGTATACAAAGAAATTGGGTATACAAAGAAATAGCAAACACAGTTACTGAATTTAAGAGCTTGGTTTGGAAGAGATGATATGAACAGAAAGCATAACAGCAATGACAACAATGAATATTTATCTGGTGCTTCCTATGTGCCAGATACTGTGCTAAGTACTTTTCAATTGTTATTTCATTTGATCCTCATAACAACTCTGGGACATAGATGCTATAATCACTATTTTATAGATGAGGAAACTGAAGTAAAAAGAATTTAAGTGGCTTGGCCAGGGTAACCTACTTACTGAGACTAGATTTGAACTCAAGTGCTCCTGATTTTCTGATTCCAGATTCAGCTGGAGACACCTTGGTGACAAAATTTGACTTTGTCTTAAATCATTGGAACTACCCCTCCTTTTTTCCCTAATAAATTTATTCCTGATCCTTGTTCTGGTGTTTGTGTATGTTTTATTTCCTATCCATGCTATCCCTTCTACTTTAATTGTACTCTTTAACTTGCTTTGCTATTACTTAACTTCCCACCCATGAATTCCTCCCTTATCTTCTCCTCCCATCCTTTGTCTTCCTCTTTATGTCATTTCCATTAATTTACATGCCTGATCCCATTGCTCACACCCTTCTATACTCCACCTATGCAATCCCTCTCCCTTTATTTCTTTATAGATTTTGGAGGATGCCATTTCCTTCATGGTATATGAGTGTGTATGTGTGTGCTTTCCCTATTAAACCCATTCCAGATATGAGTAGATGTTTAGAACTACCAGTTCTCCCCTCTTTTAGGATCTCTGTGTCAGTTCTTTCTCTGAAGCTCATTCTTAAAGCATAATAACTATTTTCACCTTTTTTTTTTCATACAGTTTTGCTTTTTAGAGTCAGAATATATTCAGCTCTGCCTCCATCTTTATTTTGAACTACCCAATTACTCATGTCAATTTTAAACATATGGTTTATATTTCCATATATAGAACAGAGTTTGTCTTTGTTGATTCCCGTGAAATTAATTTTTGATAAGTTATCAAACTGTGCATGCCCTTTGATCCAGCAGTGCTACTACTGGGCTTATATCCCAAAGAGATACTAAAGAAGGGAAAGAGACCTGTATGTGCCAAAATGTTTGTGGCAGCCCTGTTTGTAGTGGCTAGATACTGGAAGATAAATGGATTCCCATCAATTGGAGAATGGTTGGGTAAATTGTGGTATATGAATGTTATTGAATATTATTGTTCTGTAAGGAATGATCAGTAAGATGAATACAGAGAGGCTTGGAGAGACTTACATGAACTGATGCTAAGTGAAATGAGCAGAACCAGGAGATCATTATATATTTCAACAACGATACTGTATGAGGATGTATTCTGATGGAAGTGGATTTCTTCAACAAAGAGAAGATCTAACTTAGTTTCAATTGGTCAATGATAGACAGAAGCAGCTATACCCAAAGAAAGAACACTGGGAAATGAATGTAAACTGCATTTTTGTTTTTCTTCCTGGGGTATTTCTTCTGAATCCAATTGTTCCTGTGCAACAAGAGAACTGTTTGGTTCTGCACACATATATTGTATCTAGGATATATTGTGACATATTTAACATGTATAGGACTGCTTGCCATCTAGGGGAGGGGATAAAGGGAGGGAGGGGAAAAGTCAGAACAAAAGTGAATGCAAGGGATAATGTAAAAAATTACCCATGCATGCGTTCTATCAATAAAAATGTTATAATTATTAAAACAAAAATTAATCTTTGATGTTGGCTTTTACATGGTAAATTTTCTATTGAGTTCAGGTTGATTGAGACAAAATCTTGAAAATCTGTGAGTTCAGTGAGTGTCCTTTTATTAAAAAAAGGTCAATATTATGATTAATTTTCTTGGATATGATATTTTTGGCCTCAGGCCTAATACTTTTGATGGGTGATATATATTATTCCAAGACTTATGGTCTTTTATTGTAGCTGATGATAGATCCTGTACAATTCTAATTGTAGCTCTAGCATATTTGAATTTTTTGTTTCTTTGTTTCTTGTAAAATTTTCTCTTTATTCTGTGGTTTTTTGAAATTTAGCAATAATATTCTTGTGTTTTCCTTGTATGATTTCTTTAAGGTGGTGTTTGGTACATTTTTCCTACTTCAACATTCCCTTCTTTTTTTACTTCAGGATAATTTTCTTTGATTATTTCTTTTATTACTGTATCTGAGTTTCTTTACTAGTCATAGCTTTCAGGTAGCCCAATTATTCTTTTATTTTCTCTTCTTGATCTGTTATCTAAATCTGTTGTTTTCCTTATAAGATGTTCTCATTCTGTTCAATGTTTTTATTCTTTATATTTTGTTTTGTCACTTCTTGGTCTCTTATAGCTTCACTGATTTCTTCTTGCCCAATTCTAAATTTCAAAAAAATCTAGCTCTATATCCTTTTCCAGTTAGTTAACTTTTTTTTTTCATAATCTTCTTATTTTTCTTGGATGATCCTTTGTAATGGACTGAGGCTTGAGTTGATGCACTGAGGTCCCAAGCCTGTGAGGCTAAATAGTAATTGGACCATACTCTATTAATATATATGCTTGGAGAAAGAATGGCCCCTGCACACTCTTTGTGCAAGTCCTGATGCATTGTATAGGAAATGATGATTTTGGTGGGTAGAGGCAAGGGAGTGGAAAGGGAAGCGGAAAGAGAGACTGCTGGCTGGCATCTTGTCACAGCTGCTCACATTGCTATTGCAAGCGCCCTTCAACTCTGATCCCCTTTTCACCTGCAATCCCCCTTTACCTCTGCTAGCTGGCTTCCTGTCGCAGCTGCTGATTGAAGATTTTTCCCTTAACCTGAATTCCTGACTCTAGCTGATTTTAAATACGCGGTCATCACAGTCCTTATTTATTTACGTATCAGTTTTTTTATCAAACTCTTTCTTTTGTTTTTTGAAGTCTTTTTTGAGTTCTATAAATTCTTTCTGGGTAGGTAACCATTTAATGTTACTCTTTGGAGTAAAAGAAGCTTTTTTTTTTTTTTTTTTCCCTCTTAAGATGAACCTCACTCTTACCTATTCCTATAGTAAGATTCTATTGTTGGACAATTTCTTCTTTGCTTGTACATTTTGTAATAATGAGAATTTATTAGTGTAATCACCTTTGACCCTGGAGTGTGGTGCCTCTGGCTTCACTTCAGCACTCTCCTCAGAACTGGAACCCCAAACCAAAATCTCTCCTTTCCTCCATGTGCCCGTAGCCAGCAGCATCCATGCCCCACTGCTTCTGTATTCACTGTTTTCTGTGTGCTAGTTCCTTCTTGCTCAGAGCCATGTCTCAAAAGCACAGCTAGGCCTGATATTCTTAATCAGGTGAGGTTCCCTTAATCTTCCAGGACTCTGAGTCTGACTTCTCTTCCTCTCACTCTGAACACAGCTAATTGCAGGGCTCCTCACTTGCTGTTCCATTGGAGGTGTTAGCACTTCACACCAGTTAAATCCTCATCCTGGGTCTTTCTTCAGTTCTTCTCAGGTTGTCCCAAGAGAACCTCTGTTCTACCCCAGGCCTTATTTATCTTTCACTTATCTGTGTTCATCCTCAGGCATGCTTTTGTTTTATTTGTAAGAAAAATCTGGGTAGTTTGGAATTTTCTGACCTACTGCACCATTCTCTCCTCAACAAACATTTATTAATTGTCTATTATATGCCAGGCATTGTGATAATCACTGGGGATAGGAAAACAGACAAAACACAGTCTCTGACCTTAAGGATTTTACAGTCTAATCAATCTTTTTCTCAAATAGAATACAAGCAATTCAAAGACAGGGCCTGTTTGTTATTTCATCTTCTTTATTATCTTCAATGGCTAGAACACATCAGGCTTGCAACACTGAAGATGCTTAATACAAAGTTGTCAAAATAATGACTAAAACAAGAATAACTAAATGTGTTTCACATGAAGTTGAATAGTATCAGTTTTTACTATATTTTCAATGGATTTTTAATCAACAACTTACTGTGCATCTTTATAGGAATAACCAGGATTGCAGAGGCAAGAATTGTAAAATCTAATATAGTAGATTTTAATCTGAGGATTAGCATAAGCAATGTAAAGAAAATTTAGCAATAAAGTGACTGACCTTTGTAGGCAAAGGTAAGTGGACTACAGATTTTTTAAGCAACTATTTCATGTCCAGAACTATATAATCTCATATTTCAACATACAATTCAGGGATTAAGCCAATTTATGAATGAAATTCATTCATGTATGCTGGTTGACTGATTTTCTCTGCCATTAAATCATGCAAATATGATTTAGTTGTTTTCCTAATTATTTAAAGATACCTTCCTAATTTTTAGCGTTCTTGTGGAAGAAAGAACTACAGTCAAGAAAAAAAAAATTATGATTGTATTTTTCTTTTATTTTCAGAACTTTCCCTGTATCTTTTGGATGATAACCCTCAATGGGAAAGGAAGATATTTTTTCCTGCATCCTTTCATGTGATTCTTGTGTGTCTTCAGTAGTACCTTGAGAATATATAGGAGCTAAAATACATATTTTACAGAATCACAGCTTCTTGGAGTTGGAAGGAACTGCAGTGGCTATCAAGTTCAATTTTTAACATGACTGAGAAAGCATTCTATAATGTAATCAATAAGAAATCAGTCTCCTTTTGATGGAAAGTCTTTTATTGTCTTTATTTGTTCTAAGAAAAATGATTGGATCTATTTAATAAGAACCTGTCTTATAAATATAATTTTAGTGTCCTATGAAAATCTCCTTTATATTAGTTATAAACATTGTAAAATTCACTTCTAAAAAGAGATGATATATCTTTTAAAAATACAAGCATTATTATCCTATAAGATGGAAAATCAACAATGGTAATTTTTCATGCCACAGAGAATAAATTAATCTTTACCTTTAGCTTACTAAAACTAAGAAAATCATTTAAATGTTGATACAAAGCCCAGTAATACAAATAATCTTAATTGGAATTAAATGGCTGAGTACTCTTTAAACTTAAAACTTGTAATTCCTGAAAACATTTATAAATTCAGTACTTATTATCAGATATTTCTGCTTTTTATTTTAAAATGTCTTTTGAAAGTTGTTAAAACAATGAACCTCAACAATTAATCTGTGGAGATGACTTTATAGAAAAATTATTGTGAATATGTGTGCTATCTTTGATAACTGGATTGAACATAACATTGTACCATTCTTTACTTTTGCCTTAACAGGGGGCTAACGTGGTATCCATAAATTAAATGAAACAGCTGTGAAACATGATTTAAAAGAGGCTGAGAGAAACTTAGTAGTTATTAAAGCATACTGATATAACAGGATTACTCTTATTTTCCACTCACATTGTTCAAAAATGTAAAATGAAAAAAGACAGAAAGAGACACCGATAGAGAGACAGACAGAAAGATAGACAGAAAGACAGTGAGAAAGACAGAGAGACACAGAGAGACACACACACAGAGAAACAGAGAAAGAGATAGAGACAGAGATAAATAATAAATGAAGAGAATTTCTTTTAGAATTGAAATATAGAGATTAGCATTGCAACTAGACCTAGGTTTTACTAAAATAAACCATTAACTACACACTTTGGAATCCTATTGCCCAACAGAATAAAAATGAAATGACAAATGCATATGGATCAACTGATGGCTTGATAGCTTTATTTCATACAAGAAACAGGTGGCCAGAAATAGGCTCTAATTTGAGAGCAGGAGAGAAAAATTTTGTTTTGTTGTTTTTGTCGATGCTGTCAACAGCCAGCTCTAACCAATCTGTATTGTACAGATTGCTTGAAAATTCTTAAGGACATACTGAAAAAAATTATCAAAAGGAATGAAGCACCCAAAACACAGAATTTTTGGACCCAAAATACAAAGAAACTAATATAAGTTGTATCTGATAATATATCAAGATACAAATTTTATTATAATTAAAATGACATATCCAATATAAAATAACTGGCTTAATGAGTAGAAATAATCAGATAACATGTCTACATTTGATAAATATACCATTTTGAGTATATTGGTGTCTCTGAGAATACAAAATGTAAATTTGTATTAAAATTTTATCTATGTTTATTTTCTGTTACTCAATTCATTCTGAAAATAATAATTTGACAGATGGACAGGTTGATATATAAAAAGCCATCTTTGGATTTAGGCCATCAGTTTGAGTTAGCTTTCCAAATCAGGGATGGCATAGAAAACAGAATTTTACAATGAGCTGAGGGATTTAAAGGTAAGAAAAAATGGAAACTAACTAATAAGTTAATCAATAAATATTTATCAATTGATTATTCAGCAAAGAGATTTAATGGCTAGAGAATTATTAAATTTGCAGTTAAGAATATCAAGAATTAGGAACATCACAGACTGTTATTTGCTAGATGTGATCGAGTCATTTTAACACCTTTGAATCTTAGTTTTCTTATTTGTAAAATAAGAGGTTAGATGGTCCCTTTCACCTCTAAATCTATGAGCCCATTTATTACCTCTTCTGTGCTAAGCACATCAAAACTATGAAAAGTGTTTCCTCTGATGGAAAAAGATAATATGATTGTCAGTAGGGGGAAGTATTTTGGGGAAAACTCCTCAGATAGGGATAGTCAGTGTTTCCATGAATGTTTTACAGATTCCATAGTATGTGTTTTGACATTCTTCCTCAGTACCCTGAGTTAATCAGTGTATTTCTGTGTGTTTATCTGACTTTGTCATTCATCTAGCACAGCACCTGCAACACACACACACATGCACATGCACATGCACATACATACACACACACACACACACACACACACACACACACACTACAACCAAACTTTCTTGTTGAACAATCCAGGATTTCCTCTAATTACATCATTAAAAATTTTATTCAGTGTTGGAGGTTTTGGTTTCAATATACTACTTGAATTCACAGTTTATTGATTCTTATTGATTCTATATTTGTTGTGTTCAGTAATTTCAGTTACATATGACTCTTTGTGCACCCATATTGGGTTTTCTTTGCATTTCCTTCTTTTGTTCATTTTATAGATGAAGACCTGAGGCAAACATGGTTAACTGAGTTGCCGAGAATCACACAGTTAATACATTTCTAAGGGCAAATTTGAACTTAAGAGGATGATTCATCCTTACTCCAGACCTGGGACTTTATCTACTTTGCCACCTAGCTGTTCCTATTAATTCTATATAGCTAAGTACATCTTCTCCTGTCCTTAAAGAGTATTTTCCACAGCCACTCTCAAACAGATAATCATATTGCCAAATGGTCCTCACCATATTTTTTACATTTTATTCTGGATTGTTTCAAATTCAATTTTTTCTGAAATTGTGATATCCCTGAATCTCCTTAATGGCAGAATTTCGGTGTTTAAGAGGGGGACTCAAGAATCTTTAGTGGCTTCCTATTATCTCTAGCATAAAATATAAACTTCTATGCTTGTTATTTAAAATTGAAATATAACCTTAGGCTACTTTTTCAGATATTTCCCACATTCCATTTCGAGATTCTATTGCATGCTTTTAGAGAAGCTAATACTCATGAGTTGAATGGATTTTTACCTCTTAGAATCCCTAATTTTCCTCAATATTCAGATCATGTACCTTCTTTAAAGGAAATCTCTTGATGTTCACAGTTGTTGGTACCATCTACCTCCTCAAATCATCTTCTACTTACTTATCTGTGCATATAGTATCTCTCCACATGGAACATGATCTCTTTGAAACCAAGATCTATTTTAACTATTTACCTCTTATCCTGAATGCATAGTGTAATAATTAGCAAATTATTCTTGCTGTCTAGTCATTTTTCAATTGTGTCTGATTCTTCATGACTTTTGGGGCTTTTCTTGGCAAAGATATTGCCATTTTCTTCTTCAACTCATTTTATAGATGAAGAACTAAAGCAAACAAGATTAAGTCATACAATAAGTTTCTGAGACTGAATTTGAATTCAGGAAAACAGATCTTCCAGTCTCCAAACCTGGAACTCTATCCACTGTTACCTAACTTCCCCTATATCTTGGCTCTCTTTCCAGTTTCAAGTAAATAAACAATAATAGCTCATGAGATTGAATTGATTCTTGGGGCAATGTGCATTGGTTATCATTGAAACCATATATGTGTTCTAATCCAAACTTTTTCGGATCTCCCTCAACTCTAAACCTAGTTTATTGGCTACTTGTACTACCTAAAAATGCACAATCATGGACTAATTCAATAAGGTGCCCAATTCCAAGTACTCTTTTTAAAAACAATTTTTAAAATAGTATTAAACTCTAAAGCCCAATAAAACTTTCTCAATAAAATATACAGCAACATGAAAGAGATTGAACTAATCTTTAAAACTGCAAAAGTAAAGTAGATGAAAAATTTTGTTTTGAGTAACCCATGATATTCAGTTGGATGCGCCAGCATCCAATGTCAAATATATATGTATTCACTCTGTAGGTTTATATGAATATAAACATACATGCAGTTCACATATAAATGTACATATATATATATATATGTGCATTATGTAATTATGCATTACATGCATAACTATATGCATGTACCCTTTGTATGCATATATAGAACCATAGATAATATAATCTACAATATAGATTATATATATATATTATATAGTATTATATTGTACATAAACCACATATATAAATCTATTCATACATATATAGTTGTATGTATGCATACACACATGCTGATTTAAAACTATTAATTTACTTTTAAACTTTTTTCATATAAACATATAGTTAGTTGTTAGCCTAACTATAGATATTACTACAAAAGTAGTATTGAGTGTCAAGATACACAAAATATATATTTATGATATTAAGTCCTGCTTAATAAAGTTTTTTTGTATATGTGATCCTGATTTCTTGAAGAATTGGTATATGCAAGCTCTGGTAGGTTTTCCAGGATGGAAAGATTTATATCATGAACCTTAAGATGGATTGACTGTATGTCAATGATGGAAATATCTGTGTAGTTTAGTTTGAAGATACTAAGTGTTTTTTCCACAAAGGCAACAAAAGTTGTATAAAAAGCTTTATTTCAACTCGGTAAAAAATTAGTTGTAAATGTAAATAGACATAAAAACTATTGTCATTATACTTATGTTAATGCAAATGACATTATAATGCTCATAGTGAGTACTCAGAATATTTCTACATTTTGAAAAAATTCTTGATCAATTGAAGGGAAAGGGCAATCACTTGCATTTAAAAAAAGAAATAGAAGTGCTCTCCCTATTGGGGCATTACTATATTTAAGAAAGCTATTGATAGTTTTCTGGGCCCAGTAGTGCTTCAATATATTCAACTGTGTTTGGAAGGCAATATATATTAATTCGCTTTGCAATTATAAATACAACAGCTACAAAAAAGAAAATGCCAAGTAAATTGAAAACAAAATAAAAAGATGGGTGGTAGCAATGAAGATAAAAGGGAGTTCTCTTTCTGATGGAAAGAAGAAAGAATAAAAAAAAAAGAGAGAGAACTTGTACAAGGGAAGAGGAATAAGGTATTGCAAATAGCAGTCTAAATATAATACATAGGAAAACACCAAAGTGTAATGCTAATGAAATATGATAATATTGGATATAACAAAGGCTAAATTTAAAATGAGAATAACAAAACACGGAAAAAAGATAAAATTTTAGATTTGTATTAGAAAAGTGTTGAGTCTGATGACAAGTTCAAATTCTGTCTTTAACATGACACAAAGGGTTTCTTCTACTCTAAATCTATGATGTTTATAAATCTAAATCCTATGCCATATATAAAGGGAAGTACTCCATTCACCAGAATGCTTGTTTTTATATTAACACATATGTTTCTCTGCTTCAAACATTTTCACTGGCTATTCCACATACCTGAAATGTTCTCCTTTTTCATCTCTTTTTTTCTGGCTTCCTTCAAGTTCCAACTAAAATTATTCCTTTTACAAGAAGATTTCCCCAATCAATGTCTTTTTGGTCTGAGAACTAGGTGAAGTCTACTAAGAAATTCACAGGCTAGTCCTTCCGAGGCCCTAGGCTAGGTAATACTAGACTTATTTTTCTCATAAATTTATGGGAAAGATGTTTTTCATGCGTCTCCCCTCATTTGCTCTAAGCCCAAAGTTGGAATGAAGTCCAGCTCAAAACATCTTACATCTCTGGCATGGGTGATGTTTGCTTTTGTATTAAAATGTATCCTCTCTAGTACAGCATTCAAACAATCTTAGGCAACTGCTTTTAAGTTAAAAATGCCAGGTAATTCATTCCTCCAGACCTGCAACAAATGCTTCATCATCAAAGATGAAAAGGCATCTGATTATTGGTAATCACACAAATACAGCAGTTCTGATCATTATTTTAGAATTCTTTGATAATCTCATTCCTTCCTTGAGAAACTGGGCATAGATTGGGGAGACTAAGAATTAATGAATTGAATTGTCCTTGTCCTTTCTAGAAAAGATTAAAATTGGACTCTTTTATGTTTCCCTATTTCTAGTGAGGTTTAATCACTACAATAGGGAAAGGTATAGATTTACCATAATGAGACATTTATTATGATTGTACTTTCTCATTCAATTATTCCTAGGAGGGATTGGTTGAGTATGATGTTTTGTATTCAGAAAAGGCTCACAGGATAATAGCAATGATTCATCTTGAAGCAGATCCATCTTCATTGTGTTTTCTTTCTTCCATTCATCTCATTTCAACGAGAGATCAATAGTATAAAATATAATGTATTACACTATTTGAAAGACAGCTAGATCCCAATTAATGTGAATAATGAATCTTGTGACTTAATGGATTTATTCCAATTTGCCTTACATATTTCCATTGGGCTGGAACCATTTAATATGTTTTACATAATTTTAACTTCAAATAGTGAGAATTCAGATGCATGTGACTGCTTCCTTAATTCCTTATTTGCACTAATCAGAGGCTAGCTGTATCTATAAGAATCCCAATTATGTAAAATATTTAATGCTGTTGTTTGGAATGATGTTATATCATCAGACCCCAGTATTTTAATCACATTTTATTTCCTGAAGTGTGTTCTTAATGTCCATGTGATATCATTCATGAAATGTCTGATTGAAAAAGTAGATTAGCCATTCATATAATAAGACTAAAGTTGGATCCCAGATGGTATCCTTTGTAGTATTAAGACTTAGTGGAAGATGAGAAACATTGGGCAGGTCTTTATGAAGTGTTTAATAGAATTTCTACAAATTCTTGTAGGAAGTAAAGATGGGTGAATAGTGGATAATCTATGTAGACTAAGAGATTCACAGAAGTGTTGAAGTTTTACATAACAACTTTGGTTAATTATCTGCATCCCTGCCTAATTATTTTGTATGGAAAATGAGGAAAACAGCTTTTCTCTCACTATTTTTCCTGAGATTTAAGAAAATAGAAATGTAAGTAAAATTGTTATTCTGTGTGGGATTCAGTTCAGTTCAGTTTAAGTGGCATTTATTAAATGCCTACTGAGTTGGTGGAGGGCAGAGGATGATCCTTCACATAAGGTTGAGGAATAGTCAGATAAATAAGAGGAGCACCCACAGAAATCAATAACCCAGAAAGCAAGGAAAGAAGAAATGTCCTTGAGGGTATGACTGACAGTATCAACAGCTTCAGAGAGATCAGGATATTTGAGTATAGGAAAATATGTCATTAAACTTAGCAATAATGGATCATTTATTGCCTTGGAGAATAGTTGCAAGTGATAAGATCGGAAATACAAGTGAAAACAATCGAAATGAGAAAAGATGAGGAAAAAACTATTGATTATTTATATTTTCTCAATTAAAAACATATTGGTTTTAGTAATCTTATTAGGTTGCTTAGCATTTTGAAATATATAAATTATATTGATAATGTACAGGTATTTCTTAGCAATCACCAAATCAGCAAATGTCAGTTGGGCTTGTGGCCTAACAGATATTTGTTTGTTTGGTTGTTTGTTTATTTTTTAAAATTTATTTTAATGCATATTCCTTTATAAGTCATGTTGGGAGGGAAAAATCAGAACAAAAGTGAAAAATCATGAAAGAGGAAAAAAAAAAACAGAAAAAGAAGTGAACATAGTATATGTTGATTTACTTTCCATAGCCATAGTACTTTTTCTGGATAGAGATAGCATTTTGTGTTCAGTATCTATTGGCATTGCCTTGGATCACTGAACCATTGAGAAGAACCAAGTTTTTCATAATTGATCTTCACACATTCTTGATGTTTTAGTATATAATGTATTCTTGGTTCTGCTTTTTTCACTCAGCATTGGTTCCTATAAATCTTTGCAGACCTTTCTAAAACCACCTTGAGCATTATTTTGCATAGAACAATAATATTCCATTATATTTATATACTACGACTTATTCAGCCATTCCCCAATTAATGGCCATTTACTCATTTTCCAATTCTTTGGTAGCACAAAAAGAGCTGCTGCTACAAACATTTTTGCACATGTGGATCACTTTCTCTCCTTTATGATTTCCTTAGAATACAGAGCCAGTAGTGACACTACTGGGTCAAAGGATATATGGTTTTATAGCTCTTTGGTCATAGTGCCAGATTTCTCTTCAGAAAAGTTGGATCAACTCACAACTCCACCAACAATGGCATCAGCATTCCACTTTTTCCATATCCCCTTCTACATTTATCATTATTTTTTGCTATCATCTTAGCCAATATGATAGGTATGAGGTGATACTTCAGAGTTGTTTTAATTTGCCTTTCTCCAATCAATCAATCAATAGTGATTTAGAACATTTTCATGTGACTTTAATTTTGTCACTTTTTGTCATCTGAAAATTGTCTATTCATTACCTTTGACTATTTGTCAATTGGAGAATGACATATTCTTATAAATTTGACACAGTTCTTTATATATTTCTATAATATATATATATATATTTCTCTCTATATATATATTTCTAAAATATATAAACGAATCCATTATCAGAAACACTGATTATAAAGATTTCTTGCCAGTTTTGTACTTTCCTTTTAATATAGGTTTTGTTTCATACTTTATGTCCATCAGTACCTATTTTGACCTTATTTTGGTAAGGGGTGTGAAATGTAGATCTATGCTAAGTTTCTGACATATTATTTTCCAGCTTTTCAAGCAATTTTTGTGAAATAACGAGTTCTTATTCCAGAAGCTGGAGTTCAGAAGTTATCAAATATTAGATTATTATTATTATTGATTATTGTGTCATGTGTATCTAACCTATTCCACTGACTCAACACTCTATCTCTTAGCCAGTACCAAAAAGTTTTGATGATGGCTGCTTTATAAAATAATTTTAAGTCTGGGACTGGTACTGATACTAAGCCACCATACTTATATTTTTTCCATTACTTCCTTTGATATTTTTGAACTTTTGTTCTTCCAGATTAATTTTGTTATTATTTTTTCTAGTTCTATAAAATAATTTTTGGCAATTTTATTGGTATGATACTGAACAAGTAGACCAATTCAGGGAGAATTGTCATTTTCATTATATTTTTATTGTATTTCAATGGCCTCTATTGAATATAATTTTTTATTGCATCATGGTCTGAAAAGAAAGCATTTACTATGTCTGTCTTTCTGCCTTTGATTGTAACATTTTTATACCCTAATACATAGTCAATTTTTGTGTAGGTATCATGTACTGCCAAGAAAAGGTGTATTCCTTTCTGTCTCCATTCAATTTTCTCTTGAGGTCTATCATATCTAGGTTTTCTAAGATCCTATTAACCTCCCTATTTTCTTTCTTGTTTATTTTATGGTTACATTTGTTTGATTTTGAGAGGTGAAGGTTGAGATCTCCAACTAACATAGTTTTGCTATCTATTTCTTCCTGTAACTGGCTTAATACCTTCTCTAGGAATTTATATGATTTACCACTTGGTGCATATACATTTGGTATCCTTATTGCTTCATTGTTTACAATATTCCCTATCAAGATTTACTTTTCTTCCTTATATCTTGTAATTAATTTAGGTAGTTCAGAATTGCTACTCCTGCCTTTTTACCTCAGTTGAAGCATAATAAATTCTACTCCTACCTTTTACCTTTACTCTGTTTGGGTCTATTTTCTAGGTCAGTTGTTTTTCCAATGAAGTATTTCACATTTTCTTTAATTTTTAAATTTTTTTTGTTTGTTTGACTGATTCTTGATGTCTCATAGAATCATTAACTTCCATTTGCCCTATTCTAGTTTTTAATATGTGATTTTCTTCAGGTAGATTTGTATCTCTTTTTCTATTTGATTAATTTTACTTTTGAAGGTTGGTTGCTTCATTGGATTTTTTTTTTTTTTTTTTTTTTTTTTTTTTTGCATTTGATCAGTTGTATTTTTTGAGGAATTGCCTTCCTTTCCCTAACTATTGACTCTCTTGCACGTCTCCCAGTTTTTTCTCACTTTTTATCTTTTTTATTTACCTTTTAAAGTATTTTAGAAGCACTTCCAAAAAGCCTCTTTACTCTTAAAACCAATTCATATCACTTTCTGAGATTTCCTTTGAGGACATTTTGTTCTTGCCTGAGTTGGTGTTTTGGTCTTCCCTGTCACCATAGTAGCTTTTTATGGACAAAGTTATTTTCTGTTTCTTGCTCATTTTCTTTCCTTTTCTTTCTGTATTTCCTCTTTTGTGATTTTTATGATCAAGCTCTTCTCCTGGGGTAAAGGAGCACTTCCCCCAAGCTTCCTGTGCAGCTCTGAGGCTTGGCTTTGAGCACAAAACCTTTGTGTTTACAGGGGAGTTGCTGATATGCTGTGATTAAGATTCTCTCATTGGCTTTCTCAGACTCTATCTGAATTGAGCTGAACATCATTTTCATCTCAGTGATACAGTTTTTCCAATCTATCTTGAACTGGAAAATGGTTTCATTCCATCAGACTCTAGTCAGAGGCTTAGTTTCATATGGAAAGTGAGAGAGCTTGAGCTTCTTCCTGGCTTTACTCTGCCATCTTGGCTCCACTTGGCCTGTTGGTATGGTAATCTTAGTGAATTAATCACCACACCATTGAGTTTCAGTATGTACTTCATGGACTCACTGGGAAATGTAAGATAATTCATTGGGGTATGAAAAGGAAATAGTAGAACAAATGACAGCAACATAGTTATAGCAAGAGCTGCCTTTATATACTTCTTTCCTTCCCCTGCCTGTACCCAGTGCAAAATATTCTAGAGAGTTATTGGCAGGTCCTTTTATTCTTTGGCAGTCACTCCTTTCTCAGCTCATTTATTCCTACAAGTTCTTATCCTACCGCCGATAATATTTTATATCTCTTAAATCTCCAGAAGCGAGTGGAAAATAAATAACCTTTCAAAACTAATGATTATCTAAGTCAAGATTTGAATTCAGATTTCACCAGTCTCCAACCTAATACTTTCTCCTACCATATCATACTACATCATCAATTATCAAAAAATTTTGGTTGATGCATATTATAATCTTTCTGTACCTTAGAAATCATTTTCAAGACTTGTTGGAGCCCAAATGTTGGAGTTTGTCATTCTTTGCACATTCCTTGATGATTTATCTACTCCTTTGAATTAGGTAAAGTGATTCACAGATATACTAAATAATCCATTGCTGTACCAATATCTGAATCCTGAAACCATCAATCAAACAAACAAAAAAGAGGCATTTATTAATTCTTTATGGTATGTTAGGTGCTGGAGATTAAAATAAAAATAGCATATTATTTGCCCTCAGAAAGTTTACCTTCTATAATAAGACAAAAATAGGACATAGTTACACACTTACATACATAATTGGGAATATAAAGGTTTTTCCTCTAGTGATATAGCTTTTGAAAATCCAGAGAAGCCTTCTTACCAAGATGAGTTACTAAGGAATTTGAGGAAATGACTCTAATGAGATAAAAATTTTAAGTAGAGAAAACTAATTATGATAAAATGTTTTTCTACATATAGAAGTAAGTGGTCCTACCAGTTTTGAATAATTTATTTCTATGGTACTTGTAATTCATAAAACAACTATTTTCAATTCTACAAAACAAGTAATTTGCAGTAGAAATAGCTTTATGTATAAAGTGGTTTCTGGATTAAATGTAAGAACCCATTTTTATAGTCTCTTTGATAATATGTATTCATGACTGAAAACTGAAAATGTTATTATATCAAATTTTTCTTATTTGGTCAAGTCTACCCTCAGACACTAAATTACTTCAGTTATGGAAACATGTTTTTTTTCAGATAATATTTCAATAAATATTGGGTAGATTGGCAGGTACTATCATTGGATTTCAATGAAGGAGGAATAAAGAAGGAATAAAGAGTTTCAGTGGGATAACACAACCACTATACTATTGGAAACACAGGTAAAATGCATTCACTAATGTGTGAAAATATTTTATATTTAAAATGGGTTATTTTTAGGATATGAAGGGAATGATCTATTTTTTAAATGAGAAATACCTATTTTCTTTAAAAAATTAGAAGACTATGTCTATATAAAGAGGTAGGGTGATATAATATTACTGGTCTTGGAATCAAGAATTTCTGGATTTAGATCTTATCTCTAAAACTAACAGAGTGACTTCACAAATCAGTTAATCACTGTGTGTCTCAGACAACGTCCTCAGCTTTATGGAAGACACAGGTCATGAGTTTTATTAGGAGGAGACAATCATCGTGGATATTTTCCATATTTATTCATAAATAGGTATTATGGCTCCAAAGAGGTTAGATGGTGCAATATACAATATAATATACTTTGAATACAGTCAGTTATGTTGTGGAAGGGACTTTCTGCTCTTCAGAATCTAACTACTCCATTAGCATAGTCAATGGCTAATTATTTCCTTCAGCTTTTGGTAAGAGAGAGACATGTAGTGAACAGTTTAGTGCATTTAGTGAAAACAGGCTTTAAGCAAGGAGTACCAAATGTGGGGACTCTGAGTGTGACAACCATTATGCTAGGGAGTGAATCACAAGTTGGGTGAGATTGAGGGCTAGAAATCAAGTGTAGAGAAGCAATCCCCCCCCCCCCCCAGAACACGCCCCACTTCCATATCTTAGTGGGAAATCCTAAATTGTTCAACTTTGTTTTAATTCTGCTTAGGCTAATGAAATCATAAAACCTTTGTGTATTTTTTATAGTTTCAGTTCTACTAAGAAATTTGTTGAGTGAATAAACAAATCATTGATATCCATTTGAATTTCTTACTTTCTGAGTGCTGTAACAAAATATTTGTTACATTGGCACTCATTGAGAAGAAATGTTTATTTACCTGGTACCAGGAGTTCATTGTTAACCAGAGTTAACAATATTTGTGCATAGGAATTTTTGTATCTTATGCAATTAGGAAGTGAGGGAAATGGTTTGAGCAGTTTCCTGGACCAATTATGTAATCAGAATGTTTTCATTTTCTTTTGGGTCATAAGTGGAGTTTAAAGAGGGGAGAAAAGTAGTGCATGTAAAGGAACTATAGTTTTTCTGTTTCCCAAGCATCACATCTCTTAGAGCATGAGGCTTACACTGGCCTGTCTAGGAACAAAACAAAACGAACAACAAAATATATTTATTTACCACTTTCTATGTGCCAATATCAAATAATCAGCTCTAAAAAGAAATATTTACCAAAATGTTTACTAAAAATGTTTGGATTCATGACTAATTTAATAGTATAGAAAGATATGCTTTTTCTTATCATATTGAAGAATTTTGAGATAAAAATATTAATAAGAAACAGATTTTTGTCTCTAAAATACTGAAAGAAAATTTAAAAAATAAGATCATGAGTTAATTGAAAAACTTGCATAAAAGAATGTTTTAAAAATTCCATTGTATAAAAAATATAGAATAAAGTTGCATAGGTGAAGAGAACTATTTGTTTTATCAATGCAGAGTTCAAAGACATTTTTCTTTTTTTTTTTTTTAATTTGGCATTAGGCCCATTGGAACTTTACCCACCACTAGTAATTTTCTTTCTCATCTTCTTCACTTAATGCACAGATTTGACAAGGACATACTCTCACCTTGAATGACCATTCCACAAAATTATCTTTAGCCCAGTTTCCTGAGGGAGGCTAATATGTCCTTTCTTGTTTTCAAGGAAAGGTTTAACAAGGGAAAACTCACTGATTTTTTTTTTTTTTTTCTGAATGCTTTTCCACTTTCTTTTCCTTTTGTTTCCATTCCCTTTTAGGAGTCTTTATCCAAAGGGCTATAAGACATAACATGAATGATTCTACAGTATCAAATGTAGTTAACTTTCCAGTGTAAAGGAATTCAACAAAAATTGTAATATATTACTTAAGCAATTTCTGAAATTGTATGGCTCAGGAGCTACAGGATGGAATGATTAAATATTTCTGGATACATCTAATTCTGTTATGTAGAGGCATGCTTGCTATTTTCAAACAGAAACTCTAGATTTGGAACCAGATGATGAGAATTCAAGTCTACTTACTACTTACTTACTATCTCAGTGACCCATAAATTCTTTTACTTTTCAATTTTTTTACTCATAAAATGAAAACATTGAATTAGAATCACTAGATGATCTCCTAAGTTGTGTATAGTGCTTTTATTATTGAAGATGTTTTCTGGGTTAATGACTTTATTTTTTTTTCCTTTTCCTTGACTTTCATCCCTCTCTCCCTCCCTCCCTCCCTTCCTTCCTTCCTTCCTTCCTTCCTTCCTTCTTCTCTTCCTCCCTTCCATCTAAAAGGTGCATCTTTAACCCATTTAATGGTGCATTCTGTTAAATCTAAGGTGCATTGTAATCCCTCCCTCCCTCCCTTTCTTCTTCCCTTTCTCCTTTCCTTCCTTCCTTCCTCCTTTCCCTCCTTCCTCCCTTCTTTCCTTCATTTCTTCCTTCCCTCCTTCTTTCCCTCCTTCCTTCCTTTCCTCCCCCCTTCCTCCTTCCTTCCTTCCTTCCTTGCTTCCTTCCTTGCTTCCTTCCTTCCTCCCTTCTTCTTTCTTCCTCCCTTCTTCCTTTCTTCCTCCCTTCTTCCTCCTTCCTTCCTCTCTTCCTCTCTTCCTTCCTTCCTTTCCTCCCTTTCTTTCTCCTTCCATCCTTCCCTCCCTCCCTTCCTCCCTCCTTCCTTTTCTTTCTTTCTTTCTTTCTTTCTTTCTTTCTTTCTTTCTTTCTTTCTTTCTTTCTTTCTTTCTTTCTTCCTTCCTTCCTTCCTTCCTCCTTCCTTCCTTCCTTCCTTCTTCCTTTCTTCCTTTCCTCCTTCCTTCCTTCCTTCCTTCTTTCCTTCCTTCCTTCCTTCCTTCCTTCCTTCCTTCCTTCCTTCCTTCCTTCTTCCTTCCTTCCTTCCTTCCTTCCTTCCTTCCTTCTTTCTTTCTTTCTTTCTTTCTTTCTTTCTTTCTTTCTTTCTTTCTTTCTTTCTTTCTTTCTTTCTTTCTTTCTTTCTTTCTTTCTCAATTTTAGTGTGTATTAACATACTTAGGGAAATAAAAAGGATCATTTTGTTCCTTCTTTAATTTGCTTTAAATGTTTAAATTGATCCAAGTAGAGAGACAGTTGATCTTTGATCAAATGATTATGTGCCCCTAATGCCACTATCAATATTTAATAGTCACAGAATGCAAAGGGAAGAAAATAAGAGGTGAAGCATTATCAAAATGTTAACCAGGTGTCCCCATACCCACTTCTGTAATATAAAATTATTTCTCTGACTGAATTGGAAGGGGAGTTATCTTGGTTGATTCAAAATTGTCCACATTGCTGGAGGATCAAACTAGTTACTCATCCACTCCTAGAGTCAGTATAAACACTCTGAGAAGGCAAATAAACACAGCCCAAGAGCAGCTTTATGGACTGACTCTTTAATGTACCAGAGGGCAGGAGGTGGGGAGAGGATTTTTCTCTCCTACCTCTGGGCAACAATACTTTAAAGTGGAGCTGCTTCCTTAATAGAAAATACTTTATCCAGAATCGAGCAGAAGGACATTCTCTGAAAAAGAAGGCCACAGAACAGCAAATATTCTAATAACAAAGAAACTGCAAAGAATAATCCAGCACTAATAAGCATTGCCTATGTATTCAACCAGATTTTGTTCTGGAAGATAGAATCTGACCTTCAAAAAAAAATAGTCCTAAGAAGTCCAGCTGAGTAGCCAAATTAGCAGAAATACTGCATCAAGGAGAGAATAACATATAATGTCCACAATTAGACAAAAGGCATTAAAATCCTATAGTATTAAGGAAGTCAAATACTTGCAACACACACATACGTATACATATTGTATATGCTTATATACAAATAGACATATATGTATATATGCAGATATATACTCATGCATTCATGCATCCATGCATCCATCCATAATGGTACACATGGTGTTTGTTGTAGACAATGTCAGGAGAAATGCCAGAAATGAACATTTGTTGATTTAACCAAGGCCTTTGATACTTTCAATAGGGAAAGTCTGAGCAAGATCATGGAAAACTATTGCAAGAGAAGTTCATTAGTATTGTATGCCAGTGTCATGATGACATATTTATATGATTTCTGGATAATAAATGATGCTCTAATTACAGGAGTCCTCAAACTTTTTAAATAGCGGGCCAGTTCACTGTCCCTCAGACTATTGGAGGGCTGGACTATAGTAAAAACAAAAACTTTATTTTGTGGGGCTTTAAATAAAGAAACTTCATAGCCCTGGGTGAGGGGAATAAACGTCCTCAGCTGCTGCATCTGGCCTGCAGGCCGTAGTTTGAGGACCCCTGCATTTTTCCAGTCACCAATGGAATGAAGCTAAGTATATGCTTATTCACATGCTTTTTAGCATTTTTTTTTTTTTTTTTTTTTTTTTTGCCAATGTTGTCAGACCCTTTCAATGGGGATGAAAACATTAAGGTCAACTACTGAACTAATGGTAAATTATTGAACTTGAAAATCCTACAAGTCAAAATTAAATGGAAAGAAATATGGCATGTGACTTCTTGTTCATAAATGATCATACCCCCAATACAGCATCTGAGACTAAGATGGAATAGAGTATAGACTGATTCTTTGGCACTTTGAACAAAAGTTCTCCTTTGCTCAAAAGGCTATAAAACTAAACATACCCATTGATTTGGCAATACTGTTACTGGATCTGTATCCCAAAGAGTTATTAAAAAGATGAAGAGGAAGAACCTATTTCTACAAAAATATTTATAGCAGCTCTTTTTATGTTGAGAAAGAATTTGAAATTGAATGAACATCCAACAATTGGGAAATGGCTGAACAAGTTATAATATATGATATTATTGAAATTCTGTTGTGTTATAAAGAATAATGAGCAGCTTGATTTGTGAAAAATCTGGGAAGACTTACATGAGCTGATTCCAAATGAAGCTAACAGCAATATTATATAATGTTCAACAATGAATGAGAGATATTTTTAACAATAAAGTGATGCAAGGCAATTCCACAGGACTCACAATGAAAAAAGTTCTCCACTTCCAGAGAAAGAGCTGATAAAGGTTGAATGTAGATCAAAGAATACTATTTTTCACTTTCTTTCTTTCTTTCTTTCTTTCTTTCTTTCTTTCTTTCTTTCTTTCTTTCTTTCTTTCTTTCTTTCTTTCTTTCTTTCTTTTTTTGTTTTCCCCTTACAACATGATTAATGCACAAATATGTTTTGTGTGATTGCACATCTATGACCTATATCAAGTTGTTATTGTCTCAGAAAGAGAATAGAGGAATGAGAAAGGAGAGAATCTGGAACTCATTTTTAAATGAATATTTTAAAGAGTCTTTACATGTAATTGGGGAAAAATGAAATCTTACAAGAATAAAAGATGAAAAGAAAACAGAAATTCTTCACCAACCAGCAATGTATCATTTATATCTAGGCCATCAGTTATCACAAATGAAGAAATTTTGAAAGATGTGGTTTAGTTCCTTTACCTTGACAGTATACTTTCCTGGAATGTACACAGAGATGATGAGCTTGAGGCAGACATTGTTTGAATACTAGTTCAGTGTTTGGGAGACTCCAATAGAAAGTGTTGGAGAGAAAAGACATTAGACTACCTACCAAACTGAAAGTCTACAGAACCATTATGCTGACCTCATTTGTTTGTTTATTAAAAGAAGATAGTCTACTGGAGCTATGCCAGAAAATTGAATCAAGTCCATTTGAATTATTTTAGGAAGATTCTGAAAATCACCTGGCAAGATAAAATACCAGAGACAGATTTTTTTTTCCCCTCAAGACAAAATGTCAATTTTTCAAACTCTATTGCAGAGAGCACTATTCTGAAGAGAAGATTTGTTTTTGAATGCTGAACATAATTTTGCCCAATAGCCTATTTTACAGAGAACTCACACAAAGCAGGTGCTCACATAGAGATCAGAAGAAGCAATACAATGAAACTCTCAAGGTCTCTCTGGAGAATTTTGGTATCCATTGTGATAAATGGGAGACACTGTTATAAGACTGTGCATTATGGCATGTTCACATCAAAGAAGGCATTGTGTTATGTGAGCAATGAAAAATTACTATAACTAAAATGATATGTGAGATGTGAAAAGTAAAGACCTTTTCATCACAAATGTTCATATGGATTATTTGTGTCCAACCTGGATTAGTAAATTTTATTTTTCTTTCTTTTTAGTTGTTATTTATTCACTTAATCATCTTTTCTATTTTTTAGATTCTTTTTTTTCAGATTCCTGAATAAGTAATAAAATTTTAAATTGGGAAGAGATAGTCCTCCTTATTATCATTGTTTTTTCCCCTTGAGATTTTAGAACCATTGTTATCCAAACCAACTTTGTTATTGTTTTTGATTAGATCTACTAAAGAAACCCTTTGGTTGATCAAAAGCATTTGTCTGTAATTTAGATAGTGGCAACATATTTATTCTATAGATGAATAATATAGATGAATAATGAAAAATTATTTATCATTTTTATTTCCACAATGTTTTGTAAATTTTATTTATATGTCCTGCATGTGTCTTAATAACTATACTCCCAGACGTTTCATGCATTTTGTTATTAAGCTAATCATTTTTATTGACCCCTCTTCATTAATAACAGTAAGCATATATTAGAGGTCCACAACATAAGTATCATGAATTGAACTAGTGAGAAGAGAAGGGCTTCTTTCTCCATTTGACCTTTCAGCACCTAAAATTTGGGCTTGGAACCAGCACCCAAAAGTTGGAGCCATAGTAACCTGGGAGACAGTTATTTCAGGAGAGATGTTACAACCAGATAACCTGGCATGAGAGACCAAAACTTTGAAAATAATTCTCTTATTCTCCCCAGAGATTGAAATGGTATGGAGAGTGGGGGTGAGTGAGGATGGGATGGCGAAGATGAATTATTTCTACATGTAGAATAACTATGCTTATATATTTATATTTTGTGAAATAAAGATTTTGGTATTAAAGCTAACTTGACTAGGTGACTAAAAGGAAATGGGATGCAAGATCCTTCCTACATATCAATGGAGATTACAGTCATTTGTAATAAGCCTAGAAAAATCCTGAATAATCCTGGAGAACCCTTTAGGGAAGCAGAGAAATCTGAAACACTTGGTCTTCAGGCACTGATGGATAGGCTGGTTTGTTATACTTGGACTCTATGATCCAGTGATATTGGCCTCCTTGCTTATGCCCACACAAAACACTCCATCTTTTAACTTCATACATTTTCACTGTCTTTCATGCCTAGAATTCTATCTATTCATTTTGGCTTCCTGGATTTCCAGTTTTTTAAAAAGTCTTAGATAAAAGTGCAGTTTCTTCAAGAAGACATTCCCCAGAGGACTTCAACACTAGTACTTTCAAGTCAGAAATTACTTACAATATAGGCATGTTGTTGCCTTTCTTTGCATTCCAATTTACCACTTAATGGGTGCTTAATATATATTTGTTAATTTGGATCAGGGGAATTATGGTTAAAATAGTTACACTGTTTGCTTGCTGATCCTATGACCCTTGGATTATGATCCATATTACTAGCCTAGAGATACAGTATAATTCTTCTTTAGCACTTAGTCACATTGTATTCTCTGGATCATGTAAAAGTTATCCAAATCATTTTGATGAGCAAGAATCAAACAAACAACTCTTTATTTTCTGCTATAGTTGAGGTGCTGTTGAAAAAAGTCAATAACAGCCAATTTTATCCCCATTACATTTTCCTGCTAGATACAAAATGCAGAGGAAAACATTTCCTACTATTGCTGTTTTCTTTAGTGTAACAATTTTGTGAAATTGCACAAAATCTCTTTATTGCCTAATTTGTTTTATTATACAGCATATTATATTGTAATATAATATATGTATATGTATCTTATATATGTGTATATGTGTGTGTAGCTGTGTAGACACATACACATACACACATAATTATACATAGGACCTGAAAGGATTAGATACTTAGAACTGGAAGAATATATTTTAATGATAGCTTTTATTTTCAAAATACGTGCAATACCGTTTTGAACACTTGCCTTTGCAAAACCTTATGTTCCAACTTTTTCTCCTTCTCTTTCCCACATACCACTCCCCTAACCAATACAAGTTAAAAATGTGCAATTCTTCTAAACACATTTCCACATTTATCTTGCTGCACAAGAAAAATCAGATCAAAAATGGAAAAAAAGAGAAAGAAAAAAAGCAAGCAAACAATAACAAAAAGATGAATATATTATATTGTGCTTCACTTTCAGTCCCCCACATCAGGATGCAGATAGCTCTCTCCACCACAAGTCTTTTGGAATTGGCCTGAATCACCTGATTGTTGTCTATCAAAGTTGATCATTACATAATCTCATTGTTATTGTGTACAATGTTCTCATGCTTCTACTTATTTCACTTAGGATCATCAGTTCATGTAAATCTCTCCAGACATTTCTGAAATCATCCTGTGGATTGTTTCTTATAGAAAAATAATATTCCATAACATTAATATACCATAACTTATTCAGCCAAATCCCAATTGATGGGCATCCACTCAGTTTCTAGTTCCTTGCCACTAAAAAAGGGCTGCTACAAACATTTTTGCATGTGGGTTCTTTTTTATCATCTCTTTGTAATACAGATCCAGTAGAGACACTAGTGGATCAAAGGGTATGCTTAGCTTGATATCTCTTAGGACATAGTTCCAAATTTTGCTTCAGAGTACTTGGATCAGTTCACAACTCCACCCAACGGTGTATTAGTGTCCTAGTTTTTCCACATTCCCTCCAACATTTATCATTATCTTTTTCTTTCATCTCAGCCAATCTGTAAGATGTGTAATGTTACTTCAGAGGTGTCTTAATTTGCATTTCTCTAATCAATAATGATTTAGAGCATTTTTTTTTCACATAACTAAAAATGGCTTTAATTTCTTCATCTGAAAATTGCCTGTTCATAATCTTTGACCATTTATCAACTGGAGAATGGCTTGGATTCTTAGAAATTTGAGTCGATTCTCTATATATTTTAGAAATGAAGCCTTTATCAAGCCTTTGGATGTTAAAAAACAATTCCCCCAGTTTTCTGCTTTCCTTCTAATCTTGGCCGCATTTGTTTTGTTGTATAACTTTTTTTATTTAATATAATCAAAATTACTCATTTTGCATTTCATAATTTTCTCTAGTTCTTCTTTGTCCATAAAGGTCAAAATTCTTTCCTTCTTCATAGCTCTGAGAGATAGACTATCCCTTATTCTTCTAAATTGCTTCATAAATCACCCTTTATGTCTAAATCATGAATTCATTTCAACTTTATCTTGGGATAGCCTGTTAGGTGTTGGTCAGTGCCTAATTTCTGCCTTACCTGTTTTCCTATTTTCTCAGCAATCTGTGTCAAATAGTGATTCTTATTCCTGAATCTGGAGTCTTTGGGTTTATGAAACACCAGATTATTAGTCAATGATTATTGTATTTTGTGAATCTAACTATTCCACTGATTCATTACTATATTTCTTAGCCAGTACCAAATGTTTTTGATTATTGCTGCTTTATAATATAGTTTTAGGTCTGGTATAGCTAGGCCATCTTCATTTACAAGGAATATGTTTTTTTATATTTTCCCCAATTGCATGTAAAAACAATTTTTTATTTCACTTAAAAATTTGAAATTCAAATTCTTTTTCTCCTTTACTTATTTCTACCCTCTCTGAGGTAATAAGAACTTGACATGTTATACATGTGAAATCATGGAAAACATATTTCTATATTAGTCATTTTGTGAAAGAAAATACAGCTACCTCTCCCGACAAAAATGGAAAAAAAAATTAGTGAAAAGTAATATTCTTGGATCTGCCTTTAGGCTCCATCTATTCTTTTTTCTGGAGGTGGATAGAATTTTTCATCATGAGTTCTTTAGAATTGCCTTGTACCACTGCATTGCTGAGAATAACTCAAATTGGATCACTGCATAAACTTTTACTATATACAGTGTTCCCCTGGTTCTGCTCACTTGATTCTGCATCAATTCTTTAAATCTTCCTAGATTTTTCTGAAATCATTCTGCTTATCATTACCTATAATAAATAGTATTCCATTACAATCAAATACCACAGTTTATTCAGCCATTTTATAATTGAAGGGTATCTACTCAATTTCCATTTTTTTACCATTATAAAAAGAGCAGTGATAAATATTTTTGTACATAGAGGTCTTCCTGTTTGTTTTTTATTATTCTTTTGAGATACAGGTGTAGTAGTGATATTCTTGAATTAAAGGGTGTGCAATTTAGTTTCCCTTTGAGCATGGTTTTCAGTTATTCTTCAAAATCACATTCATTCCAACATGTAGCATTTTCTTCTTCTGTCATAATAGCCAAATTGATATGTCTTAGGCAATACCACAAAGTTGCTTTAATTTGCATTTCTCTAATCAATAGTGATTTAGAACATATTGATATGACTATATATCACTTTGATTTATTTATTCCAAAATTATCTATTCATGTCCTTTACCATTTAACAATTGAAAATGATTTCTATTTTTGTAAATTTCACTCAATTCACTATATATTTGAGAAATGAGGCATTTTCCCAAGATTCTTGCTATATGACAATATTTTTCAAGATTTCTGCTTTCCTTCTAATCTTCCTTCTTGTATTGGTTTTGCGCAAAACTTTTAAAATGTCTTGCAATCAAAATTATCATTTTTATATTTTTAAAAAATTCTGAATTTAAGAAACAAAATAATCTGTTTTATATTTTATAATATTGTCTCTTGTTTAGTCATAAATTTTTCCTTACACTAAAATCAGAAACTATGTGAACAAAACTATAAAACTCTTTCCACACAACTAAAGTCAGATCTGACCAATTGAAAAAATATTAAATGCTCTTGGATTGGGCAAGCAAATATAATAAAGATGACAATACTACCAAAACTAATCTATTTATTTAGGGCTATACCAATCAGACTCCCAAAAAACTATTTTAATAACCTAGAAAAAATAACAAAGTTCATATGGAAAAACAAAAGGTCAAAAATTTCAAGGGAATTAATGAAAAAAAAAATCAAATGAAGGTGGCCTAGCTGTACCAGATCTAAAATTATATTATAAAGCAGTGGTTACCAAAACCATTTGGTATCGGCTAAGAAATAGACTAGTTGATCAGTGGAATAGGTTAGGTTCAAAGAACAAAACAGCCAATAACTTTAATAATCTAGTGTTTGACAAACCCAAAGACCCCAGCTTTTGGGATAAGAACTCACTGTTTGACAAAAATTGTTGCGAAAATTGGAAATTAGTATGGCAGAAATTAGGCATTGACCCACACTTTAACACTGTGCACCAAGATAAGGTCAAAATGGGTTCATGATCTAGGCATAAAGAATGAGATTATAAATAAATTGGAAGAGCATAGGATATCTCTCAGACTTGTGGAAGAGGAAAGAATTTATGACCAAAGAAGAACTAGAGATCATTATTGATCACAAAATAGAAAAAAAATGATTATATCAAATTGAAAAGTTTTTGTACAAACAAAACTAATGCGGACAAGGTTAGAAGGGAAGCAATAAACTGGGAAAACATGTTTACAATCAAAGGCTCTGATAAAGGTCTCATCTCCAAAATATATAGAGAATTGACTCTAATTTATAAGAAATCAAGCCATTCTCCAATTGATAAATGGTCAAAGGATATGAACAGACAATTCTCAGATGAAAAAATTGAAACTATTTCCAGCCATATGAAAAGATGCTCCAAGTCATTATTAATCAGAAAGATGCAAATTAAGACAACTCTGAGATACTACTACACACCTGTCAGACTGGTTAGAATGACAGGGAAAGGTTATGCGGAGTGTTGGAGGGGATGTGGGAAAACTGGGACACTGATACATTGTTGGTGGAATTGTGAATACATCCAGCCATTCTGGAGAGCAATTTGAAACTATGCTCAAAAAGCTATCAAGCTGTGCATACTCTTTTACCTAGCAGTTTAACTACTGGGCTTATATCCCAGAGAGATTTTAAAGAAGGGAAAGGGGCCTCTATGTGCAAGAATGTTTGTGGCAGCCCGCTTTGTAGTGGCCAGGAACTGGAAACTGAGGGAATGCCTATCAATTGGAGAATGGCTGAATAAATTGTGTTATATGAATATTATGGAATATTATTGTTCTGTAAGAAATGACCAACAGGATGATTTCAGAAAGGCCTGGAGAGATTTACATGAACTGATGCTGAGTGAAATGAGCAGGACCAGAAGATCATTATATATACTTCAACAACAATACTACATGATGATCAATTCTGATGGATGTGGCCCTCTTCAACAATGAAGATGAACCAAATCAGTTCCAATAGAGCAGTAATGAACTAACCAGCTACACCCAGGGAAAGAACTCTGGGAGATGACTATGAGCCACTACATAGAATTCCCAATCCCTATATTTTTGTCTGCCTGCATTTTTTATTTCCTTCATAGGCTAATTGTACACTATTTCAAAGTCAGACTCTTTTAATACAGCAAATTAACTGTTTGGACATGTATACATCTATTGTATTTAACTTGTACTTTAACATATTTAACATGTATTGGTCAACCTGCAATCTGGGGGAAGGAGTGGGGTGAAGGAGGGAAAAAGTTGGACAAAAGGATTTGCAACTGTCAATGTTGAAAAATCACCTATGCATATATCTTGTAAATAAAAAGCTATTTAAAAAAAAATTCCCTTACATGTAGTTCTAATGGATAAATTATTCCAATTTTCCCAATTTGTCCATAGTATCATCTTTCTGTCAAAGCCATGTATCCATTTTGACTTTATCTTGATATATAAAGAAAGCTATTGATCTATAACTAATTTCTGCTGCAGCATTTTCCAGTTTTTCCAACAGTTTTTCTCAAAAAATGTCCCCAAAACTTTTGTCTTTCAATTTTGGATCTTTGGGTTTATCAAACACTAGACTGCTATGATTATTTAATACTGTGTATTGTGTACCTAATCTATTTCACTGATGTACTACTCTATTTCTTAGCCAGTATCAGATTGTTTTGATGACTACTACTTTATAATATGGTGGTATTGATGGGCCACCTGGAAAATTTTTAGAATCTTCTAGTTCAAATTGCCCATTTGCTTATTTTAGAGATTAGAAACTGAGACTAAATAACTATATCAAGGTCATACAGATAGGCAGTCCCTGAATTGAAATTTCCTTTCTTGTCCCTTAATTTTAATTCCATCACACTAATTCACACATATACATAGCCATTTACATGTGTGTATATGTATATGTGTATATATATATAATATGTGTGTGTGTGTGTACATATATAGTCACATCATTTTTTAGTCTCTATACTTTTATCTATGCCTACCTCTATCTTTCAATTTTTATTTTCATATCCATTGTTATTCCTATTCATAGCCCCATATGTATTCTCATATTTATTTTTATTATCTATATCTAATCTCTTTATCATACATACACTTTTGTAGGCTTGCACACATATACAGACTCACAAATATGTATGTATATATATATATATACACATATACATATACATTTATACTCATACTTATTTACACATATGTTAAAATTATTGTTATTATTAATCCTTCTATATCTGTATCTATATGCTTGTGTCTATTTTTATCTCTTCAGTTCAATGAATATGCCATGGCATGTCATTGATAGGGATATTTCCTCTACTGGCACACTAATATTTATTTTATGTATGTGTACATATATGTATTTTATATGTGAACAAAATATATATGGTACACTTGTGTGTATGTATATGTTTGTGTGTTTGCATCAATGGAGAGAATTCTATTGCTGATTACATATTATAACCTTGATATATTGACACATGTATGAATACTTACCATACATGTACATGATTTTATAATTTCTTCAGTGCAGGATACTTCTAAGTTGGAAACTTATTCTGTAAAGGTTAACGATTATGCTAACATTTATATCTTAAAGAGGTGCCTAAAAATAGTAAATCTATATTGACTTGACCAGGGTCACAGCTAGTGTTAGAGGTCAGCCTTGAATTCAGATATGAGAGACATCATAGGATAGCGGATAAAGAATTCATGGGAAACAAGGGACCAATTAGTTACTGCTGGTCATGCAAGTCTTTTAACAATGGGCTAGAACACATCACTAACCAGAAGAGCGCTGAGGATATGCTCAGTTACATCATTCCTGTTACACAAATACTACTTAATTGATTATATCTATTAAAGTTTCCCTGAGAGTACACAAATGCTAAAAACCAAACCTACATAATACAAAGAATTTATATGGTAAATCCATCTTTGAATTGTTACCAGTTTTCTTTGTTTGATGAATTTACCAGCCCCAATTCAGCAAATAATTTCTATCTCTTACTTTATTTTGTGTGAGAAATAGCTGTCCTTAGACTTACTAATGTAATTCTTCATAATTTGTGATAATGAGGGCCAGTAAGAACATGAATAATGGAAATTCACAGATTATTCCCAAACTTAATTTTGCCATTTGTTTCAGTCTCCAATACTCTTTCCACAAAGCTGCTGACAAATAGCAAAATTAACTTCTTTAATTACAGTGTTCTCTGGAGCACCCTGTAGTGAAATGCATGAGAGAAAATTCTCTATGCACACCCTAGCCTGAACTTCTGTGCACTCTAATTGTGCATCAAATCTCATTGGTACACCTAGAGGAAGTTTATGTAGTGAGAAAAAATTTTCACATAATCCATATGGATATATTTCAACATGCCCACAGAAAAGTATGCATAATTCACAGACTCTAAACCACGTATGATAGAAAGAAATGAGGATATTAAGTTTAGAGAAGAAAAGACAGTGGATATGATACCTAATTCTTACTTATTCAGGAGGAAGTCATGGTTCTGCTTGGCCTTGGTGAGCAGAACTAAGACAAATGAATAATAAGTGTAGATAAAAAAAGTTTTAGCTGTATGCAAAGAATTCCTTATAATTATCTCTCTCTAAAAGTGTACTGAGCTTCCTCTGAAGGAAGTGACTTCCTCGTAACAGCACTAGGACCTTGGCAGTGGTACAGTGGTAGATAGATACCTAAATGACAGAAAGACAAAGTTTTAGAATAGTGACTGCCAAAGAGGAAGTTTAGTTGTTCTACTTCATATCAATCAGTGCCGTGGGGAAAAGCCCTGTAAGGCTCATGCAAGCTATAATTCTATCCTAGTAGTCCTTCTAGAGCCTATGCCAGAACAAAAATAATCTACATTCAAAGTATTCATATTAAGAATACAAGTGGGGCAGCTAGGAGGTGCAGTGGATAGAGCACTGTCCCTGAAGTCAGGAGGATCTGAGTTCAAATCTGGTCTCAGACACTTAGCATTTCCCAGCTGTGTGACCCTGTGCAAATCATTTAACCCCAATTGCCTCAGGGGAAAAAAAAAGAATAAAAGTAAAGTATCTTCACACACACAATTGTGCTACTGAGGTTAATTTTATTTGTTTCTTATTTAGTCAAGAAAACAAATGCAGAAAACCTGATTAGATCTCTTAAGAATTAATCAAAAATAGTGATATTAAAACAGGAAAATAATTACCGAGTAGAAATAGTGATTACATTTTCTTAAATAAGATTTACAAAGTGAGAGAATAAGATAAAGAAGCATATGAAAGACGAAGGATACAGATATTGCCCTGGAGGACTATTAAAAATGGATAAGGCACTAAATCATCAAACCTACATTCAGTCCATGGATTTGCCTTTGGAAATTCACTTAATTAGAATCTGGTTTTGTCAGTGGATCCCTTCTGCAAAAATTAAAAAAAAAAAACTATATTAGAAAAGGAGGCAGTGGTTCTTCAAATCATTAGTGTCAGCCTACAACAGAGAGAGGGGAATCTATATAACCAATGGTGCAAATAGCATATAAATTGGCCCAAGGAATATCACGTTAAAAACAAGTCTTCTTCTGAAATTGTCAATTTTGACTGTAAGATTTCATTAAGATTTGTGACTAACAAAATAGTTTTTTGCCCATTAAGTTACAGTAGATTTTTTTTTTTTTTTTTTGGTGGGGAAGGGAATAGGTTATTATGGATGAGTTAAAAAAAAAAAAAGTCTTTAAAAACCAGGCTGAATATCAGTGATGAGAGTAACAACCTCAGAATTCTAGTGCAATTCTAATTTATATAATCCTTTGAAGATAGAAGAGCTGTGTGTTACATTTCTACAAGAGATTTTCATTGATATAAATGTATGTTCTGCATAAAGAAAGGTTGCAATGTTATAAGTTAAATCAATAATCATCCCCAATTAAAATGGTTTCATTAATTTCATAATTTTATTTTTATCTAACAAATATGGGCCCTTAAAAATATTTTAATGGATTTTACTCAGTATTTTATCTTCTATGAAAGAACATATAAACATTACATTTAAATTGAAAAAGAGATTTGGTTCATGTAGAGCTTGGCAAATTTATATTTTTACTGATGACTTTTCCTAAGAATAATGGGTGCATAGCTGGGCTTATGAATCTGGAAATGACAACTATCAGACTGTTACATATCGGTTGTGATCCATTAGCTTATAACAATGGAAAAATGAATAACACAACACTGCCAAGATAAGGAGGGGGTTGTTTCTATCTTAGAAAGAAACAACAAATATGTTGCCTCACACTTGTTAATAACTCTACATATTTATTATAAATGGATTTTCAGGAGCTGAAATAATCACCCAAACTAAAAAGACAGCTTGACAAATTTAAACACCTGCACGGAGGGGAAAAAAATCATTTAAGCAAATCTTTTTCACAAGATGGCTTAGTTTTAATGACAGCATGTGAGCTTTGGTTGAATGCCCAGACAGTGTAATTTCTTGCCTTACTAGTGTAGTAAATGCTAGGCTCTGAAAGAAGCAATGGGAGCAAATGACAGCATACAAATTAGCAGTGACTTTTGAACAGCTGACTTCTTTTATCATTTGATATCACTTGACTTGAGGGTTTTCTGATTCAAAATAATATTGTTATTGTGTTCTCATGTATGTAATATTGTACTAGAAGTCATATAAAATTAACGAGAACTGTACTATGTAACTGGGGAAGATGCAAAAATTTGAAGGATAGTTATTTGATTCAGGAAACAAGCTTTGGGGTTGGGAGTAGTAAGGCATGTGCACTGATAAATACAAAGTAGAAATGGGCCAATGAAAAGGCATTAATTAGATGATTACTATATATCAAACGCTATGCTGAGCAATGGAAAAGCAAATATAGTCCCTATCTTAAGGAACTTGTTCATCCTTTATTTTTGAAGAAGGCCAATGACATCACAAAATAATGTCTTGACTTATGCCTGAATTAAATTTAAAAGAAACAGAAGTGCACAAAGTTCTCTCTCTTTCAGAGTCATCAAAGCCCAGTGGCAGAATAAAAGTTGAGATGATAGTCTGGGACACACTGGATGACCTTGGCATCTGCAATATCTGACCAAGTTCTAATTGTTCCACAATGCCTGCTTCAGCTGCCTTCATGGCTGTTGAAACAAATTGTTTTTATTCAGCCATTTCAACTGGGGGAAATCTTTACATGTTTGAGCTAAACTGCCCCTAAGTCACCTAAGGGTCTGAGAACTGTCTGTTATCCTCATTCTGGTTTAACCTGTCTGCCATTTTTTTTTTTTTTAAACTTAAGTGTGGATGCTGCACTTGGTATAGTTTTTTTTTTTTGGGGGGGGGGATTATAGGTGAGAGTTGGGTGAATATAAAAGGTGCATGAACATTCCTAAGAAGAGCTTGGAAAGCCCTCCCACTAGAAGTGCTGAAACTTAACACTTCATATACCTGTTAAGGAGCTTACATTTTGAAGTAAGAGAGAACACCTAAAGTAGAATGTTAACCAGAGAGGAGAATTTTGGTCTGGAAAGTTACAAGAGTTGTGAGTGGTTCCAAAGAGATATATTGACTTTAACCTTTTCAGCAACAAGGGCAGTATTGATTTAGTTATGATTTCAGATCAGAAAAAGGAGTTAGGGAAAGGCAGCTTGGAAGATCTTGGTATGGTGATAAGGAACTGGGAATAAAGTGAAGCATGGGTTGTTATTGTAGTGTCTACTATGTGTCAGACTCTGTGCTAAGTGCTTTTTACAAATAGTATCTCATTTAATTTCTACTTACAACAACTTTGTGAATTAGGAACTATCATTATTACATTTTTCTGTTGAGGACACTGAGACAAAGAAAAATTAAGTGCCTTATCCAGGGTCATTTAGTAAGAATCTGAAGCCAGATTTGACCTCAGGTTTTCCCGATTCCAGATTCAAAGATCCATTTGGTTATGCTACCAATTGCCCCAAAATGGCAGAGCTCCCAGGGCAGAAAGTCTAAAACTGACTTTCTAGAGCATAATCTTTTTAAGGAGACTAGTAGCAAAAAAAAAAAAAAAAAAAAATTACTGTGGATGCATATCTCAGTGAAGGATTCTGTATCTTCTCAAGGTAAAACTTGCTACAGTATTCATATTGATAATTGTTTACATGTTATAGATAAGCCTCTTTTTGTTAACTGGTATATCACCTAGAACTTTTCATTTTATATCAATATTAAACCTTGACCAACAGGGGGCTCACTTGCCTCAGGTCTGTCTATGAGAAGGTGTCTAGGAAAAATGACTGCAAGCATTGATGGCTCTCAACCACCCAGTTCTGCTATCTCTTTATTTGTATCTTGGTAAGTCATGTTACAGAATGACTTTTTTTTGTTGTTGTTGTTCAAAAAAGAATATTGAATCACAGAATATAGGAGTACTAATAGCAACAGCAATAAGACCATACAGCTAGAAAGAAAAGAAATGTTTAGGATATCTAGTTCAATCTAATTATTTTGTGGACTAGAAAACAGAAACCCAGTAAGTTCAAATAACTTGGTTAATGATAGAGAAGCCAGCTAATACTGGAGTACCAAAAAAAAAAAAAAAAAAAAAAAAAAAAAAAGCCCAAACCCTGTCAATACAGCAACAGCTCTTACCCATTATTATATCAGTGATCTCATCATCCTTTCTTTAATTCCATCTTCTGGCACAGCTAGCACAATCTAATCCTTTCCTCCATGTTCAAATATGATTCCATACATTTATTCAGTTCTTGATTGATGGGGTGATAACTTCATAAGTTCTAAAGTTGCAAAAAAAAAATCAGACAAAGAGGAGTATAAATTGCTTGTCTTAGACATGTGCAAACTGAAGACCAGAGAGTTTGTGATTACTATAATATCACATCAGCAGAAATATATATCTCTTTGTGCCCAGTTTTTATGAAACCAATCTTTTTCTCCTCCATTATACCAGGAGTTTTCAGCCTAAGTGAACTCAGAATTCCTTTGTATTCTTAAAAATTGTAGAGAATTCCCACCAAACATTTTTTGCTTACATGATTTCCATATCCATTTTAGAAATGAAAAAATGTCTTCTTATGAAAAGGGATACCTGAAGGTGTTTTAGGTGTTTATGGATCTCTAGGCCACATTATACAAAATGATAGTTATACCATTCTGCCTCATTTACAACAGCAGTTGTTTGATTCTGATCAATGTGAAGCAAATGGAATTGAAAATGATGTTGATATAATACTAAGAAAGTGATATGTCATTTGAGTTTATATTTGACCTAGGGGGGAGAAATTTTGACCTGAGTGTGAATCTATTGGATTAGACTTTATAGAATTAAGATTCTATGTCTGCTTATTTTGTTGTTTGATTAAATAGCTTGACATTACTAATAATCACTGTGAGAAGACTAGTTATTGTTAACCAGGAAAAATATTGGGAATATATATCAAAGAGAAAATAGTATTCTGTTTCTTCAGGACAATGCTCATATTGTAGTACTTATTTCTAGTATGTTCCAATCACAACTTGGTAAGCGAGCCCTACAAACCCTAGTTTCATCATTCTTCTAATATTTTACCTCCCTATTCCTACACTCCACTCCTCTCTGACCCCAATTCATCTTTTAAATTTGTACCATTAACAATTTATCTTCTGTTATGTTTTTCAACAGAAAAACAATTGCAAGACTATAAATTGGTCAGCAATACTCCAATTTATGAGAGAAAATGGATGTGAATTTTTATGTGTTCCCATGTTCCATTTCTTTCTGTGTTACTATAGGTAATAAATATTGACTTGGATAAAACAGAAAAATGTGGAGTACTGAGTAAATTCTTTGACATTTTAATAGAGAAGTTTCAGAGTTCAAAAAAAAAAAAAGGAATATTTCATGGTCTGAGATTCTAAAGGAGTGTTAACTCAAGAGGAACTGGAGCTCCAAAATGAAATCTTCAAATATTGCAAGAGATTCTGATGAGAAAGAAAGGAAAGAAAAAAAAAGATAAGCAAAAAAAAAGTGATTAAAAAAAATCGACATGGTCACAGAATAAGGTCATACCTTCAGGTTTTAAAAGACCTTGAAGAAACTTGGAACACAAACAGTAGCTATGACAACAGCAAAGTGATTTTGTTGTTATTGTTTTTTGCTTTGCAGCAGTCAAATATGACAAATCAAAGGGAGATAAGATTATTGCTTGAAGGAGAGAGAATGTTGATAATAATAAATGATGGAATGAAAACAAAACTATTCAATTTCCAATTTATTTCACTTTTTTCTACCAAGGAGAACCTTCAGACTGAGAAAATAGAACAAAAACTGTTCATTCAAGATATGTTAGATAGTCTTAATGAGTTAAGGCAATTTGGCTCTGACAAACCACATCTTTTTGTAAGGAAATAATTTGCAAATGTGACCATTGAACTGCTTTTATTGATTTTAGAAGAATAATATAGAGTTAAATGTGGACAAAAGATTTCTCAATTTTTAAAAAGAGTAGGAGAAAGGAACTGGATTCTTCAAATTAAAGGTGAGGGAGCTTGGTATCAATTACTGAAGAAGAAAACAAGAAAAATCTTACAAAATCTATTTTTTTTTTAAGAAGAATGTTGGTTTGTGATCACTTAGAAAAAGAAGTAATGGTTATTGAGTTGATATGAATATATAAAAAATAATCCCAATGAAATCTTATTGCAATTTTTAAGTCATTACACTAGTGGATGATGGAAATGGCATTGAAATAATATCTTTTTTCTATAAAGAAACTATTCAACAAAGAATTTTATGTGATATCCTGGGGGAAAAATGGCTGAGTTTGTTTAGCTGGATTTGAAAAACTAGACTCAGAAAGAATTGTTCTAAATATTATGTGGTCAAAATATTTTTTATATCACCATAATTTTCAGTAGCATTCCTTCCGTTCATCTTCCCAGGTAGTCATCTCATGTAACAAGATTTATTTATATAAATAAAAGAGAGGAAGAAAAAGTGAGACAAATTTCTTGGACATGGCCCATGTAGAAATTTTACTTGATTGACTAAATAAGTTTGTAATGGATTTAATTTAGTTTTGTTTTCATTTAGCAGGGAAGTTGAGAAAGCAGATTTTGGCTGATTGCAACAAATAAAATTAATTTTAAAATACAAGGGATAAAGAAAATCACAAAACAAAAAAATGTGGATTGTTGTTCTGTGTTCTTCCTTTTCAGAGGACCAATGACAGCATGGTATTGGATTATAGATAATGTCTTGATTTGCTTATGAATTGGACTTAAATGGAGCGGTTACACAAAATGGGCAGCCTCACTCTCTCTTTCAGAGTTATCAAAAAGCAGTGACAAGGGGTGGAGCCAAGACTGCACAAAGTAGACAGATCTTTGTCTGAGCTTTTCTTGACTTCCTTCAGCTCAACACCAGATCAAGCCTCTGAATGGGTTTTGGAGTAACATAACACACAAATATTTGGAGTGTAATGAATTTCCAGCAGAAAATATTTTGGATGAACTTTAGGAAAGACCTGTTTTAATAAGGCAGTGGGGGAGAGGTTGCATGGCAGGGCAGGCTCAGTGCAGTGCACCGAGACCAGGACAGAGAGGCTTCTGCATGGGGGAATCTAGTGGGAGGCTCATAGCCAAAATGCAGAGTCTTTGCTACTCTGTCCTGGTTCAGAAGCCAGTGGATCAGCAAATTAACTATGAGACCTCCAACACAATTACAGAAGGAAGTTAATGTGCTCCTGAACCCCAGCATGACAAAGGATTTGTCTACTCCCACCCAGCACTTGAAGGAAGCCAGCAGCACCAGCCCCAGAGCAGCATGAAACTACTGTTGCCTGTAGAGAAAACTTGGAACAATATCCCCTTTGCCCTAAGAGCAGACCACAACCTTTAAAAATGAGCAAAAAAGCAAAAAAAAAAAAAAAAAAAAAAAAAGCTCTGACCATATATAGCTTTTATGGAGACAGAAAAGAACAGATCTCAAAGCCTGAGGGCAGTAAAGGCAAAACATCTCCAGAAGAAGCCTCAAACAGTGATATAAATTGGTCTCATTCTCACAAGATTCTCATGGAAGAATTCTAAAATGATCTTAAAAAGAGTTAGAAAAAAAATGGGGAAAGGAAATGAGAGCTCTGGAAAAGGAAACAGAAATTATCTGAAGAAAATCATTCCTTAAAGAATACCTTTGGCAAAATGGAAAACAAAATCAACTGCTTGAAAAACATAATTTCTGAAATGGAAAAAGAAATCCAGTGAACAAAATTCATTTAAGAGGTCAATTAGTCAAATGCAAAAGAAGATAAAAAAGCTAACTGAAGAAAATAATTCATGAAAAATTAGAATTGAACACATGGAAACAAATGATTCAATGAGACATCAAGAATCTTTCAAGCAAAACAATAAGGAAAAAAAAAGGAAATAGATGTAATTTTAAAATACCTCAAAGGAAAAACAACTGAACTGAAAAATACTTCCAGGAGAGACAATCTAAGAATTATTGAATTCCCTGAAAACCATGATTAAAAAAAAATAACCCTAGACAATCTATTTCAAGAAATCACCAAGGAAAATTATTCTGGTGTTCTAGAACCAGAGATAAAATAGCCATTGAAAGAATTTACTGATCACCTCCTAAAAGAGACTGAAAAATAAAATCTCCACAGAATATGGTAGCTAAATTCCAGAATTATCAGATCAAAGACAAAATACTGCAAACATCCAAAAAGAAACAATTCAAATATCGAGGAGCCACAACCTGGATTACCTTGGACCTAGCAGCATCCACTTTAAAGAATTGAAGGGCCTGCAACATGATATTACAAAGAGCAAAGGAACTTGTATTGCAGCAAAAAATCAACTATCCAGCAAAATTAAACATTATCTTTCAAAGAAAAAAATGAACATTCAATGAAATAGGGGATTTTCATTTATTTTTTATATAAAGACCAGAACTGAACAGAAAATCTAATCTTCAAATACAAAACTTAAAATGTAAAAAAGAAAGAAAAAAAACCCCTATATTTAAAGGTTAAAATGTTTACATACTTATATAGGAAAATGACATATTAAATTCTTTTTTTTTTAATTTTTTATTTAATAATTACATTATATTGACACTCGTTTCTGTTCCGATTTTTTTTTCCCCTCCTTCCCTCCACCCCCTCCCCTAGATGGCAAGCAGTCCTTTATATGTTGGATATGTTGCAGTATATCCTAGATACAATATATGTTTGCAGAACCGAACAGTTCTCTTGTTGCGTAGGGAGAATTGGATTCAGAAGGTATATATATTTCCGGGAAGAAAAACAAAAATGCAGATAGTTTACATTCGTTTCCCAGTGTTCTTTCTTTGGGTGTAGCTGCTTTTGTCCATCATTTATCAATTGAAACTCAGGTCTCTTTGTCAAAGAAATCCACTTCCATCAAAATATGTCCTCATACAATATCGTTGTCGAAGTGTATAATGATCTCCTGGTTCTGCTCATTTCACTTAGCATCAGTTCATGTAAGTCTCGCCAGTCCTCTCTGTATTCATCCTGCTGGTCATTTCTTACAGAACAATAATATTCCATAACATTCATATACCACAATTTACCCAGCCATTCTCCAATTGATGGGCATCCATTCATTTTCCAGTTTCTAGCCACTACAAACAGGGCTGCTACAAACATTTTGGCACATACAGGTCCCTTTCCCTTCTTTAGTATTTCTTTGGGATATAAGCCCAATAGAAACACTGCTGGATCAAAGGGTATGCACAATTTGATAATTTTTTGGGCATAATTCCAGATTGCTCTCCAGAATGGTTGGATTCGTTCACAACTCCACCAACAATGCATTAGTGTCCCAGTTTTCCCGCATCCCCTCCAACATTCATCATTATTTTTTCCTGTCATCTTAGCCAATCTGACAGGTGTGTAGTGGTATCTCAGAGTTGTCTTAATTTGCATTTCTCTGATCAATAATGATTTGGAACACTCTTTCATATGAGTGGTAATAGTTTCAATCTCATCCTCTGAAAATTGTCTGTTCATATCCTTTGACCATTTATCAATTGGAGAATGGCTTGATTTCTTATAAATTTGAGTCAGTTCTCTATATATTTTGGAAATGAGGCCTTTATCAGAACCTTTAACTGTGAAAATGTTTTCCCAGTTTGTTGCTTCCCTTCTAATCTTGTTTGCATTAGTTTTGTTTTTACAAAGGCTTTTTAATTTGATGTAATCGAAATTTTCTATTCTGTGATCAGTAATGGTCTCTAGTTCATCTTTGGTCACAAATTTCTTTCTCCTCCACAAGTCTGAGAGATAAACTATTCTATGTTCCTCTAATTTATTTATAATCTCGTTCTTTATGCCTAGGTCATAGACCCATTTTGATCTTATCTTGGTATATGGTGTTAAGTGTGGGTCCATGCCTAATTTCTGCCATACTAATTTCCAATTATCCCAGCAGTTTTTATCAAATAATGAATTCTTTTCCCAGAAGTTAGGGGCTTTGGGTTTGTCAAACACTAGATTGCTATAATTGACAATTCTGTCTTGTGAGCCTAGCCTTTTCCACTGATCCACTAATCTATTTCTTAGCCAATACCAAATGGTTTTGGTGACTGCTGCTTTATAATATAATTTTAGATCAGGTACAGCTAGGCCACCTTCATTTGATTTTTTTTTCATTAATTCCCTTGAGATTCTCGACTTTTTATTGTTCCATATGAATTTTGTTGTTATTTTTTCTAGATCAATAAAATATTTTCTTGGAAGTCTGATTGGTATAGCACTAAATAAATAGAGTAGTTTAGGGAGTATTGTCATCTTTATTATGTTCGCTCGGCCGATCCAAGAGCACTTAATATTTTTCCAATTATTTAAGTCTGACTTTATTTGTGTGGAGACTTTTTTATAATTTTGCTCATATAATTCCTGACTTTCCTTTGGTAGATAGATTCCCAAATATTTTATGGTATCAACAGTTATTCTGAATGGAATTTCTCTTTGTATCTCTTGCTGTTGGGTTTTGTTGGTGATGTATAAAAATGCTGAGGATTTATGGGGATTTATTTTGTAGCCAGCTACTTTGCTAAAATTATGAATTATTTCCAATAGCTTTTTGGTAGAATCTCTGGGGTTCTCTAGGTATACCATCATATCATCTGCAAAGAGTGATAGTTTGGTTTCCTCATTGCCTACTCTAATTCCTTTTATATCTTTCTCGACTCTTATTGCCGAGGCTAGTGTTTCTAATACGATATAAAATAATAATGGTGATAGTGGGCAACCTTGCTTCACTCCAGATCTTACTGGGAAAGGTTCCAGTTTTTCCCCATTGCATATGATGTTTACTGATGGTTTTAAATATATGCTCCTGACTATTTTAAGGAAAAGTCCATTTATTCCTATGCTCTCAAGTGTTTTTATTAGGAATGGATGTTGGATTTTATCAAATGCTTTTTCTGCATCTATTGAGATGATCATGTGGTTTTTGTTTGTTTGGTTATTGATATAGTCAATTATGCTAATAGTTTTCCTAATATTGAACCAGCCCTGCATTCCTGGTATAAATCCTACTTGGTCATAGTGTATTATCCTGGTGACAATTTTCTGTAATCTTTTTGCTAATATTTTATTTAAGATTTTAGCATCAATATTCATTAGGGAGATTGGTCTATAATTTTCTTTCTCTGTTTTCAGCCTACCTGGTTTAGGTATCAGTACCATATCTGTGTCATAAAAGGAGTTTGGTAGGACTCCTTCAATCCCTATTTTTTCAAATAGTTTATATAACATTGGAGTTAATTGTTCTTTAAATGTTTGGTAGAATTCACATGTAAATCCATCTGGTCCTGGGGATTTTTTCTTAGGGAGTTGATTGATAGTTTGTTCTATTTCTTTTTCTGAGATGGGACTGTTTAGGATATTTACTTCTTCCTCTGTTAGTTTGGGCAAGCTGTATTTTTGGAGGTATTTTTCTATTTCATTTAAGTTGTCGAATTTATTGGCATAAAGTTGGGCAAAGTAACTCCTAATTATTGCTCTAATTTCCTCTTCGTTAGTGGTGAGTTCTCCCTTTTCATTTTTAAGACTAACAATTTGATTTTCCTCTTTCCTTTTTTTAAATCAGATTTACTAAGGGTTTGTCTATTTTGTTGGTTTTTTCATAGAACCAACTCTTAGTTTTATTAATCAATTCAATAGTTTTTTTACTTTCAATTTTATTGATCTCACCTTTTACTTTTAGAATTTCAAGTTTAGTGTTTGACTGGGGGTTTTTAATTTGTTCCTTTTCTAGCATTTTTAATTGCAAACCCAATTCATTGACCTTCTCTTTCTCTATTTTATACAAATAGGCCTCTAGAGATATGAAATTTCCCCTTATTACTGCTTTGGCTGCATCCCATACATTTTGGTATGATGTCTCATTATTATCGTTTTCTTGGGTGAAGTTATTAATTATGTCTATGATTTGCTGTTTCACCCAATCATTCTTTAGTATGAGATTATTTAGTTTCCAATTATTTTTTGGTCTACTTCCCCCTGCTTTTTTGTTGAATGTAATTTTCATTGCATCGTGGTCTGAAAAGGATGCATTTACTATTTCTGCCTTACTACATTTGAGTTTGAGGTTTTTATGTCCTAATATATGGTCAATTTTTGTATAGGTTCCATGAACTGCTGAAAAGAAAGTGTATTCCTTTCTGTCTCCATTACATTTTCTCCAGAGATCTATCATATCTAACTTTTCTAGTATTCTATTTACCTTTTTGACTTCTTTCTTATTTATTTTGTGGTTTGATTTATCTAATTATGAGAGTGCAAGGTTAAGATCTCCCACTATTATAGTTTTACTATCTATTTCTTCTTGCAGCTCTCTTAGTTTCTCTTTTAAGAATTTAGATGCTACCCCACTTGGTGCATATATGTTTAATATAGATAGTGCTTCATTATCCATGCTACCCTTTAGCAAGATATAGTGTCCTTCCTTATCTCTTTTGATTAGGTCAATTTTTGCTTTAGCTTGATCTGAGATCAAGATGCTTTTTTGACTTCACCTGAAGCATAGTAGATTTTGCTCCAACCTTTTACCTTTAACCTGCATGTATCTCCCCGCTTCAGGTGTGTTTCCTGTAAACAACATATTGTAGGATTCTGGCTTTTAATCCATTCTGCTAACTGCTTCCTCTTTATGGGGGAGTTTACCCCGTTCACGTTTATGGTTAGAATGACCAATTCTGTATTACTTGCCATCTTGTTAACCCCGGTTTATGCTTTCCTCCCTTCTTTCCCCTTTCCCCCCTTCCAAGTATTAAGCTTGTGGGCACCCCTTGCTTCTCACAGCCTTCCCTTTTTAGTATCCCTCCCCCTGCCTTAGAGTTCCTCCCCCTATCTTACCCCTTTCCCTCCCAGTTCCCGTATTCCCTTCCGCTTAGCTTATTCCTTCCCTTTTCACTTTTCCCTTCTCACTTTTCAATGAGATGGGAGAAGTTTCACCATAGATTGAATATGTCTTAAGATTTTTCACTTAAAGCCAATTCTGAAGGCAGTAAGATACCCACTATATTCATCCCCCTCCATTCTTTCTCTCAGATATAATAGGTTTCCTATGCCTCTTCATGAGATGTACTACCCCCACTTTACCCTTTTTCTGGTACAATGTCCTTTCCACATCAATTTCTAGAACAAGGTATACATGTATTCTTTATACATCTATATAGTCAAAATATAGTTCCCAAGATTAATCTTTACCTTTTTAGATTTCTCTTGAGTTCTATATTTGTAGATCAAACTTTTTGTTAAGTTCTGGTTTTTTCATCAGAAATAGATGAAATTCGCTTACTTCGTTGAATGTCCATCTTCTTCCCTGGAAAAAGATGCTCATTCTCGCTGGGTAAGTTATTTTTGGTTGCATACCAAGTTCCTTAGCCTTTTGGAATATCATATTCCAGGCCCTTCGATCTTTTAATGTGGATGCTGCCAGATCCTGGGTGATCCTTATTGTGGCTCCTTGATACTTGAATTGAGTTTTTCTAGCCGCTTGCAATATTTTTTCTTTCATCTGAGGGTTCTGGCATTTGGCCACTATATTCCTTGGTGTTTTGATTTTAGGATCCCTTTCAGTGGGTGATCGATGAATCCTTTCAATGTTTATTTTTTCCTCTGTTCCTATGACTTCTGGGCAGTTCTCTTTGATAATTTCCTGGAAGACAGTGTCCAGGCTCTTTTTTTCATCATGTTTTTCTGGGAGTCCAATGATTCTCAGATTGTCTCTCCTGGATCTGTTTTCCAGGTCTGTTGTCTTTCCCAGAAGGTATTTCACATTTTTCTCCATTGTTTGATTTTTTTGGATTTGCTTGACTGATTCTTCTTGTCTCCTCGAGTCATTCAATTCCACTTGTTCAATTCTGATTTTCAGTGAAGTATTCTCTTCACTCACTTTTTTAAAATCTTTTTATAATTGTCCAATTGAGTTCTTTTGTTCTGTGGAATTTTTTTCCATTTCGCCAATTTTGTTTTTTAGAGAGCTGTTTTCTGTTTCCAGTTCACTAATCCTATTTTTCAAGGATTTTACTTCTTTATCTACTCTCTCTTTAACTGACTTCTCCAGGCTCTTTTCCCATTTTTCTTCTAGCTCCCTTGTGAGAGCCTTTTTAATCACTTCTATGAGGTTCATCTGTGCTGAGGAACAGACGATCTACTCCTTTGGGGATTCACCTGGGGACTGCCTGTTTTTAGTCTCCTCAGGATTTAGAGTCTGCTCTCTATCTGTATAGAAGCTGTCAAGGGTTAAAGTCCTCTTCAGCTTCTTGCTCATTCTGTCTATTAATCAGAGACAAACTACCAAAGAAAAACAGAAAAAACTGGAGTCTTTCTTTGGGGGAGGGGTTGGGTATGTTATCGAGCTTCCTCTACAGACTGCAGGGGGCAGCAGTGAAGCACTAGCAGGACTGTGTTGCGCCTGCGCTCTGAGATCCCAGAGAGTGCTGAGTCACTGAGGGGGGGGAAGGGGGGGGCGGCCAGGTTCTGAGAGACTCCAGCTGTTTGGGGTTGTATTCTTCAGCCCCGGTGTTTTTAGCTTCTCTGCTGGGCTGTTGACTTGCTGCTGGAGCAAAGTATCCAAAGCTGTAGCGAAGCTCTCCCCGCAGAGACGGCTACGATCACTCCCCACCCCCTCTCAGCTCTGCTCCTGTGCCCTCACTGCCGCTGCCCACCGCCTGCGCCCGATCTAAAACCGCCCCAGCCCTCCAGTAAAGACAGACCTTTCTTGGCGGATCTCAAGGATGGCTTCTCTTGGTAACTATTTGTGGGTTTTTTTCAGTCAAGCATTGATTCAGAGGCTTGTAATGAAATGGATAGTGAGAGAAAGCATGGAGCTTATGCAGTTGTGAGCCTCCTCTCCACCATCTTAACCGGAAGTCCGACATATTAAATTCTTGAGAACTGTATTAGGAGTATACTTAGTGTATTAGGAGTATACTTAGAAGCCAAATAATTTGACTTTACTATGATGATATAATAAAGAAGCTATGGGTATAAAAGGAATTGTACTGGAAAAAAGGAAAGGGAAAGCAAAATGTAGTAAATTATATCACATGAAGAGACAAAAAAAACCTATTGAGGAAAAGAATGGAGGAGGATGAGCATTATGTGAACAATAATCTCATTGGATTTGGCTCAAAGTTTATTTTAATATTAGACAAATTTATTTTAATATAGAAACTTGTCATCTTATAGGGAAGGAAGAGGAAAAAGGGGGAAGGAAAGGAGGAGGTAATAGAAGGGAGAACAGAAGAAGAGGAAGAAGGGGATAAGAAAGGAGGAGGAGCTGTAAAAAGAGAGAATACATTAAATGAGTTGATGGTCAGAAGCAAAATATTGGTGAGGAGGGAAAGGGGAAAACAGAAAAATATAACTTGGAGAAAATAAGATGGCAGTAAATACATAGTAATTTAAACTATGAATATGAATGGAGGAATTCTCCCATTCAATGGAAACAGCATACTGGATTAAAACTTATAAATGTACAATACAGAGTGATACAGACAGAGCAGAATCTATTATGCTTCAACTGAAGTAAAAAGAAAAAAAAAAGCAGTTGTATCAATCCTTATCTCAGATAAATCAAAAGCAAAAATAAATCTAATGAAAAGAGATAAGATGGCAGTAAATACATAGTAATTTAAACTATGAATATGAATGGAGGAATTCTCCCATTCAATGGAAACAGATAGCATACTGGATTAAAACCTATAAATGTACAATACAGAGTGATACAGACAGAGCAGAATCTATTATGCTTCAACTGAAGTAAAAAGAAAAAAAAAAGCAGTTGTATCAATCCTGATCTCAGATAAATCAAAAGCAAAAATAAATCTAATGAAAAGAGATAAGGAAGGAAGCTACATGTTGCTAATGGGTACCATAAATAATGAAGTAATATCAATACTAAACATATGCAGCAAGTTGTATAACATCCATGTTTCTAGAGGACAAGTTAAGAGAGCTGAAAGAAGAATTAGAGAGCAAATATTAGTGGGAGATCTCAATGTTGCTCTCTCAGAATTAGGTAAATCTAACCACAAAATAAATAAGAAAGAAGTTAAGGAGATAAACAGAATTTTAGAAGAGTAAGGCATGATAGATCGTTGGAGAAAATTGAATGGAGATAGAAAGGAGAAAATTGAGTGGAAACAAAAAGGAGAAGTTTTTTTTTTCCTCAGTAATACATGGAAATTACACAAAAATTGACCCTATATTAAGCAGAAAGCCTCAAAATCAAATGCAGAAAGGCAGAAATAGTAAGTGCATCCTATTTCAGATCATAATGCAATGAAAATTATGTGTAATAAAGGACCAGCAGAAAAAAGCTCAAATTTAATTGGAAACTAAATAATCTAATCCTGAAGAATGAGTGGGTGAAACAACAAATCATAGACAAAATGAATAATTTCATCCAAGAGAATGATAGTATTGAGACAACATACCAAAATTTATGGGATACAGCTAAAGCAGTTCTTAGGGGAAGTTTTACATCTCTGGATGCTTACTTGCATAAAATTGAGAATGAGAAGCTCAATGAATTGGGCATGCAACTAAAAAAGCTAGAAAAATAACAAATTAAAAAGCCCAAATTAAATTCTGAATTTGAAATTCTGAAAATAAAAGGGGAAATTAATGAAATTGAAAGCAAGAAAACAATTGAAGTTATAAACAACATTAAAGTTGGTTTTATGAAAAAATCAATAAAGTAGATAAACTGTTAATTTGTTTAGAAAAAGTAAAAAAGAAAATCAAATTGTTATTCTCAAAAATGAAAAGGCCAAAATTTCTACCAATGAAGAGCAAATTAGAGTAATAATTTACAGCTATTTTGCCCAATGCCAATAAATCTGATAATTTAAGTGAAATGAATGAAGACTTACAAAAACATGGATTGTTCAGATTAACAGAGGAGGAAATAAATTTTTAAATAGTCCTATCTTAGAAAAAGAATTTGAACAAGCTATTAATCAAGTTCCTAGGAAAAATTTTTTTCTGGGCCAAATGAATTTACATGTGAATTTTATCAAATATTTAAAGGACAGTTAATTCCAATACTATGCAAACTATTTGGAAAAATGGGGAAAGAAGGAGTTCTACCAAATTCCATTTATGACACAGATATGTGCTGATGTTTAAACAAGATAGGGTCAAAACAGAGAAAGAAAATTATAGATCAATGCCCCTGTTGAATATTGATGCAAAAATCTTAAATAAAATATTAGCAAAGAGAATACAGCAAGTTATCATCAGGATAATACACTATGAACAAATAAGATTTATATCAGAAATGCAGGGCTGGTTCAATATGAGAAAACTATAGTATAATTGACTAACAGAAATTATATGATTATCTCAATAGATGCAGAAAAAGCATTTAATGAAATCCAACTCATATTCCTATTAAAAACACTAGAAAATATAGGAATAAATGGAGTTTTCCAATGGGGACAAACTAGAACCAATCCCAGCAAGGTCAGGGATGAAACAAGATTGCTCACTATCACTATTTCTATTCAATATTGTATGAGAAATATTAACTTTAGCATAAGGAAAGAAAAAGAAATTAAAAGAATTACAGTAGATAATGAGGAAAGCAAATCATCATTCTTTGCCAATGATAGGATAGTATATTGAGAGAATCCTAGAGAATCTATTTTAAAACTACTAGAAACAATACACACTTTAGCAAAGTTTCAGGATACACAATAAATCTACAGAAATCATCATAATTTCTATATGTTACCAACAAAGTCCAGCAGCAAGAGATACAAAGGGAAAATCCATTTAAAATTATTGTAAATAATTTTAAATATTTTGGAGACTACTGTATGAACACAATAACAAAATATTTACCACATGAATAAAATCAGATGTAATCAATTAGAAGAATATCAAGTGCTCATCGATAGGCTGAGCTCATATAATAAAAATGACAATTCAACTAAATTAATCTACTTATTCAGTTCCATACAAATTAAATGCCCAAGAAATTATTTTATGAGCTAGAAAAATAATAACAAAGTTCATCTGGAAGGACAAAAGGTCAAGAATTTCAAGGACATTAATGAAAAAAATTGCAAATGAAGGTGGCCTAGCTGTATCAAACCTAAAAGTATATTAGAAAGCAATGATCATCAAAATCATTTGGTACTAAGAAATAGAGTAGTCGATCAGTGGAATAGGTTAGGTTAACAAGACACAATAGTCAATGACTATAATAATCTTATTTTTGATAAACTTAAAGACCCCAGCTTCTGGGATAAGAACTCATTATTTGACAAAAATTACTAGAAAAATTGGAAATTAATATGGCAAAAACTAGACATAGACTCACATCTAACACCCTATACCAAGATAAGATCCAAATAGGTTCATGATGTAAATATAAAGAGTGATACTATAAGCAAATTACATTAAAGGATAATCTATGTCAGAGATCTGTGGAGAAGCAAGGAATTTGTGACCAAAGAAGAACTAGAGTGCATTATAGAAAGCAAAATGCATAATTTTGATGATGTTAAGTTAAAAATATTTTCAACTGGGGCAGAGCCAAGATGATGGAGAGGACACACACTTCATTCTGAGCTCCCTTCTACCCTCACTACTGATTATCAAATTCAGCCTCTGATATAGTGCTTGACTGGTAGAATCCACAAATATTGGGAGTACAAACAAATTACCAGCAGAAAATAATCTGGAAGATCAACAGAAAAGGTCTCTCTTGATCAGGTGGGAGGAGGCCAGCACAGGCAAGTAGGAAGAATATGGAAGCTGGCTCATGCTGAGCGGACTATGAGTAGGGCGCAGTCTCCATGGGTAGAGAATTTGCACGAAGGACTCTACCACAAGTTGGATGCTCTGCTTTGGTTTCAAAGCAGTAGATCAGCAGAGAAGTTACACAAATGCCAAAGGTAGAGTGTACCCCCAAATGCCAGAGTTTCATAGGACCTGGTCACACCCATCCAGCACCAGGAGTGACTCAGCATGACCATAGCATAACCATATTCTGCAGCACAGCACTTTTCCCAGGGCAGTGGCACTTCTGCAGTGATCTTCCCATGGCAGTTGAACTTCTGCAGCATAACTGATCTTCACAGCCTGTTCACAGGACAGCTGTTCATCTGTTCCTGTTCTGTAGAGGAAGCTGGGAACCTCCTTGCCCTGAAGGCAGACCCCAATAGGTTTTTTAAAAAATGAGTAAAAAAGCAAAGCAAGCTCTAAATGTAGATAGCTTCTATACTGAAAGAGAAGAGATTTCCAACCCTGAGGAGACTAATAGCAGACAGTCTCCAGACAAAATCCCAAAGGGGGCTATAACTAGTCCCCATCATGCAAGGTTCTCCTAGAAGAAATTATAAAAGATCTTAAAACAGAGTTATAAGCAAAATGGGGAAAGGAAAAAGAAGCACTGCAAGAAAGAATGAAAAAGGCATATAACTCATTAAAAGAAAGATTTGATCATGATGCGATAAACACTACATTCAACAAAAAGCTAGGGGTAAATACACCAAAAAGTAATTGGTAACTAAATAATCCCATCCTAAAGAATGAATGGGTGAAATAGCAAATCATAGACACAATTAATAATTTCACTCAAGAGAATGACAACATACCAACATTTATGGGTTACAGCCAAAGTGGTAATTAGGGGAAATTTTATATCTCTAGAGGCTTACTTGAATAAAATAGAGAAAGAGAAGACCAATGAATTGGACTTTCAACTTAAAAAGGTAAATAAAGAGCAAAGTAAAAACCCCTAATCAAATACTAAACTTGAAATTCTAAAATGAAAAGGAGAAGTTAATAAAATTGAGAGTAAAAAAAAAAATCTATTGAACTAATAAATAAAAGTAAGAGTTGGTTTTATGAAAAAAACCAACACAATAGATAAAACTTTGGTGAATTTGATTAGAAAAAGGAAAGAGGAAAATCAAATTGTTAATCTTAAAAATGAAAAGGGAGAACTTTCCACCAATGAAAAGGAAAGTAGAGCAATGATTAGGAGTTACTTTGCCCAACTTTATGCCAATAAATTTGATAAACTAAGTGACATGTATGACTACCTTCAAAAATATAGGTTGCCCAGATTAAACTAGGAGGAATAAATTGCTTAACTAGTCCCATTTTAGAAAAAGAGATAGAACAAGCTATTAATCAATTCCCTAAGGAAAAAATCCCCTGGACCAGATGGATTTACATGTGAATTCTACCAATTATTTAAAGGACAATTAACTCCAATGTTATATAAACTATTTGAAAAAATAGGGATTGAAGGAATCCTACCGAATTACTTTTATGACACAAACATGGGACTGATACCTAAATCAGGTTGAAAACAGAGAAAGAAAATTATAGACCAATCTTCCTAATGAATATTGATACAAAAATCTTAAATAAAATATTAGCAAACCAATTATGGAAAATCATTCCCAGGATGACCAAGTAGGATTTATACCAGGAATGAAGGGCTGGTTCAATATCAGGAAAACTAGTAGTATAATTTACTATATCAATAACCAAATTAACAAAAACCATGTGATCATCTCAATAGATGCAGAAAAAGCATTTGATGAAATCCAACATCCATTCCTATTAAAAACATTTGAAAGTATAGGAATAAATGGACTTTTCCTCAAAATAGTCAGTAACATCTATTTAAAACCATTAGTAAGCATTATATATAATGGAGATAAACTGGAACCATTCCCAATAAGTTCAGGAGTGAAACAAGGCTGCCCACTATCACCATTACTATTTGGTATTGTATTATAAATGTTAGCTTTGGCAATAAGAATTGAGAAAGAGATGAAAGGAATTAGAGTAGGTAATGAGGAAACCAAATTATCACTCTTTGCAGATGATATGATGGTATACTTAGGGAACCCCAGAGATTCTACTAAAAAGCTATTAGAAATAATTCACAACTTTAGCAAAATTGTAGGATATAAAAGAAATCCACATAAATCCTCAGCATTTTTATACATCACCAACAAAATCCAACAGCAAGATATACAAAAAGAAATTCCATTCAAAATAACTATCAATAGCATAAAATATTTTGGAATCTATCTACCAAAGGATAGTTACAAATTATATGAGCAAAATTGCAAAACACTTTCCACACACATAAAGTCAGATTTAAATAATTGGAAAAAATATTAAGTGCTCTTGGATAGGCCGAGCAAATATAATAAAGATGACAATACTCCCTAAACTAATCTATTTATTTAGTGCTATACCAATCAGACTCCCAAGAAACTTAATGACCTAGAAAAAAATAACAAAATTCATCCAGAAGAACAAAAGGTCAAGACGTTCAAGGGAACTAATGAAAAAAAAAAATCAAATGAAGGTGGCCTAGCTATACCATATCTAAAACTATATTATGAAAAGCAGCAGTCACCAAAACCATTTGGTATCACAGAAATAGACTAGTTGATCAGTGGTTAGGTTAGGTTAACAGGACAAAATAGTCAATAACTATAATAATCTAATGTTTGACAAACCCAAAGACGCTAAATTTTGGGATAAGAATACTGTGACAAAAACTGCTAGGAAAATTGGAAATTAGTATGGCAGAAACTAGGCATTGACCCACACTGTACACCAAGATAAGGTCAAAATGGGTTCATGATCTAGGCATAAAGAATGAGATTATAAATAACTTAGAATAATATAGGAACATAGGAACATCCTCCTCCTGTGGAGGAGGAAGGAATTTGTGTCCAAAGAAGAACTAGAGATCATTATTGATCACAAAATAGAAAATGTTAATTATATCAAGTTAAAAAGTTTTTGTACAAACAAAACTAATGCAGACAAGATTAGTAGAAAAGCAATAAACTGTGAAAACATTTTTACAGTCAAAGATTCTGATAAAGGCCTCATTTCCAAAATATATAGAGAATCGACTCTAATTTATAAGAAATCAAGCCATTCTCCAATTAATAAATGGTCAAAGGATATGAACAGGCAATTTCAGATGAAGAAATTGAAACTGTTTCTAGCCATATGAAAAGATGCTCCGAATCATTATTGATCAGAGAAATGCAAATTAAGATACCACTACACACCTCTCAGATTGGTTAGGATGACAGGAAAAAATAATGATGAATGTTGAAGGGGATGTGGGAAAATTGGAACACTGATACATTGTTGGTGAAATTGTGAATGCATCCAACCATTCTGGAGAGCAATTTGTAAATATGCTCAAAAAGTTATCAAACTGTGCATACCTTTTAACCCAACAGTGTTACTACTGGGCTTATATCCCAAAGAGATCTTAAAGAAGGGAAAGGGACCTGTATGTTTAAAAATCTTTATGGCAGTGCTTTTTGTAGTGGCTAGAAACTGGAAATTGAATGGATACCCATCAATTGGAAAATGACTGAATAAGTTGTGGTATATGAATGTTGTGGAATATTATTGTTCTGTAAGAAATGACTAGCAGGATGATTTCAAAACGACCTGGAAAGACTTACATGAACTGATGCTGAGTGAAATGAGCAGAATCAGGAGATCATTATACACTTTAACAACCATACTTTATGATGATCAATTCTGATGGACATGGCTCTCTTCAACAGTGAGATGAACTAAATGAGTTCCAATTGTTCAATAATAAAGAGAACCAGTTATATCCCATGAAAGAACTATGGGTAATTAGTGTGGACCACAACATAGCATTTCCACTCCTGTTTTTATCTTCTTGCATTTTTGTTTTCCTTCTCAGGTTATTTTTACCTTATTTCTAAGTCCAGTTTTTCTTATGCAGCAAAATAACTGTATGGATATGTATACATATATTGTGTTTAACATATACTTTAACATATTTAATATGTATTGGTCTACCTGAAATCTAGGGGAGGGGAAAGGAGGAAGGAGGGGAAAAGTTGGAACAGAAGGTTTTGCAAGGATCAATGCTGAAAAATTACCCATGCATATATCTTGTAAGTAAAAAGTTTTATAAATAAATAAATAATATGTTTTCTACAAACATAACCAATGCAGATGAGATTAGAAGGGAAGCAGTAAACTGGGAAAAAAAAAATTCTATATCCAAGGATTCAGATAAAGGCCTCATTTCTAGAAAATTGACTCAAATTTATAAGATTACAAGCCATTCTCCAATTGATAAATGATCATAGAATATTAACACACAGTTTTCAGATGGAGAAGTTAAAATCATTCCTAATCATTTGAAACAAATGTTCTAAATCACTTTTGGTCTGAGAAATACAAATTAAACTCTAAGGTACTAGTATATTCTATATACCAGTCACATTGGCTAAAATGGTAGGAAAAGATAACGATGAATGTTGGAGAGCATGTGGGAAAAATGAGACACCAATACATTGTTGGGAGTTGTGAACTAATCCAACTATTCTGGAGAACATCCTAGAACTATGCTCAAATAGTTATCAAACTGTGCATACCCTTTGATCCAGCAGTGTCTCAACTGAGTCTGTATCCAAAGAGATTATAAAAAAGGAAAAGGATCTACATGTGCAAAAATATTTGTAGCAGCCTTTTTTGTAGTGGCAAGGTATGAGAAACTGAGTGGATGTCCATTAGTTGGAGAATGGCTGAATAAGTTATGGTATATGAATGTTATTGAGTATTATTGTTCTATAAAAAAAGATCTGCAAGATGATTTCAGAAAGAACTGGGGAAACTCAGGTGAACTGATGCTTAATGAAGTGAGTAGAAACAAGAGAACATTTTACACTGCAACAATTAGATTATGATGATCAATTCTGATGGTCATGGCTCTTTTCAACTACAAGTTGATTCAGGCCAATTCCATTGGTCTTGTTATGGAGAGAGCTATCTGCACCCAGAGAAAGGACTGTTGGGATTGTGTGAATCAGAACAGAGTATTTTCACTTTTTTTGTTGTTTGTTTTTATTTTTTTCTTTTCCCATTTTTTATCTGATTTTTCTTGTGCAGCATAATAATTGTGGAAATATGTGTTGAAGAATTACACATGTTTTACATATATTGAATTAGTTGCCATCTGGGGGGTGGGGAAGGAGGCAGAAAAAAATTGGAATATAAGATTTTGCAAGGGTAAATGTTGAAAACTATGTATATATGTTTTGAATTTAAAATCTTTAAAATAAAAATAAAATAAAATAAAATAATCCAATGACAAGACAAAAACCAAGATATAAGCAAGTAAATGATCTTGTTATCTTCACAATTTAACTAGCTTTAAGCACTTTACAGAGTCTGCTTCAGTTCGCTTAAAGACTTTTGGAACAAATTGTTTCAATCCATTCCACCAGGAAATCTTCCCACATTTGAGGTGTGTATATCCTCCTATCTTTATAGATGAATTTTAACCAACCTGTCAAAACACTTTTTTACCAGGCTACGACTACTGCATATACTATAGCTGCTTAGAACCACTCATGTCAGTTGGGTGATAAGTAACCAGTGAAAGTAAACAAACAGTGCTATGAAATTTATTATTAGGGTCACATCTATTTAAAATGTATTATAGAATATGCTACAAGATGTGGATCTAAGTTAAATTTTTTGCTGGGCTGCTTTCTAGTTTTTGTTTGTTTGTTTATTTTTCCCCCCAGCAATTTTTGTTTTGAAATCAAATAGCGAATTCTTCCCTAAGTAAATTTGGCTTTCTGATTTATCAAACAACTAATTATTAAGTTTCTTAGCTATTATTATTATTAGGCACCACACTGAATTTATTTCTTGAGGTATAGTACATGGAGTGGAAAGATTTTACTTTGTGGTCTAAATTTAGGTCTTTTAAGGATAAATTTAGGTATATATATGAATATAGAAGCCTTTGTATAAGAGAATTATTTTATTTATTTTTCCTTTATAAAAATTTATTCAACATTTTATTTTCCCCCAATTATATGTAAAAACAATTTTAACATCCATTTTAAACTTTGTCTTCCAAGTTTTCTCCCTTCTTCCTTTCCCACCACCTCTCATTGCAAGACAATCAATTTGAGATAGGTTATGCATGTGTAATCGTATAAAAACATTTACATAATAGTCATGTTATAAATGAGAACAGGCCAAAAAAAAAAAAAAGCCCTCAAGAAAAATAAAGTGGAAAAAAAGTATGATTTAATCTGCATCCAGACACCATTACTTCTTTCTCTGGGAATGGATAGCATTTTTTTTTATCATAAGTCTTGAGTTGTCTTGAATGGTTGTATTATTCAGAATAGCTAAGTCATTCACAGCTGATAATCTTAAAATATTGCTGTTACTTTGTGCACAGTACATTGCATCAGCTCTTGCAAGTCTTTCCAGATTTTCCTGAGAGGATCTTGCTCATCATTTTTATAGCACAATAGTATTGCATCATAATCATATATAATTTGTTTAGCTATTCCCCAGTTGATGGACTACCATTCAGTTTCCACTTATTTGTCCCAGAAAAGAGCTGCCATAAATATTTTTTATATAAACAGGTCCTTTTCCTTTTTTTAAAATCTATTTTGGAATACAAATTTAGTAGTGGTAATGCTACATCAAAGGGTATCCATGATTTTATAGTCCTTTTGACATAGTACCAAATTTCTCTACAGAATGATTGAATCAGTTCATAACTCTAGCAGTAGTGCATTAATGTATCATTTTCCCCACTTCCTTTCCATCATTTTTTTTCTATTCCATTAACCAATTTAATAAGTATGAACTTGTACTTAAGAATTGTTTTAATTTGCATTTCTCCAAACTATAGTGAGTTTTTTTTTCATATGGCTTTAGATAGATCTAATTATTTCATCTGAAAACTCTTCCTATCTTTTGATCATTTATCTATTAGAAAATGACATTAATTTTTACAAATTTGAGTCAATACACTATGTTTGAGAAATGAGGCCTTTATCAGAGAAATTTGCTTCAATTTTTTTCAGTTACTTTTGCTAACTGTATTCCTCTCTTTCCTATTCCTTCCCCCTCTCCTCATTTATTATATTTTATCTTTCATTTCAAACTGTTTCTCCTCAAAATTTTTTTTCACTTTTGACTATTCCCTTTTTCAATCTGTACCTCTTCTATAATTCTCCTTTTATTATTCCTTTCCCCTTCTAAGTTTCTGTATAGTAAGCTAGATTTCTATGCCCAATTGAGTGTGTGTGTCTTATTCCTTCTTTGAGACAATTTGGATGAGAGTAAATTTAATTCATTTTCCCTTACATTCCTTCCCTCTGGTGTAAAAGCTCTTCCCCTATTCCCTCCTTTATGTAAGATTCTATACTTCTTTCTGTCTCTCACTTTCTTCCAGTACATTGCTCTGTCAACCCTTTATTTTATATTTTTAGATATTATCCCTTGTGCTTTCTAACTGCCCCAATAATGATAAAGTTCTTTTGAGTTACAAGTATCATCTTCCTAAGTAGGAATGTAAACAGTTTAACCTCATTAAGTCCATTATAATTTCCCTTTCTTGTTTGTTTATTTTATGTTCCTCTTGAGTTTTGTCTTTGAAGATAGAATTTTCTGTTCAGCTCTTGTCTTTTCATTAAGAATGTTTGAAAGTGCTCCTTTTCATAGAAAATTCTTGTTTGCTTCCTGAAGGATTGTATTCAGTTTTGTGAGGTAGGTAATTCTTTGTTGTGATTTTAATTTCTTCATCCTCTTGATATAGCATATTCTAAGCTTTCTGATCCTTTAATATAGAAAGTGCTAAATCTTGTTTTATCTTAATTGTGGCTCTATATTTCTTTTTGGCTGCTTGCAATATTTTCTCCTTGTCCTGGGAACTCTCGAGTTTGACTATAATTTTCTAGGGACTTTTCATTTTGGAATCTCTTTCAGGAGGTGATCAGTGGATTATTTTAATTTATATTTTACCCTCTTGTTCTAAAATATCCAGGTATTTTTCCTTGATAATTTCTTGAAAGGTCATTCTAGGGTCTTTTTTGATTATGACTTGAAGTTAGTGCAATAATTTTCAAATTATCTCTCCTGGATTTATTGTTCAGGTCAGATATTTTTCCAATGAGATATTTCATGTTGTCTTCTTTTTTTTCATTCTTTTACTTTTGCTTTATTTTTCTTGTTTTCTCATAAAATTATTAGCTTCCATTTGCTCAATTCTAATCTTTGAGGAGTTATTTTCCTTAGTGAGGAAATAGCTCTTTTTCCATTTGACCAATTTTGCTTTTTAAGGCCTGCCTCTCCTCATTGGTTTTTTATACTTCCTTTGTTACTTTGCTTATTCTATTTTTTAATTGTTGTTAGTTGATGTTATTGGTGTTATTTTCTTCAGCATTTGTGTGTGTGTGTGTGTGTGTGTGTGTGTGTGTGTGTGTACTAGATACAATTACCAAGCTATTGACCAACTTTTCATGATTTTCTTGCATCATTCTCATTTTTCTTCTCAATTTTTCCAGCTACTTCTTTATATAGTTTTCAAAATTATTTTCAAACTCTTTCATGGCTTGAAAACAATTCATATATTTATTGAAAGATTTGGATGTAGGAATTTTGACTTTGTAATATTGTTCTAAAAATGTGTCTTGATCTTCCTTGTCACCATAGTAACTTTCTATGATGAAATTTTTTTCTATTGAAAAAACTCATTTTACTCATTTTCCCAGTCTTGTACTTCATTTTTAACTTTGTTAAAGTAGAGTTCTGCTTTCAAAGTGGGAGTTGTATTGTCCCAAGCTTTAAGGGTTTTTTGCAACTATTGTCAGAGATACTTTTAGTGACATGTAAGTTATCAATTTTTGCATGTAAGGAGAAGTATTTATTACTTTCCTGGCTTATACTTTGTTCTATGAGTGGCCACAAGCACTCTTTTTTCACCTGGAACTTTGATAAGAGTTCCAGCTCTACTACGGCTGCAAGTTCTACTGTGATAGTGCTTCTTCTTCTGTTTCTTTTTTTCTTTTCCTTGGACTGCCAACCAGGACAATGACACAGATTTAAGTGTGGGCAAAGCAACAGATTGCTGCCTCAGTATTAGCAAAGGTACCCATTGTTGGATTCCCTTACTGTCTATGGACTGAGAGCTTCAGAAGTGTTGGCTCCAAGGCCTGCTCCTGGTTTGCTGGGCCAGGATTATGCTGGCATGACTATATCCTGAATTGTGTTTCACTTTCACCCTTATTCAACAGACCTTTCCTGCTAACCTTCTAAGTTGCCTTGGGCTGGCACATTGTTTCTATCCATCTTTTTATGAGTACTACAACTCTATAATTTGTTTAGACTCATTATTTAAAGATAATTTGAGGTGTTTAGAGGGAAAAAATCAGATGAGTCACTCCCTTTACTATGCTATTTTTCACTCTGTCTAAAAGAAGTTATTATAATGAGCAGATTGATCAATAAATAATGAATAGAGAAATAAAATCTCATTCTCTAATATAATGATTCATTTTCAAGTTCCTATTTAACTTTTAAAAGCAAATGCATTAACCACTTAATAGAATAATATAATGGGTTAAAATTGCATCTTGTTCTGGTCTTCCTAATCCATCCCAACTTAATAGTTAATATATTAAATTTACAACTAGCCAGTATTGTGAGACAGTAATAGAAAATAATATTGCCAAGAGAAATCTGAAAGTCACAAACAAACTACCTTAAAGATCAAAGAATCTTAAATATTCAGTTGAAGTCTTTAAAGACAGAGATGTGGCTATTTACTCTTTAATCAGCAAAATTACAGCCAAAGAAAAACTTTCCCTTGTACTATTAATGTAAGCTTTCTACTTACAATATTTGTGACTAAAAAGAGTTTTCAATTATTAAAAAAGATAGAATGTTTGGAATGGGTTATAATTATAAGGCATGTTAGCATATATGTTTCAAGATATAAATAATTACAATGATAAAATAATAAAGTTACAAGTTATGCAGTCAGTTGAAAGAATTTATGAACATGTTTTATCCAATTATTCAAAGAATTAGAAGCTGGAGCTCTTCTAAAATGTATTAAAATGAATTCAATCAAATTCAATAAATATTCAATGATCACTTATTAAATACCATTGGGAAGTGACAGAATAAAAAGATTACAAGAGTAAAAGGGTTACACCTTGGAAATACAACCTAAACCTAACCCTAACCCTAATCCTAACCTTGCAATGTGTATACATAAGCATAATAAAATGTAAAGTATGATGGGGGCAAAAAAGCTACCTGGACAAAGAAATTGTCCTAGAAAAAATTGAGGAGTGAGAGAACTTTCTGCTGGATGGGATGAATAAGCATCAAAGAAGTTACTCCTGATCTGAGTCTAAAAGAAAAGACTCTTTCTCAAAGGTAGAGTTGAAGAAGAAGGTGATGTCAAGTTTAGGGAACATTATGTATTGATTTGATCATAGGATTCTTAGTCATAGTCATTCATCTATAAAAGATAAAAATGCAAACTAGGATCCCTGGCAATAATAACATTTAAAGAATGTTGATTTGTTTTAGTTCATCTTTATTATCAGAGTAAATCCTCAGATATAATTCCTCTTTTGAACAAGAAAATAAAAAAAAATAAAACAACCTGTTATAGGAATAAGAAAATATATAATAATATTGCTCTGTTTCTTAATTGTTGGTTGCCTACAATATAAAAACTATGTTTCATTGCATATCACAAATCATTTGATTAGATTATCAGTGATTATAATTTATTATAATCACTTGTATAAATTATTTTCATTTATGAGATAAAGTAACAATTTTTACAACAGTAGGATAAAAAAGAATCTCAATGTTTCACTATAGGGTTGACAAGTTACCATGAAATATCTAAGGCAATGAGAACATTTTGGAACCCCAAGAAATCTAACTGATATTGAATATACCCATCAGATATTGGGTACAGAACACCACATTAGGTTTTTTTGAGAAAAAAAATCTTGAGCTATAACAAAGTCTCTTTCCTCATAATGCTTAAAGTCAATAAGCAGTTTGATAGTATAGTAGATATCATGCTTGACCTGTAGTTAGGAGTGTCTGAGTTTCAATCTGGTTTCAGACATTTAGCACCTATATTACCCTGGAGAAGTCACTTAACTTTTGTCATCTGTAAAATATAAATAATATAATAGCACTTTCCTCCTGGGCTGGTGCAAGGATAAAATGAATAAATATATTTATAAAGCACTCTGTAAACCTTAAAAAGGGCAATTTAATGCTACTTAACTAGCACATAGTAGGAGTAGGTATAAGAATAGTAGATCATGCTTAGGAGTAGAATAATCACCAAGATTGAAAGATTAGAAATTTATTTCAATTACTTGTTGCTGTTATATAAAACTGAACCTAGTTAACTGGAGAAGTTTATCATCAGAGAGCTAGACACCAGAAATTTCTATGGTTAGTAATTTTTGAAAGATAATAGAGGCTGCTGCACATGTACTTCTAAGTGGTCAGAGGCAGGGTACATCAAGAATGCACATACATTAAGCTATTAATAGCAGCCCTTTTGTGGTGGCAAAGAACTGGAAAAAATAGATATTCTTTGATGGGGAAATGCCTAAATAAATTGTGGAATGAACACGTAATGGACTATTATTGTGGTATAGACATATGGGTTCCCAATAAAGATGGCAATGTGAACGTTTCCAGAAAAACTTATGTCCTTCATAAAACACCCTAGAAACAAAGAGAAAACATCACTGACTCTATCTCATCCAATACTGTATCTTCAGTCAATTAGATCTATGGAAAGGTGCTTCTGCTTATAAGTGGTGTCTAGCCAGGTAGAAAAGCCCAAAGCCTTTGGACTCTCAATGAACCAGGTGGGTACTTTTTTATTTTGGGACTACTCTTAAAAAATAGATCCTCTTTATACTTCATCATTCTGGTTTCCTTCTCTAGTTAGAGGACAGGCTCTGGACAGCCATGCTTCATTCCTCTCCTTGCTTATTCTTCTGATGCTACAGAATTTGTCATTATATTTCAGCTGGCTTTCTACTCTGGGAATTTTCTTAGTGCCTGAGGGAATACACATTTATATAGTACTTTCTATATACTGGGAACTGTATTTTTTACAAATTATCTCATAAAATTTATCCTCACAACTACTGATCTAAAAATTGATCCTTACAACAAAAGGTCCCAAATATTAATCCTCACAAGAATTCTATTAGATAGATGCAATTATTTTTCCATTTGCAGTTGAGAAAAGTAAGGAAAATAGAGATTGTGACTCACCCACAGTTACACAACAATAGAGTATGTGAGGTTGCCTTTGAACCCACAAATTCCTGACTCCACTACATCTCAAATGTAGAAATTAAAGCCCAGAGAAATTAAAAGGGGGAGAGAGGGTTATGTTTCTAAGTTCCCTTTTAGTTTTAAATCTACAAAAACTTTTTAAAAATCTACAAAATTTTAAATCTACAAAATAACAATCACAATTATGATAAAAAAAAAAACAGCTTCTATGTCCCAAAGGAAGGAAGGCTGAGGGAAAAAATACTTACCCCCTCATACTAAGGGACCCCACCTAAGTGGGTGCATTTTGGACCAAGTTCAGGCCTAGTGGAGCCTACCTTTTTGCAAGGGAGGAAGAGAGGGAGAGAGACAGAGACAAACAGAGACAGAAAGACATACACGGAGAGAAATGAGACACAAAGAGAGACATAGAGAAAGAGACATAGAGGGAGAGAGAGATACAGAGAGATCACATTTTTTTTCTTACAAAGTGTAACTCATTAAACCCTGACTCTGGAGCTATGAGAAAATTACTCAGAATTTCAGTTTAGTTTCCATTTAAGTCTCTCCATTAGGGAGAGAAGAAAAAAGACAAGATGTAAATATAAATGAGGAAAGCTATTTGTTTCTTCCTTCGAAAAGAATACAGTTCCCATATAGCAAATGATTTTTACATTTTTAAATACAATAAAACTTTAAAATGAAAAAAGAAAACATTCTTCCCTCATAAGTAGATAGCTATTATATTTGTCCTATTTTTGAACATCTCATTTAGGACATTAGTCTAATTTAATATTGTTCCCAGGATTTAGACCAAGCTGAATTCAATGTCATAGTCTCTCATCTATAAAATAAGAACGGTAGTAAGAGGGGGGAAAGGATCCACAATTACAAAAATGGTTGTAGCTATAAGAAATCTATAAGAAATGATTAGCAAGCTGTTTTCAGAAAAGACTGGAAAGACTTACATGAACTGATGCTAAGTGTAGTGAGCACTACTAAGAGAATATTATACACAGTAACTACAAGATTATGTGATGATCAATTGTGATGAATTTGATTCTTTTCAAAAGTGAGTTGAAGCAAGGCAATTACAATAAATTAGTATGAAAAGTGCCATCAACAACCTGAGAGAGAACTATAAAGACTTAATTTGGATCAGAGCATAATATTTTTATCTTTTATAAAATGTTGTTGTTTGTTTGCTTTCCCCTCCCCACCATTTTCATGTTTTTTTTTTCCTTTTCTCTTTTCATCTGACTTTTTTTTTTGTCAGCATGATGAATATAGAAATGTGTAAAGAAGAATTGCACATATTTAACCTATATCAGATTGATTGCTATCTTGGAGAAGGGGAAGAAGGAAGGAGAGGGAAAAAAATGTGGAACATGAAGTTTTCCTAAGTGAATGTTGAAAACTGTCTTTGCATATATTTGACAAAATAAAGTCCCATTAAAAATAAGAATTTTAAACTTGACATCTTGTAAGATCCCTTTATCTGCAGCAAGGCGGCAAAGTGGATGGAATGCCAGGCTTGGAGTCAAGAAAACTTATCTTCCTGAATTCAAATTCAGCCTCAAATACTTCCTTGTTATGTGACCCTGAGCAAGTCATGTAATCCTCTTTGCCTCAGTTTCCTCATCTGTAAAATAAGCTAGAGAAGTAAAGGGAAAATCATCCTAGTATTTTTGCCAAGAAAACTCCAGATGGGTTCATGAAGAATTAGATAAGATTGAACAACAGAAGAATATTTTTGTTTCCAAATCTATGATGATAGAGTGAAATCAAAGAGGTATTCCACAGTATTCTAGTTATCATTTCTAATCTAATGCTTTGTGAATCTATCAATTAGTGATATATTGAAAACAGTTTTTTTAAACAATAAATCCAGTTCTTCTTTATGCAATAGATTCTAATGCTATTTCCTTTTGATCTTTAATATACTTTTTTTCCTCTTAGCTAACCATGTAGATAAATCATAGTTAATGAACCTTAACTTTCTTCTCTGTAAATTGTACATAGTTACATTTGTATTAATCATTTTAAGAGAAGTCTATAAGACCATAGGTTTGGAATTGGAATCATATATTTCAATCTAAATTATAGATTTAGAATTGGGAAGCTCCTCGTAGACTATTTAGTCCAAATATTTCATGTTACAGATAAGGAAACTGAGGACCAAAAATAGAAAGTGAGTTGCCCAATATCATAATGATAATAAGTGATAAAACTGGGTTTCAAATTCAATTCAAATCAAATTAAGTGATTTTCATAATGTGCTTTACAAAAATATCAAACACAATTCAAATCTGTCTACAGCAAAATCAATTTATATAGTAAGTATTGAATGAATGAACAAAATGAAGAAAGATCACTGGGACAGGGATGGTCAGAAAGATTTAATGGAAACGGTTATAATTCAGATAAATAAAAGAATTATTCTTCTACTAACAGAAATAATAAAGAAGCTGAAAGTAAGAGTATCTTTTAAATACATAGAAATATAATGATGGGTTTTCATAAATGCAAGCATTTATTTTGGCAATTTAAATCAAAAAAGGATCAGAAACACTATCTTTAATCTTTTTTTTTTTTTTTTTTTTTTTTTTTTTTGCTGAGGCAATTGGGGTTAAGCAAATTGCTCAAGGTCACATATCTAGGAAGTAAGAAGTATTAAATGTCTGAGACTGGATTTAAACTCAGGTCCTCCTAATTTTAGGGCCAGTGCTTTATCCACTGTGCCATCTATCTGCTGCTATCTTTAAACTTTCAAAAGGCACTACACTGGAGAAGTTTGCAAGCATATTTATGGGGAAAATAGCAGTAGAGTGACTTTGTTATCAGATACTGACTCTTTTCTCCAAACCTGAAATGACTTAGCTTTCCCAATATTGTTTGGGAAAGTAGCCAACCAACTAAGAAAGACTCTGTTTAATGCAAGTACTATGCTTTCTCTTTCAACAGAGGGGAGATTTTATTAGCATCAACCAGGACTGAATGGGAAAAGATAAATCTTCTGGCACAAAGATGCTTTTCTTTTTAGAGAATTCTTTGGCTCCTCTCTTTAGAATCTCATCCCACTTATCTTGCTGAGCAAACCATAAGCTCATAGGATCTAGTCCTATACAAATAAATAAAATAGAAATATCTCAGGCACAAGAAACCCAGGAGTAAAATCTTATAGATCTAGTTACCTTGGCATGGTACATATCCCATGTTATTACAATTTCCATTTCCTACTGATTAATGTAGCTTTAGAGAAATGGTAATATTTTTATTTATTTTAGGCTCATTCATATATTTATTTAAAGCAAAAAAAAAACAAAAAACAAAAAAAAAACCTGAGTTTTATTTGACACGATAGCTTGTAGGATCACATACATATTTAATATATGAAATTATGCATATATATTATATTAGCAGAGGTGGCTTCTTAATTATACTTTTCTGGATGTAATAAATTAGATTGCATTTCCTGAGCTCATAATGAGTGATGGTTGGGGGACTTTTGGGTGTCAGCCAGACCATAACTAATGGTTCTGTTTGTAGTGGAATTGGCTCCTGCTCCCAGTTTTATTTTGCTGAAGGGTAAGGATTGGTCAGATTACTCTTTTTGGATATTCATATTAATAAATATCAAGTGCATGTGTATGGCACTTTGCTAGGTAGTGGGATGTATCAACAACAAGAATAATCACAACTAGCATTTATTCTGTATTTTAAATTTTATAAAGCACTTTATAGACATTGCATTTTATTCTCCACAATAACTTTGTCAGATAGGGGCTAGTATTAGTATCATAGTCTTCATTATTAGATGAAGAAATAGAGGCTGAGAGAGATTTAGGGACTTGAAATACTCACAAAGCTAGTAGTTGTCCTAGAAAGAATTTGAATTCATCTCTTTTGGACTTCATCTTCAGTACTCCATCTCATACACCACTGAACTACAAGATGATATATGACTTAATTTAATCGTGTAGGAATTATTTTAAATATGTTTTTAGAGTCCTTAATTAATAAAGACAAAGGAGAAAATATATTTGTTAAGCAAATTGAACATTTGTCAATTTATTTTTATGTAATGTTTTTTGATGTTGTGCTCATTATCTAAGACTTTCCTTGTTACTCTCCCATGCTACTTGCTAGGGACAGAAGTTTTTTTGTGAATATACAATTAAAATCATTGAAGCTACCTGTGAAGTGATTATAAAGTGTTGAATTTCTGAGATAGGAGACCCTTTGCAACCCACTCTCACAAGAGATCAGAGAATTCTATATAGCAAGCTATATAGTATTCTTTCATAATGAATTTTACCAACCTTTAATCAAATACTACATTTTTTCATGTTTTCTTTATGTTATAGTTTTATTCTTTTTAAAACTATTATCGGGATGTCAAAGTAATTTGCATATTATCTCCTTATGTGTGATGGGCTTGTTTGTTATTCATTGATACAGTTTCAAAGAAAACTTTTAAAATAATTAAGCCATGTTCTTGGTTTTAAATTAATGTTTATTTCCCCTCTTCTCTCTCCTCCCCCTCTCCTCCCCCAAAGTATTTATCTTTGGAGGACATGATCAAGTAAAGTCATGATTGCACACTGGATAGAGTTCTGAGCTTGGAGTCAGAAAAACCTGAGTTTGAATCTGGCCCCAGATACTTACCAGTCCTATGATTCTAGCAAGTCACTTAACTTCTTTCTGTCTCTGTTTCTTCAGTGTAAATAAATGTAAATAATAATATGCAGGACTTGCCTTGCAAGGTTTTTGGGAGTGTTGAATGAGAAAATATTTAATAATTAATGAGAGTTTAATAAGCTAATGAGAGTTCAGCAGAGTTCCATAATACGTATAAATGATTATTCCCTTCCCCTCAAAATTATACAAATTCATTTTTATTCCTTAAACATTTCTATTTAGATTAATGCAGTAGAATCTAAGTTCTTTAAGATGAGTGGGTCTTTTAGTCTCTGCATTCCTAGTACTTAGGACTATTTTAATGGTATTTAAAAGAATAAGTATTATGCCATGTTGTTTAAGCTTACACTATGTTGAAAACAAATTAATGATAGACATTTTAAGAATCATAGTGACCAAATGGCTTCAGAGATTGATTTGAAACTTTATTTGAGACAAAAGAATAGTTATAAGAATGATTCTAACCACAATTTCCAAACAAGTTATTGACTGAGCTTTTCTGTTTCCAACCATGATCAGTAGATGATTGGTACTAGCCATCATTGCAATCTTGCTGCTACTTAAATTGAGCTGCAGTTGTAGCTGGAGTGTTTCTGACAGTTGCCCTGTTGGTTTCTATGAAATTGTCTTCACACTAATTGCTGCATTTAGAGGATTCCTGCAGTCTGACATATTGACTACTCATGGTTGTTTTCATTTTTATAGAATTTGTTTAAGGGGAAGTGTGAAGATGTTTTTTCTGGCTTCCTGTAACAGCTATTACCCTGTAGTATTTGACATAATTCCTGCACACCGTAAGTGCATAATGCATGCTTGTTGACAGCATGACTGATCTGGACCAGGATTTGCTTTACAAAAATTGGAATATCCATGAGATATAGAATCTAACCCTTTGTGTGTGGAGATTATAAATCATAAGGACCCTTACATAAATGTTTGTGTATGAAGGGGTCTTGGTTCAACCTCAATTCAATTCAGATAGGTCTTCTATATGTAGTGTTTCTTTATCTTGAGTTTAAGAATGGATATAGTTCTCAGGCTCAAGTAAGATATTCAAAATGACTAATATTTTTATAACATTAAGAGTTTTCATATAAAAGAAAATAGAACTTTGGGAGGCCAACAGAAACCATATGGATAGCAATAAAGAAATACATTTTTTGCCATAATTACTTAATTCAGAAAATATGAATAAAGAGGAACTGAAAGAGTCAGTATTTAATAATATGCTCTTTCCCCTTCAAAGACTATCCGAGAAATATTGAAAAAAAATGTTTTTTTTTTTTAAAACATCCATTGGTTTAGATTATCAGTGCCACTGTTGCCCTCCATTCACATAAATATTGAAGGTGAGTTTGTATAATCAATTAGAATCAATAAAAGTTGAGATAAGGAAGTTAATGTCAGAAAACTTTTACCTAATCTGACCTATGTTGACATACCAGATGGCTCTAAAAAATAACATTTAAAATAGTCACTTTGCCAAGATTTCATATTTCTTAATATTCTTTTTTCAAATTTCACAATTTGTAAATTTATTAAGATGTGGTATTATTGTAAAGTGGGAAAAATGCTGGGTTTGGAGTTTTGAGTATCTGAAGTGTCATTTACTATTTGAATGTCTTCAGTCAAATCACAATTTCTCTAGCCTCAGTTTTCTCTTCTTCAAGGTTAGGGAAGTTAGTTTATAATTTAGAAAATCTTTTTTTCTGTTTATGATCCTACAAAAAAGAAAGAGTTGGAGATTTTCAAGATGAATACAAAACCCTGTGATTAAAAAAAAAAAAATCAATTCTTCTAACTTCAAGTTAGTACAGTGGATAGAGTACTTGGCCTTGACTCAGGAAGACCTGAATTCCAATCTGACCTCAGACACTTTTTGTGTGAAATTGCACAAGTCACTTCACCCTATTTGCCTTCCATCCCAAAATGAGCTAAAGAAGGAAATGGTAAACAATTCCATTGTTTTGTCAAGAAAACCCCAAGTGCTGTCATGAAGATTCAAATATTACTGAAATGACTTAATAATAATGGTAAATTCACTTTTAACCTCAATTTTTCTGAAATCCAGAAATTGTTGGCAACGATCAGTAAATTTACTATTAGTTACTACTGTTAGCTGTCATTTATATAAACTTTAAAGTCCCAAAGGACATTATATATTTCTTTCATTTGATCAACTTGATCATAGGAACCTTTAGTTTCTGTTCTTCCGGTTATCTGTTCTCCATCTAATTTAAGGCTCTTAATTACCTCTGCCTGAATTATTGAATTCCACAGCAGTTACATTATCTATCTCTTGAGGGTAAAGGGGGATTGTGGTTTTCTGACCTTATTGAGTAGTTGTTCTATCACACTCCAGGCCCTCCCTCTGGCCATTTAGACTCCCTAGCAGCTCTTCTACTTCCCTCTGCTAAAGACTTTCAGAAGGTTTCTTGGTTTCACTGAGTAGCTATTTCATTTTATTCCAGGCACTTTTGCTGTTCACTTAACACCTTCCAACTCAAGAGCAGTTACTGCTATAACCTTCCCTTCACTATCCAGCTACAGCCTTCTTTTTGACTACTCAAGGTAATTTTACCCTCATGCTGAATACCTATGTACAATGATAGCCTATTGGAAGTCATTCCTGTGATTAATATAATTCAACTTCATCTTTTCCCCGCCCACAGCAGTGATTCAGAATGTCATACAGATATTGCTCAATTCCATTTTCCTCATTCCCACTGATTACAATCTCATTACCATCCACTCCCCAAAAAATCCTTACCACCAAACTATTTTAAAATTATCCATCCTTTCTATTATGCTTTGCAATATATCTGCTTGAAAGGTAACAAGTTAGATTTCATCTCAAAACTTTTCCTTTCTTACTTTCTCCTAACAACTTGCTCAGTCCTGATGATATAATTTCTTAGACTATCCTTTGTACCCATCAGCTATACTTTTAATCATATTTCCTGACTCACTGGTCATGGTAGGAAAATTAGAATATACTTACTCTTCATGACCATTTTGAGGTTCATTCAATCCATAATTATGACTCAAGATTCTAGTAGCTGTTGTCTATTAATCTCTAGGAAACTATTCTTCCTTCCTTAATAAGTGTAGTGTCTGATTCAGTCTTTATTTCCTCCTGAACACTTGTTCTCATACTAAGGAACTTCAACATATTTATTAATATGCTTCAAACACTTTAGCCTATCAGGACCTTTATTTACCTATTTTTCATGACCAAGTCCTCTACCCTAACAAACCTAAGCACAGGAGGGCATTTCCTTGATCTTGTCATCCCCTACATATATACCATTTCCATGTTTATAAAATGAAATTCTTTGATCTGATAACAATCTACTATTATTCCACCTCTCCATCTGCCTTGCAAACTTGAACCTACTCTGTTTCCTCTCTTTAAATTCCAATCCTTTCATTTCTCAGGTATTTTCCAGATGACCATCCCCATATTGCCTATACTTTCCTCCCTTCTCCATATTTACCTCTTGATTGAACCCCAGTTCAACTCTTCCCTATATCTTTCTCTTGAGTTTCTTGCCCCCATTTAAAAATCATTCCCTACAATATCAACTCTGAATCACTACCACAATCTGCTGCCTTCCCTCCTACTGTATGATGTGAAAGACAGTGAAGAAAGTCATAAAACTGTGGTTACTGAATCTATTTCAGATTTATATTATGTAATCTCTACTAGGCCCTCTATGCAGTAAGGTGAACAAATCACACCTCTCTAATCAATTCACTATCCTACTCATCACTCTGCCTTACTAAAGTTTTTTCATCTCTTTTCAGCCTTCACATGGCTCTTCTTTCTATACATACTCTCTTAACTGAAAACTTTGCCTTATATTTTACTAGAAAAAAAATGAAGTCATGTGCTGAGTTCCCTCTTTCCCCCTCTTTCATCTTTAAAATCACTCAGAAACTTTATTTTCTTCTTCAACCTTCTCTCAGTAGAATAGTTGAGTCTTCTCTTTGTCAAAGCAAATTCCTCTATAAATACAAATCATCCCATTTCATTTGATCTTCTCCAGCAGATTTTCCCCTCTATCATCACTACTCTCACTATTGTAACAAGTGTTGAACAGAATGGTTTCAGAAAAACCTGAAAAAACCTAATTGAACTGATGCAAAGTGAAATGAGAAGAGGCAGAAGAACATTATACACAAGAACAGTGATATTGTACAATGACAAATTGCGAATGACTAGCTTTTTTTCAGCTATACAATGATCCAAGACAATTCTGAAGGACTAATAATGAATAATTTTATCTATATTCTATATTGAGGGTTTACAGGGTATTGACAGTTTGATCTTTACAAAGATGCTCTGGAATATGTGGTATAATGATCATTATATCCTTCCATTTTACCTAGTCCGCCTGATTCCAAGTTCAATGTTGTAAGAGGTAAAGAAAAGAAAAAGGAAAGTACTAAGAAGTAGAATAATGAGTGGTCCATTTTGTTCAGTGCATTAACTATGCAAGATATGGTGACTTGGCATTCATGGTTAATAATGTTCTCAAAGGCATTCTTTATATGGGTCTGCCTGGTCATTTGATTTCTTCTGAAACACAATAACTGCTTAGATCTTGATTTATCTTTAGCAGGGATGGCAGTGTGAATAAAGCATTCTAATTTAGTTTAACAGCTAAAAAAGTGAAATGCAACTCAAGTTTGTAGTTTTTTGATGAGTTACATAGGAATCATCCACAATGAGTTGTAAAAGGTTTTAGAGACTTTGATGCATAATGATGGAAAAGAATAATGGCATGGATACATTGCAAATTCATTATAAGGAAATGGATGGAAAACATTTCAGTATCATTTGAAAGTAGTCCTTGCTCAAACATTAATTCTTTTTTAGAAAAGAGATCTTTAGTCATAGGTATATTGAGAAAAATCTGAGCATTCCAGGCTTCGAAAAAGTTCTAAAGCTACCATCAATTAAAGAAATATTTGAATACTTGTAAAAATGGAAAATGTATTTGAAGAAAAATGTAAACTCTTGTGTAAGTATAGGTTTGTTGTATGTTGAAGGAAGGAAGGAAGAAAAACAACATATTATAAATGAAAAGTCAGAAGAGTCCCTTTATATTACCAGTAAGAATATTTAAAATCAAACAAATATCTGATGAAGAGGGCATATATTAGAGAATGGGTGCTCTGTGTGTATTCCTAATACTTTCTCTCTCTTTTTCTCTCGGTCTCTTTATCTCTTTCCCCCCAAGCGAACAGTTATATAGTACTTTAAAGTTTATCCATATTATTATTATATTATTATTTCACTTGATTCTATTACTATTTCATTTGCTCATCATAACCCATTAATTAATTTGATTCTCATAACAACCCTTTGAGATGGGTTATATTAACTTCATTTTACAAATGAGAAAACTGAAGCTGAGAGAGGATTAATGCCTTGCTCACAGTCTTCCAAATAGTTAAGGATCTGAGATAGGATTTAAAATTAATTTTCCTTGACTCCAAAGTCATCATTCTATATGGTATGTCTTTAGTAACAAAATGCCATGCAGCACATATCTGATCTTCCTCACCTTTCAAAGCTGAATTCTATACTGAAAGGGCTAAATTTAACTAAATTATTGTTGGAGAAGAGATTCTGAATTGGCATAGCAATTATTTAAAATCTCAAGATCTTAATTCAAAGTTTTATTGTATTTTTTAACAGTAAAATTTTCAACACAGTGTCTATCAGCCATATATATGAATATATGTATACATCTATATGCATATGCATATACTTATATGATATTATCAGAGTGGGTACTTCTTCCACTAATGTATATGTTAATCCTTTTCTGCCTTAATAGACACAGTTTCATGTATTTTGACCAAAAAATTCATGACAAAGTGAAGAATTGTCTGATAATAGCTACCCCTAAACTTAGAATTACCCTTAGAAGAACAGTCTATATATTAAATCTAGAATCTGCCCAAGCTATCTTTCTCCTGATGTACCCATTGAGAGCTCAGAGTTACTTCTATGCCATGACAAGACAGTAAAATGCTATTGGTGAGTACATCACCTATTTACAGCAAAGTGTTAGAACATCAACACAGAGTTGTCAAAGAACTAATTTATACTTTGATTTAGTTTGACATCCTGGGAGCCAAGTACTAGCACATATTACCTTGTATTGCTTTAAATCATGTCAGTGGGATCCTAATGCAATTTTATAATTCTAGGAAAAACTTTGTCTTATGTAAAAGAACTTAAACACTGGCACAATTATCCCATTTTGGGCTTGGTGACAAATTAAAGCTGACAAAGTAGAAAGGAAATTAACATACTTTGAAATGGGAGCATGTTCACTCTAATGGATTAATTTCTACATTCACCTGCCATCTTTCTGTTTCAGTAATAATAAGGAAAAAACTAATGAAGTCAGATGCACCCATAAACTTCAATAGGAAATGAGTTCACGGCTGCAGCGATTATGGCTCTATCAAGCCCCTTTATTGTAAAACCCTATTTTCAAAGACGCATAAATTTTTATTGAAGATTCCTTTTAGATAGGAATTTCACATAGAGGTCTCAGTTCAGAAGCATTAGAAAATGCATTAGTTCTTCATTTTTAAGTTTGAAAGATTGAAGCAAGAAAATGTACACTGACTTGCAAGTACCCGTTGGCTTTCATATAAGGGATGTTCCCATAACTCCTCAGTGCACAAGGCAGAGAAGCCATAGCTTTTAAGTTCTATTTCTGTCCCTTAAATTGACCCAGTTTGTAACTGAAGAAAACCATTAAATTAAAGTATATTCACTTTCCCATCTTTTTAAAGTGCCCCTTTCCATTTGGAAAATGGACATCATCCTGTCCATGTTTGCCTGGAGTTTTATGAACATTATTGTTGAAGGCATTTTAATAAATTCTCCAAAAAAGTATGGTTAAAAATTGTGAGTCATTTTCATTATTTTAAAGATTCAATATCATATTTAAAATAGTGAATTAGTTCCCTTCATAAGGTTCCAAAGGGTATATTATCACCATTATTCTTCAAATGAAAGTTTAAGGTTTAATTTAATAAGCTTCTTATTGGATTTGTAACCTACTGATTTCATTTGTACGTGCAGTGAAAAAACTAAAAAAGGAACAACTGTGTCCCTTTCCTCTTTAATAGCTCACTTTTAAACTAGCCCTGCATGTACCTGCTATGATGAGAACTCAAGTTAGGTAATCATTTGAAACCTAATCAGTACACTGATTCAGAACAAGGAAATTCAGTTTTAATACCTTACCCCTAAGTGGTGTAACCTTGGGCAGGTAAATTAAATTCTCTGTGTCAGTTTCTTCATCCACAAAGAATGATACAACTTGCCCCTTAACAACCTCACAGGAACAGTGGAAGAGAATCAGAATTGAAAATTGTTTTGAAAATTTTGAAAGAAGCAAAGGATAAATCAGTGTTTGAGGACCATATTCTAAAGTCAATATCAATATTCCAATATTAATAAGAAACTTTTGATCATTAGTAATAATACAAACTCAGGATGTAAATAAGACTTGCTGGAGACTGAGTCAGTCCCTCAAGGATTGGTGGATTGTTGGGAGATAAGAAAATGTTTCCATCTGTTTCTCTTTCAGTGTCTTTTTCCTTTATCTTTACTGTATACTTTAGGGCAACTAAATGGTAGATACAGTGTTGAGCCCAGAGTCAAGGAGACCTGAATTCAAAACTGGCCTCAGTTACTCATCAGCTATGTAGTGTAATGTCCGGGCTAGCTCTCTGGAGCATGAAGTCTTCTCTGGCTGAGAGCTATGGCTGAGAGCGCTGTGGTGGAGAAAGCTCTGTGTCCCTTCCTCAGCCCTTAAATCCGCACTACACCACATTGAGCATGCCCAACTATAAGCACCATGCTGTCATTCAAGTATACCTTTTCAGAGTTATGGCCCGCTACAGTGTGGTCCTGGGCAAGTCTCTTAGCCCAGTTTGGCAAACCATTCCAGTAACTTTGCCAAGAAAACCCCAAACTGAGACACAAAGAATTTGATGTTACTGAATAGTAGCAGCAACAAACTGTATATTTCCTTCATTTTTCTACTTAAACCATTCCATCTTGTCTTTGTTTCACTGAAATATGTGTTTTGTTTTAAATATTTCTTTCTTTCCACTTTCTCTCTTCCCTCTTCCATTTAGTCCTAACAACTCTTTTTCTTTTATTCCAGTATACTATATACAAGATACTACTTTTTATTCTAGTTTACCATATACAAGATGGTACCTGATATATAAATTGTTGTGGATATAGGACTTAATGGAAATTAATCATGCTTGCTGAATTGTTCCTTTACCAGCACTGAGAAAAGCAAGGAAATTGAAGATCATTGTTAATAGGGGTTATTTCATTATACTTACATGTATAAATACATATACATATGTATATATCCACACACATATATGCCTAGCAAAGTATGTGATGTATAGTATGTAGCGTTTAATGAATAATTTTTGATTGACTGAAGATTGACTAAAGATGCTGACAATCAATTGTAATAGACAAATTGTGTCTAGGTAGGCCCAAAACAAATTGAGTGACAACTTGCCTAATGTGGCTGAAAGTCAGTGATATCTGCTTCTGATTTAAGTTCAATTCTTTAACTCTCACCCATCAGAGCTAATTACCTTCTCAAGTATTCTTTGCCTAACAGAAATCAATTTTAAAAGATTGGAAAATCAAAAATTAATAAGAATATCATTCTTGGAAATAGTGTCATTTCTGAAGGTGACAAAGTTTGTTGTCTAGTGTTGTGATCTTGAATTTGCTAGCCTATATCTGATGCTTCTCAAATTTGGAACAATAGAATTGCCTACTTTATATAAAATAGTGACGGTTAAAAATCATTAAACATCACTTTGCCAAACAAATATTTTATTGATGTTAGTAGTTTTTGTCAAAATGTCCACACACTATTCAAATAAGCAAATCATTAAGTTTGGAAATTAAGGTGTTTTTCTTTGGAAACAATCAGGGCAAGGTCTACTGCAAGGGAGTTCATTACAATACAGTTATCTGTTCACATTTCAACTTTTTTCATGACAATTAATCTCTAAGATCCTTTGAAGCTCCAAAATCATATTTTTGATACTATGAAATTCTTAATTGGTTTTGCTGCCTCTAGTTCCAACATTTTCCAATAGACATGTCATAGCTGTCAATTTGATATTTCTAAACCACAGGTGGGTCTGACCATGTCACATATCACCCTTGCTGAAAAAATTCCAGTGTTCCAACCTGTCTCTCAAATAAAATTCATATTCCTTTATTTGGCTTTTATAGTACTATACTACCTAACCAGAGTCTACCTTTCCAGGTTTATCACTTCTTATTCTTCAGATGATTTATCTCCCAGATAGACTGACCAGGTTTCTATTCCCCATAGACAACATTCCCTTTCCATATCTTTGCAGAGACTGTCAAGAGATAGAATACCCAGTGTACACTCCATCCTTAGTTCTACTTCATGTCACCCATCCTATCTGTTTTGAGAAGGCAGCTCAAGTATTAGCTCATATTAGATAACTGTCTGGATCTTCCCAGTTTCTAGTGTTCTCCCTCAGAAATTACTGTATACATGTACATATATGTAATATATACATATATGTATACATATATATGTAAATTAAATATATATTTTATTATATATGTTATATAATAAAATAATGTAACATATATATATTATAATTAAATAGATATATAATTTTATGTAGTTTTCCTGCAACATGTTTTTTTTTAATTTTGCCTTTTTATCCTTAATGTCTAATTCAATGCTTAGCATATAATAGGTACTTAATGAATGTTTACTTAATTAAATTTTAACTCCCTTCTGTGAGATATAGGCAAAATTCATTCAGAGGAAGCAGAGCTATATAGGAAAATAAATGCTGGTTTGGGATTCAAGCATCTTTCTGTTGTACTTACCTCTTTCAATACACTACTCTTCATCGTAAATGCTCTACATTCAGATCAGATGTTTTACTATCTTCATAGTAAGCCATGGTCATTATCTTTTTGCTTTAGATCCTCCTCATAATTGAAATACCTCTCCATGTGTCTTTAGTTCATCACTATCTGTGCATTCTTCAAGGTCCATCTCACTTCTCACCTTCACAAAGCCCCAAATGATTTCCCCTAAATGACTATTTCATTGCCATTTATATCACCATATTTTATCTTGCTCTGTTACTTAAGTCTGTTATACCTGAGTGAATACTTTGCTTCCATAACTGTGTTGTAAACTCATGGATAGCCAGGATCACCTTGTCTCACATATTTTGTGTCTCTCTTATGAGTGAGATAATTAGTTTTGCTATTGCAAATAGTATTATGGGTGAAAGTATAGAATATTTTGCTGATGGTTGTCTGACAGGGGCCAGTTGACTATATTTCAGCTGTCGTGGTGATGAATGTCTACGGCTAAGAAAGAATTGGACATGTAAGCTCTTTTATTTATGGACAGTTATCTCCTGCTGATGAAGAATATTGTAACAAACTGAAAGAATATTAGTGAGTAAAGATGTTTAGGAAGTCCAGGAAATTTCAGTGATAGGAAAAAAAAAAACCATTTAAAAAAGGTAATGAAAAGCCAGAAATATCAAAGCATGTGTAATTGATAGAAAAGGCAATGAAAATTATCAAACTCTTCAAAATGATACTTTAAGAAAAAACAATATACATGTCTAGTTGAAATAAATGAAGGAAATTCTATTACCATGTTATATTTTTGATTTCTTAAAAATATTTTAAATATATTATAGCCTTAATATTTTTGTGAATATTATGAATAATTTCACTTACATTCATAATAAAACTTCTATTTGTGAAGTTGCTCACTTAGTAAAAATATGTTTCATGAACAATATATAAATTACCCATTCTAGAAAGCAATTTAGAACTGTGTAAGGAAAGTGCTTCAATTGCTGATGCCCTCTCACTCAGCAATACCCCTGTTGGACATAGAGTGATCTCCTATATAATGTAATATCATTTTTTGTGGTATAAAAATATAGAGACCAAAAAGAAACTGTGAATAATGTTGTTATCTACTACTCAAGAATGGCTGAACAAATTATGATATATGAATGTGAGGGGACATTATTGCACCATAAGAAACTTGGAAAAGCTTATTGGATTGACGAAGAGCTAATAGAAATGAGAATAATATACACAATGACAAAATAACATAAAGGGAATCACCATCAAAAGATCAGGTGAAAACAACAACTAATATTGACTCTAGAGGACTAATGAGGAGAAATAACTTTTCTGTGGGAAAAATGATAGAAGACTAAAAGACTGAAATAAAGTATGTTTGTGTTCACACATAGTCAATGTTGTTGTGCAGGGAAAGTTTGATGACAAAGGTTTATTATTGGCAAGTGACTTTTAAAAAAAATCAATAAAAACATTTTTATAAAGGATTTTTGGCAAAACACACAGGGAGTCCAGCATTTATGAAATAGAAATAGCCCTTACATTTTTCTAAAATAATTTTTATTATCCATAGATTTGCAAAAATATATCTTATGCTGCATGAAAACATAATTAGTTCTGTATTTCAGACTAATACTTTTATCCTGTTCATGGTGAACTTATTGACACATTGCCTACACAAAAGGCTATGGTACCCACACAAGACTATTTACAGCATGTCTTTCATGCTGTGATGGAAAATTATAATTTATGCTTGATTTTGTTTCTTAGCATCTGTTAATTTGTTAAAGAAAACTATAAGATCTTTAAATATAACTGGTACAAAAGTTTAGTGACTAATAGTAATGATACCAAATTTATACAAGATAGTCAAATGAGAATTAGCAATAGAGGGGAAAGATAATAAAATGATAATCTTGCCCTAAAGTATCCACTGATTAGGTAACTTCATTCCAAGGAAAGGAAAAACAGTAGGAGATCCTTTCCTTCAGTTAAGCCCTACAGGCTTCCCTGGGTCAAGGGCCATTTAAATATTCAAAATCCAAGAAGAGTGATGAGCAGTGAGTATTTCAAAAGAAGAGGATTCTCCTTTTTAGAAGTGACTTCAAAGTTTCCTCCTTCTCCTCCAGAACTAATCTTCTTGAGGGCAAGAACAGTTTTTGGTTCAGTTTTTGTGTCCTTAGAACATTGTACATGCCAATTCTTAGCAATAGCCTAGATTGTTCCTGACATCTGTCTCTTCCATTCTTACTAACATGAATGGAAATAGAAGAAATCACATTGAAAGGCTAACTGGGTATGTCACAAATTTATGTTACCTAACTCTACCAGGGTCTTCATTATATCAAGGCAATTTTTTTTTCAAACCATTCCAATATCTTTGCCAAGAAAACCCCACAAAGAGTCAAGACAGACTCAATTGAAATTACTGAACAGCAGCTTTCCTCTATCATTTCCCATGGTAACTATTCTATCTCATCTTCTCTCCTTTCTTCTACTACAATTGTTGTGCCACAGTTCCCTTTTAATGTCCTGACCCAGTTTTCCTAATTGTCCTATCTCAGTTACTCTGCCTCAGGCTATAACCCTTCCCTCTTAATCATCAGAATGTTTGGTGGGATAAAGACTTTATATCTTAGACATCATTAGAATATCAAGTACCTCCCCATCTCCGTACCTCCCTTCATTATGTCATCCCCATCCCAGCCACCTCCCCCTATCAGGTCATCATTCTTGTTACCTTATATAAAAGAATCTTTGTATCCAATCATCTTGGCTGTATTCTTGGAGACAATAGTCTCATTCAGCCCTGGGACCAAATGATGGATCCATTTGGTCACAGTAAATCTCTCCCTTTCAAATAAATTATTAAAAACCCTCTAATTTCTTTCTTGCCTCAGTTTCTCTGGTATTACACAATGTTCCATAGTTCTCCTTCTGAAAGATGGACCTCACTTCTTTGTTTTCAGAAAATTGAATTAATTTACAGTGAGCTCCTCTTTCCATCTTTCCATTTTAAAACTCTTTGACAATGTCCCTACTCTCACTTCTCCCTCTCAGTTGATCCTTCTCTTTACCTCAATACCAAGCTCTTTCATTTTCTCAGTAAGAATGCATATTCATGTATACTGCTTCCCCTCTAGCCCTAGATCCTGGTTCTCTTCCTACAACTTTCAAGTATTTTGTCTCTCTCATCTTTTTAAAAACAAAGAAAACTTCATTCAACCCTAGTATCTCCTTAAGACATCATCTTAAACAGAAAATTCAATCTACAAACACAGGACTCAAGAGAACAGTAAACAGGGGGAAAAATTATATATATACATACACACACACATAGGTTAAATTGTTTACATACTTAGACAGGAAAACATGTATCTGTCGCTGGGGCAGACAAAGGAGACCATCATATGAACTGAAGGTCTGATGGTGAATGGTCCCTGATGTGATGACATAAAAAAAAAGACATTAAAGGGTGGGAAAAGTTCTGTACTAGAAAAAAAAGGAAAGGGGAGGTATAATAAGACAATTAGTACACATGAAGACTGCACAAGACCTATTACAATCCAGGGAAAGAAGTATGAACATTGTCTGAAGCTTGATCTCATCAATTTTGGCTTTAAGAGGGAATAATTTCATCATTCAGTTGAGTATAGAAATTCATCTAACCCTACAAAAAAGTAGGGAAAGAAAATAGAAAAGAAAAGGGAGAGACAGGATAGAAAGGATGGCAGAAACACTAGGGAAAAAGATAAAAGAAGGGGGAGAGAGCAGATAGAAGATAAGGTAATGGGTGTAGTAGGTTTAAAAAAAACCTAGTAAGAGAAGGGGAAGGAGTGTTAGGAGATAAGGTAGTGGGTGAAGTGGGTAAAAAGAAAAAAAAAAAAAAAAACTAAGGACAGGTTAGAGGAGAACAAAATATACAGGGGAGATTTATAGGATGATGGAAATATAGAGTTGGTAATCACAACTGTGAATGTGAATGGGATGAACTCTCCCAAAAAATCGAAGTGAAAGAAAGTAAAACTATATCTATGTGCACACTACAAACCAATAATATTTTACAAGATTTTTTTTTTTTTTTTTTTTGTCAGCAACAGTGTGACATAGATGGCATATTATTACCCAACTTTTCAGGTGATGAATTTGCCAGTCTTCAAAAATTACTTTTTGGTGCTTACTATGTAGTAAGCACTGCTTACTTCTTGGAATAGACATAAAAGGAGAATGAAAGACAGTCTTTACTTTCAAAGAACTTACATTTTTAATAAGGGAAGATAAGAAATTAATCTTAAAAAACTTTCCCTATAAGTAAGGCAATTAAGTCAGAGGGGAATAGACAAGTAAGGAAAATGAAAATCAACATAGAAAGTGAAAACTGAAAAGTTTTACAGATTTTTATATGTTAAATATCTTAATTGTAATGTAAATAGTTGTATACAAAAGTTAAAATGATTTTCCTATTGTTTAATCTTATCTATAATAACTTTATAATTGTGAAAGAAAAATAATCTACCTAAACTTGTTTTTGACATACATACAATAGTTTCTTCACCTGTTAACCACAGGTAGGACTGAAATCCAGGTCTCTTAATCATCTGTTGAATGCTTTTTCTTTAAATCACATCACTATTGTTTGCTAATCAAATAATTTTACAATCAATATGTTTATTTAACACTGTCCACTGTTCTGCAAATGCCAGAGTAGAATATCAGTCAGAAAAAAATTGAATTTAAATCCTGCTTTAGATATTCATTGGCTAAGGTCAAGTCATTTAATCTCTTGGTTCGATTTCTCATTGATAAAATGGGAATAGTAATTGAACTTACCTCTCAGGGTATTTGGGAGGATCAAATAAGTTAGCATATATAAATGTAATGTAAAGGTTATGTATTATTATCATTATTGTTATTATTTTTATATAGTAGTAGTAGTAGTAGTAGTAGTAATAGTAGTAGCTGTAGTAGTAATAGTTGTTGTTGTTATTGTTTTTGTTGTAGAAATGGGAGGAAGAGGAGGAGAAGAAGGAAAAAGAAGAGGAAAAGGAGAAAGAGGAAGACTATGGTTATTACCACTTTTCATCTTTCCTATTTGGTTTCAACTCTATGGAACAAGATTCCCCTCTCAGTATAGTAACATGACTGACCATCATGTTACTAACTCAGATCTTATTTAAAATCACATCTCTCAGCCTCTTCTTCACTCTGATTTGAGAGCTAGAGAATGGAGTGCCAAACTGCTCTGAATGGCTTCCTTTATAGAGGTCAAAAACTATACTAAACTCATTCTACCTTGCATATGCTGCCTTCCCTGTTTCCAATACCTTCAATGAAGCACCTTTGTACTAGGTACTCCCCATCCTTTTCTGCTTTCTTTTATATGTTGTCTGTCCCTTTAGATTTTAAGCTCCTTAGGGCAGGTACTGTTTTCCTTTTGATTAATTGTATTTCCAATGTTTAATACAATGTCTGACATATAGTTAGCATTTAATAAATGACTATTGGATAATATTAATAAATATTAGATAATAGTAGTAATAGCAAACATTACCATCCTTTTAAAATAATTTATAATTTGGTTGGGTAGCTAGCTATCTAATCAGTTCATAGAGCACTGGGCTTGAAATAAGAAAGACTAATCCTTATGAGTTTGAATCTGGCCTCAGACAATTATTAGGTGCATAACTCTGGGCAAATTATTTAATCCTATTTGTTCAGTTTCTTCATCTGTAAAATAAACTGAAAAAGAAATGGCAAATTATTCCAGGTTCTTTGCCAAGAAAACCCCAAATGGGTTCACATAGAGTCAGACGTGACTGAAACAACTCAACAACATAATTTGGTTGGCAAAAATAAAATATCTTATTGCATGTGGTAAAGATTGAAAGAAGTCTAGAGTGTAGTTGAAGAAAAGAGGACTTTAATCAAAAAGAATGAGCAAGATTTGGAGGTAAGACATGAAGAAATTGGAGTTAAATATAAGGAAGGATTTTCATGATATATAGTTTCAACTACCAAGCTGAGTAATTTAGGAGCCACTATTGGCAATAAAAGAGAATGGTCATATAAAAAGTATTTTTTTTTTTTTTACGCATGATAGTAGTGTGCCTAATGATGAATATATTTTATATTTTAATTATAACAATCTTCCATATTCATATGTTACCTTATGTTTATTAAATAGTTATAGTTTTTGGCATATTATAAATAGACTAGAAGTAAGTCATTAGTCTCCCTGGTCTCCCAGTTTATAAACCAGCATGGTTTTTTAGGATTTCTGCTTTTTCCAGTGTCAGGATCATTAATATTGTGTATAGATGTGTTTGGTTGATGAGTCAAGGGACATAAGTATTCCTTTATAGCCTAAGTCTCTGTTACCATAATTTTAAAAGATTCAGCATAACATTTCATTGTACTAAAGAATTAGAAACAAAATAAATACCTTTTGACTAAGAATGACCAAGTAGTCATATACCTATATGTGGGATCAAATTACATATATTATAATTGAAAAAATTGTAAGAAATCACATTTTAAGAAATACTAAATATGATGAATGCAGGGAGGAATGGGATGAAGGAGAATAAGAAAATTAATATAGTGATTACATTAATGTAAATGGGAAGAACAACAACAATGACAAATTCATCTAAAACAAATGGTATGTAACTGTAATAAACAAGATTGACCCTGAAATAAAAAGAGAATTAAAAAACAACAACATTACATACCTACCTTCCTTCTTTGCAAAAGTGGATTATGGGTATGGAACAATATTGAAATTTTGACTATATTTGTTAAACTATATTTTAAAAATTGTTACAAGGGTCAGTTTTCTGGATATCTGAAAGATATCTGAAGATATCTGAAAATGAAAATCATGTAAAATTAAAAGGTTTTTACCTTTTCCAGGGCTCTCTGATCCTAGTTATTAAAGAAACCTCGTATGTGCCTAGTATTCTCCCAACTGATGTTTAGCAACTGATTATTTTTCCTTCATAATACTAAGAAAGTTTAGTATTATTTTTCTCATTCAAACACTTCACAGAGTTCATTTATAAATCAATAATAATTTTATGGAGGAGAAAATTGAGACTTAGAAGTTAAGTCATGTAGTTACAAAGGGATATTAATATTAGAATTCAGAATTCATGAATTCCTAAACTGGGAGTTTTTTCTCTATATATATTTCTATCATTCTCTATTCCTTCATTCCTTCTTTTCTTTGTTCATTTCTTTCCTTCCTTCCTTTCTTCCTTCCTCATTCCTTGCTTTCTTTTTTCTTCCTTTCTTTCTTTTTCTTTCTATCTCTCTTTCTCCTTTCTTTCATTCATCTGTACCTCACACGAGCATTTTGAATTCTATTTGTTAAAAGCATTCTTTTGATATTTTAAGGAACAGGGAATTTATTTAAACAGAAGTCATTTTCAAGTCAAAGCCAACAGCTAGAAACTATGTCTATATTTGATATGATTGGTCAGCTCAGTTTGCTGAGGGCCCTAATAATTCCAAATTGGTGGTGAAAGCCATACTCATGGGTGCTACAGTGAAGACAAGCTGTGGCCCCCTGGGCCAATTCTATTTTGGAACTGTGATTCAGGTGACTTATTGAGCAAAGACAAAATTAGATGTTACATAAATATTTAAGCTGATAATGATTTAAAGTGACATAGATCCTTTTATATTGTCTCTGCAAACTTTTGCCTGTGGAATAGAAAAGATAGAGTGAAAGATTAGGAAAGATAGCCAGGGAAAAATATGAAAGAACATCTCATATACTGTTTTCACCATATATAGTCACATTCTACTTACCTTAGGAAGGTTTTAACCTACAGATAATATAGAATGATAGTAACTGCTCACCCTATGTGTTCCCAACGTGTGCCAAGGGAAAAATAAAATTTTAAATTGTTTTCATTACCCTTCAAGTTTCAACATGGGTTGGCCCTCTTCTAGCATAAAACTTTCTCTAATCCCTCTAGCTGAAGCATTATCTCCATCTCCAAATTTCACTAGCCTACTTGGTTTGAATCTTTTTGTTTCTAACACTCTCTACTTTATGTTATAACTCTTTAGTACAAATTCTCTCCCTTTCCCCACCCCCCTCCTCTCTAGAGAAAAGGTACTGTGAGAATAAGCACTGTTTTTGTTCTTCTCTGTCTCCTCAGAGCCTCATAAAGTGTTTTGCACATAAAAGACATAATATGAATGCATTTGTGTGTATATATCTATATCTGTCTATCTACCTATCCATTGAACTGAATTAATTCTCAAAATTTATTCTTTCATTATCTCTTTATTTCATCACATATCATTCCCCAAATAAGGAGTCCAAGTTCCACATCTGTGATTTCACCCACGTAGGGAAATTTTAGTAAAGAAAATCACTTCATGGATGTATATTAGCAGCTTATATGTAATAGTTCTAAACATATTGTACAATACCAAGAATTTAAATGACTTGTACAGAATCATTTAGAGATAATATATCAAGAGTAAGATTTGAATCCAGTCATTTCTCTCTTTAAGGCCATGTTGCCATTCATAAATATTTATTAGTGTTTGTTTCCCTGGTACTCCATAGGTGTTCTATAATTGTATAGTATTTAGCTTTTATATTCGTCCATTTCCAAATTGATTATTTAGTGTACCTGTGAATAAGATAAGGAACATTTGTTCAAACGCTTATTTGCTGAATGCTGGTTCAAATGCTTTCCAACACAAAACTTCACTCTTTTTAAGTATTATTTTTATGTCCAGTTTTCCTTTGGTAATAGCATTACCATTCTATAATTACAAAAAAAAAAATCATAAGACTGAATGAGACCTTGAAATGTCATCTAGCTTGATCTTGAAACTGGCACTAAAATACCCACCAGGGCCACCTAAAAGCTTGTTAAGATGGGACTAGGTTGATCAGTTCTGACATGGTTGAGGTTATCTGAGGCTATTGTTCATGGTCTTTAAAAATAAGTTTAAACCTTTGCAGTTATCTGGGTGGCTTATTCCTGAGAACTTTTTAGTATATTTTTGATAGATTTCTTAATTCCTCTCATTCAATTCTTTTGAAATTTTAAATTCCATTAGTCAAACTGGACAATAGGTAATCTATTTCCTTATTATCATACCTATCTTCCCCTTCCCCAGATTAATTGCTTCAGCTTTTCCTATTTCTTCCCATTCTCCAGTTTTCTTCATTATGTTGCCTTTAGAGTATTTGGGGAGCACGTCCTCAAAGTTTTTTTTTTTTAATCATATCCTTGGAATGTGCACTTAATTAGTTTTCCCCAACATATTACTTGGGAATCTTGCATGGCTAGAACCCAGAGCTAGAACAAGAAGAATAAGAGGAAAACTAGCTTCTGGAAGAAACAGAAAGATGTCATTTACTGGTCAGATAAGAAAGTTTTAGTGAAGGATATGTTCAAAACTATAGTCACACAGAGATTATTGTTTCCCTGTGGCTTATGTGGGGATCAAATCTGCAACCTGGATGGTATTAGTACCATACTCTAACCAAGTGAGTAACAGACACTAGAAAAATCCTATAGGGCAAGTGCTCATGTGGTCAGAAAAAGCAATACAAGGACAAACTCAAGGTCTCTCTTAAGAACTTTAGAATTGATTATATAACATCAGAGACACTGGCACAGCATGGCTGTGTCCTCCCAACATGGCATGTCCTCATCAGATGTTGTGCTCTATGATCAGAGCAGAATTGAATTAGCACAGAAGAAAAGTGAAATGCACAAAGTTAAAGAAGCCACTCTAAATGTTCACAGGGACTATTGGTGTCTGAGCTGTGGCAGAGAATTCTGAACTTATATTGGTCTGATCAACCACAGTCAGACACACTGTCACTCAACTCTGACATAGTGATATCATTTTTAGTTCTTTCCCTCCACAACCATCCAGAGGTTAACGGCATGGCTCCTGCTGCCATTTCCCCCCCAATTTTTTGGCCTTCCCCCCTTTGTAATTTAAAGAACACAAGATAGAGAAATAGGAGATGCAAAAATCACTGCAAGATCACCATCAAATCAAACCAATATCACCTGAGAGATTACTGTAAACAGGTCTGACATCCTCAAATCAGGGAATAGTATGCCAGTTCTTTTACTATAATTTTAAGAAAAAAGTGTAGCTACTTATGTTATCGAACAAGAAATATTATTACAGTATGTATATCTTATGCATTTGTGAGTTATTAAACTTTTTAAAATATTTCTATATTTCTAGCCTTTATGGGCTATTTACAATTTTTTTTGGCAAACTTTAACTTTCTACTTATTTTAACTTTAACAAAGATATTGTGCATATTTATGGTTTTAAAAGATAAAACACCTCAAAAATATACAATATTGTACATATGTTATGCATTTCTGAGTTTCTAAACTTTTTCTGTGATGTCTGCTAGCATATATATGTCATCTGCTCCTGTAAAATTCCCTCCAATTCCCATTTAATTTCCTCTGCTGATCCATGATATATATATATATATATATATATATATATATATATATATATATATATATATATATATATATATATAGGAGAAAGTTGTTCCAAAACAGCAGTGTTTTGGAAATCTCCTATTTCTATCTCTTTCCCTCTTCCCTCCAGCTTCTGCTGGAATGTTTATTTTTAAATTTTATTTTAGCATTATGTTCTGTTTTCATATTAAAATCTTTACAGATTATACCCACTTTGTAGGAGTTCTTTTTTTTTTTTTAACAAGTTAAAAACAAGCAAAACTAACAAAATATTATTTGAAATATATTCAAGATTCAGCATCTATAGCTTCTTCTATCTATTTTTAATTGTTATTTAAGTAAACAAAAATCTATTTTCTCTCCCTCCTACCCCTATCCCATTGGGGAAAAGGGAGATTAACAAAATTCTTGTGATAAATTTGCATAGTCAAACAATACTGAATTTCTCATTAGCTATCTGCAAAAATATGTGTCTTCTTCACTCTAAATCTATCCCCTCTCTGTCGGGAAGTGGACAGGTTTCATCATCACTTCTTTAGAATCATGTAACCAATTATATATTGATAATAATTCTTAACAGTTTTTAAAGATATTTTTCTTTATAGTTCTGATATGGTATAAACTCTTCTAGCTCTGCTTATTTCATTCTTCATCAGTTTTAAAAAATCTCCAAAATTGTTCATTTACATAATTGTTGTTCAGTCTTTTTTAGTCATATTTAACATATTTAACTTTTTGTGACCCTATTTGGTATTTTCTTGGTAAAAAATACTGTAGTGGTTGGCCGTTTCCTTCTCTAGCTCATTTTAAGATGTGGAAACAAAAGCAAACATGACTAAGTGACAGCTATTTCATATATGAGGCTGAATTTGAACTCAGAAAGATGAGTTTTCCTGATTTCAGGTATAATGCATTATAATTGAGCTACCTGGCTGTCCTCATTTGTATATTATTGTTGTTTAAATATAAATTACAGATATTTAAATACAAAATACAAATGGCTCTGCATATCTCACTCTGAATCAGTTTGTATAAGTTGTTCGATATCTCTTTGAAATCATCTATGTGTTTATTTTTTACAGGGCAATGCCTTTTTATTGTTTTCATTTACTACATCTTATTCAAGTAACCCTGAAATGACAGGTTTTTATTTTCCATTTTTTGGTGGTACAAAAAATGCTAGTGTGAATATATTTGTAATGTATCATTTCCTATTTTTTTGTTTTCTTTTGAGTATAGCCTTAGCAGAGGTATGATTACTTAGTAACTTTTGTCTATACTTTTAATTTGTTTTCCTGTATGTTGTACTCATTTATACAACCAGCAATAATGCATCAATATTCTACTCTCAAACAACTCGGCCAACATTTGTCATTTTTTCTTTTTTGGTCTTCCTTGCCGATCTGACGGATAATTCAGAAATGCTTTAACTTGCATTTATCTAATTAGTAATCATTTGTAGCACTTTTATTTTCTTATTCCTTCCTTTGGGAATTATCTGTTTATATCTTAGAAAACATTTCCCATTTTTAATGTTATCCTCTTCTGTTTAGGCACAGTTTACATTATACTTCTTCCCTGAGACTTTCTCCAATCCTATTGCCCAACTAAAAGTGACCCTTTAATTCCTTGTACCTTCAATGCTACTCCTTTTTGTCTTTTCTAATATTGCTTTCTCAATTATATCATCTTTTTCTTTGTCTTTTATACTTGACCATGATCTTCAAGAAATGAAAAGTGATTTGTTTCATAAAATCACAGATAAAAAAAAGATGTAAGAAATCATTTCATTCAACTAATTCCCTCATGCTTGATGTAAGGAAACTGAGGTCTATGGTTCATGAGGAAAAAATTATTAGAGATTGGGATGAGAATTCTAATTCCAAAAATCTCACTATTTCTACTATACCATCTGTTCTCTATGTTTTTTAAGCATTAAGATTTTGCCCATAAATGACACTTAATAATTTTTAAAAATTAAATAAAAATCTAAGCAGAATGCAGACTTAGAAAATAGGCAAGTTACCTGCAACATTTTGCAGGTTTTCAGGAGAACCACAAAAGTCTATGCTTGCATAGGAAATCTTAAACCCAATCCTAATCTTTCCAAACCAGAAAAAGTCTATTCTTCTGAGGAGAAGACATGATTCAGAAAAAAGAAAGACTGGATTTTTATGAATTCAAATATTTCAATGTTTGAAGAACTTTTATGTATTAAGATTAGAACCACTTTGCTTAGGTCTAAAATTAAGTCGAATAGTAGGTAGAAATGACAGACAGGAAGTTTGTTATTTATCTCTGAGTAATGAAACTTTTTTTTAATCAAAGCTTTTTTGTTCATAAAATATGTATGGGTAATTTTTCAACATTGACCCTTGCAAAACCTTCTGTTACAAATTATTCCCTCTTTCCCCCTATCCCTTCCCCTAGATGGCACATAATCCAATACATGTTAAACATGTTAAAATAAATGTGTGTGTGTATATACACACACACACACACACACACACACACACACACACACATACACATATTTATACAGTTATCTTGCTGCACACACACAAAAATTTGGATCAAGAAGGGAAAAAAAAACTGGGAAAGAAAACAAAATGCAAGCAAACAACAACAGAAAGAGGGAGAGTGCTATGTTGTGGTCCACAGCCAGGTCCCATAGTCCTCTCTCTTTGGATGTAGATAGCTCTCTTCTTCATAGCACAATTGGAATTGGTTTGAATCATCTCATTGTTGAAGACTGCTAAGAATTGATCATCATATAGTCTTGTTTCCATGTATAATAATCTGATTCTGCTCATTTCACTTAGCATTAATTCAAATAAGTCTATCCAGGCCTCTCTGAAATCATCCTGATGGTCTTTTGTTGTGATATGGGAGCCACCTGACAGTGGCTGCTGGAGATCTAACATAGACATGTAGAATGGATCTCTTCATGTGAGAGGATGATGACAATGATACAAGGAGACTGAGAGACAGTTTTTGTTCTCTGAACTCTCTCCTCTTCCCTTTGCCTCCAATTTATTTCATTCCCAGTCCACAAGCAACACCTGTGTCAGTAAAAGCTGCTTTGCAACTCCTTCAGATGTTATGATCCATAGCTATGAAGGATCTCAAAGAATTGACCTGCCCCTTATTGGTGGAACTTAGGCATGTTCCTTAACAGTTGTTTCTTACAGAAAAATAATATTCCATAACATTCATATACCATAACTTATTCAGCCATTTTGTAATTTATAGGCAACCATTCAGTTTCCAGTTTCTACAAAAAGGGCTTCCATAAATATTTTTGCACATGTGGGTCCCTTTCCCTCCTTTAAGATCTCTTTTAGATATAAACCCAGTAAAAACACTGCTGAGTCAAAGGGTATGCACAGTTTGATAACTTTTTGAGCATAGTTCTAAACTGCTCTCCAGAATGTCTGGATCCATTCACAGTTCCACCAACAATGTATCAGTATCCCATTTTTCCCATATCCCCTCCAATATTTGACATTAATTTTTCCTGTCATTTTAGGCAATCTGAGAGGTGTGTAGTGGTATCTCAAAGTTGTCTTAATTTGCATTTCTCTGATCAAGAGTGATTTGGAGTACCTTTTCATATGACTACAAATCGTTTCAATTTCTTCATCTGAAAATTGTCTGTTCATATCCTTTGACTATTTATCAATTAAAGAATGGCTTGAATATTTATAAAGATGAGTCAATTCTCTTTATATTTAAAAAATGAGACCTTTACCAGAATCTTTAAATATAAAAATATTTTCCCAGTTTATTGCTTCCCTTCTCATCTTATCTGCATTAGTTTTGTATGTACAAAAACTTTTTAACATAATATAATCAAAATTATCTATGTTGTGATAAATAATGATCTCTAGTTCTTCTTTGGTCACAAATTCCTTCCTCCTTCACAGATCTGAGAGGTAAACGATCCTATGTTCTTCTAATTTATTTATAATATCATTCTTTATGTCTAGATCATAAACCCATTTTGACCTTATCTTGGTATATGCTGCTATGTGTGGATCAATGCCTAGTGTCTACCATCCTGGTTTCCAATTTTCCCAGCAGATTTTGTCAAATAATGAATTCTTATCCAAAAAGTTGGGGTCTTTGGGTTTGTCAATCACTAGATTATTATCATCATTAACTATTCTGTCTTGTGAACCTAACCTATTCCACTGATCAACTAATCTATTTCTTAGCCAGAACCAAATGGTTTTGATGACCGCTGCTTTAATTTAGGTAGTAATGTCATTTTTATTATATTCCCATGACCTATCCAAGAGCACTTGATATTTTTCCAATTATTTAGATCTGACTTTATTTTTGTGGAAAATATTTTATAATTTTGCTCATATAGTTCCTGACTTTCCCTTGTCAGACAGATTCCCAAATATTTTATACTACGAAAAGTTATTTTAAATGGAATTTCTAATTTTATCTCTTGCTATTAGGTTTTGGTAGTGATGTATAAAAATGCTGATGATTTATGTGGATTTATTTTGTATCTTGCAACTTTGCTAAAGTTGTGGATTATTTCTAATAGTTTTTTTAGTTGATTCTCTAGGGTTCTCTAAATATACTATCATATCTGCAAAGAGTGATGATTTGGTTTCCTCATTACCTACTCTAATTCCTTTAATCACTTTTTCTTCTCATTGCCAATGCTAGCATTTTTTCTAACACAATATTGAATAGTAATGGTGATAATGGGCAACCTTGTTTCAGCCCTGATCTTATTAGGAATTGTTCCAGTTTATTCTCATTACATATGATGCTTGCTGATGGTTTTAAATAGATGCTACTGATTATTTTAAGGAAAAGTCCATTTATTCCTACCCTTTCTAGGGTTTTTAAAAGGAAGGGGTGTTGGATTTTATCGAATGCTTTTTCTGAATTTATTGATATAATCATATGTTTTTGTTAATATGGTTATTGATAAAGTCAATTATGTTCATAGTTTTCCAAATATTGAACCAGCTCTGCAGTCCTCATATAAATCCTATTTGGTCATGGTATATTATCCTGGGGATGATTTTCTGTGATATCTTTGCTAATGTTTTATTTAAGATTTTTGCATCAATATTCATTAGACAGATTGGTCTATAATTTTCTTTCTCTGCTTTCATTATACCTGATTTAGGTATCAATACCATGTCTGGGTTATAAAAGGAATTAAGTAAGAATCTTTAATTCTCTAATTTTTCAAATAGTTTATGTAGTATTGGAGTTAATTTATTTCTTTAAATGTTTGGTAGAATTCACATGTAAATAAATCTGTTCCTAGGGATTTTTCTTAGGGAGTTGATTAATAGCTTGTTGTATTTCTTTTTCTAAAATGGGACTATTTAAGAAATTTATTTCCTCTTATGTTAATCTGTTAATTTTGTTAATCTATATTTTTTGTAGGTGTTCCTCCATTTTGCTTAGGTTATCAAATTTATTGGCATAAAGTTGGGCAAAATAATTCCTAATTATTGCTCTAATTTCATCTTCATTAGAGAAAAGTTCTCCCTTTTCATTTTTGAGACTAACAATTTGATTTTCCCCTTTCCTTTTTCTAATCAAATTAATTAAATGTTTATCTATTTTGTTGGTTTTTTCATAAAACCAACTCTTGGTTTTATTTATTAATTCAATATTTTTTTATTTTCAATTTTTATTACTCTCTCCTTTTATTTTTAGAATTTCAAGTTTGGTATTTGATTGGGGGGTTTTAATTTGTTGTTTTTCTAGCTTTTTTAATTGCAAGCCCAATTCATTGATCTTCTCTGTCTCTATTTTATTCAAGTAAGCATCTAGACATACAAAATTTCCCCTTAGTACTGCTTTGATTGCATCCCACAAATTTTGTTATGCTGTCTCATTGTTGTCAACCTCTTGGGTGAAATTACCCATTTATTCTTTAGGATGAGATTAATTATTTTCCAACTAGTTTTTGGTCTATTTACCCCTAGCTTTTTGTTGAATGTAAGTTTTATTGCATCATGATCTGAAAAGAATGCATTTACTATTTCTGCCTTTCTGCATTTGATTTTGAGGTCTTTATGTTCTAATATATGGTCAATTTTTTTTCTTTTCTTTTTTTTAAATAGCTTTTTTATTTACAAGTTATATGCATAGGTAATTTTACAGCACTGACAACTGCCAAACCTTTTGTTCCAATTTTTCCCCTCTTTCCCCTCCTCCCCTCCTCTAGATGGCAGGATGACCAATACACGTTAAATATATTAAAGCATAAATTAAATACAAAATAAGTATACATGACCAAACCGTTATTTTGCTGTACAAAAAGAATCGGACTCTGAAATATTGTACAATTAGCCTTTGAAGGAAATCAAAAATGCAGGCAGGCTAAAATATAGGGATTGGGAATTCAATATAATGGTTCTCAGTAATCTCCCAGAGTTCTTTCGCTGGGTGTAGCTGGTTCAGTTCATTACTGCTCTATTGGAACTGATTTGGTTCATTATATGGTCAATTTTTGTATAAGTTCTATGAACCACTGAGAAGAAAGTGTACTCCTTTCTGTTTCTATTCAATTTTCTCCAATGATCTATCATTGGATCTATCATATCTAAGTTTTCTAATATTCTGTTTATCTCTTTAACTTTTTTCTTATTTATTTTGTGATTTGATTTATCTAGTTCTGAGAGAGCAATGTTGAGATCTCCCACTATTATAGTTTTGCTGTCTATTTCTTCTTGAAACTCTCAACTTCTCCTTTAGGAATTTAGATGCTATACCATTTGGTGCATATACGTTTAGTATTGATATTGCTTCACTATTTATGCTACCCTTTAATAAGATATAGTTTCCTTCCTTATCTCTTTTAATTAGATCAATTTTTGCTTTTGCTTGATCTGAGATCAACATGGCTACCTCTGCTTTTTTTTTTTTTTTTTACTTCACTGAAGCATAATAGATTCTGCTCCAGCTTTTTACCTTTACTATGTATGTATCACTCTTCTTTAAATGTGTTTCTTATAAACAACATATTGTAGGATTCTGGCTTTAATCCAGTCTGCTATCTGCTTATCCTTTATGGAAAAATTCACTCCATTCACATTTACTGTTAAAACTACTAATTCTCTATTTCCTGACATCTTATTAACTCCAAATTATACTTTTCTTTTTCCTTTTCATCTTTCCCTCCTCCTCTGTATTTTACTTATGAGTACTACTTGCCTCAAGCAGTCCTCCACCTTTAGAGACCCTTCCCCCTTCTTATAACTTTCCCTAGTATTTCTGTTTTCCCTTCTATTTATCCTACCCCTTCCCTTTTCCCCTTTCCCCTTCCACATTTTTATAAGGTGAGAGAAGTTTCTTGATGAAAAAAAAATATGACTAATATTCTTTCTTTGAGCCAAATCTGATGGGAGTAAGATTCATACAATGTTCATCACCCTCCCTTCTTTCTCTCAATTATAATAGGTTTTCTTTGCCTCTTCCTGAGATGTAATTTCCCTTATTTTACCTCCATTTCCCCTTTTCCCAGTACAATCCCCTTCCAACTGTAGTTTCTTTTTTTGTATTATAACAGTAAAATCAGATTATACATGCACTCTCTATGTATACTCATAATAGTCTTTTTACCTTTTTATGCTTCTTGAGTTTTATATTTAGATGTCAAATTTTTTGTTTAGCTCTGGTCTTTTCATCAGAAATAAATGGAATTCACCTGTTTCATTGAATGTCCATTTTCTTCCCTGAAAGAAAAATGCTCAGTTTAGTGGGGTAATTTATTCTTGGCTGTATTCCAAATTCCTTTGCCTTTTGGAATATCAGATTCCAGGCCCTTCCATTCTTTAAGGTGGATGCTACTAGGTCCTGAGTATTCCATATTATGGTTCCTAGGTATTTGAATTGTTTCTTTTTGGCTGCTTGTAATATTTTTTCCTTTGTCTGAAATTTAGCCATGATATTCCTTGGAGTTTTGATTTTGGGGTCTCTTTCAGGAGGTGTTTGGTGAATTCTTTCAATGGTTATTTTGCCTTCTGATTCTATGACATCTGAGCAGTTGTCTTTGATGATTTTCTGAGAAATAGTGTCTAGGCTCTTTTTTTTAATCATGGTTTTCAGGGAGTCCAATAATCCTTAGATTGTCTTAATCTAGATCTATTTTCCAGGTCTGTTGTTTTCCCAATTGATTATTTTACCTTTTTTTCTATTTTATCTTTTCTTTTCTTTTTTCTTTTTTTGATTTTGCTTGACTGATTCTTATTGTCTCATTGAATCATTCATTTTAATTTGTTCACTTCTGAATTTTAGTGAATTATTTTCTCCATTTACCTTTTCTAGTTCTTTTTGTGTTTGGCCAATTGATGCACTTCCAGTGAGTGTGGCCATTTTGGCATTTTGGAATCCATTATTTACCTTTTGCATTTGTGTTGGATGCTTTATTACTTCTCTGCTGATCTACTGGCTTGCCACTAGGGCAGAATAGCCAACACTGCTGTAGATTCCTCCCTGTGAGGTCTGCATCACCCTGTGGAGTCCATGCCACCCGGGTCTGTGCTGTCTGCTCTGGCACCTGTGCTCAGCTTGCTTGTGCTCAGCCCACCTTCCTCCATGCCCAATTGAAAGAGCCCCTTTCTGGAGATCTTTGAAATTATCTTCTGTTAGTAATTTGTTGCAGTCCCAATATTCGTGGATTCTGCTGGTCCAGAACTAATTCAGAGGCTAATTAATCTGATGGTTGTAAAAGGTCAGAAAGAAATGTGTGTCCTCTGCACTATTTTGCAGAATAATGGCTTGAGTAATGGAACAATTAAAGACAAATATGGCAAACTATTGGAGTATTTTTGCCAAGAATATCCCAAATGAGGTACCAAGAGTGGGACATGTCTGCAACAACTAAGTATCAATAGCAACAGCAATGTAAAGCAGTGGAGAGGTGTGTAGTGAGTGCAAACAGGATGCAACATTTTACAAAAATATATATATATATATATATATTAAAGAATGTCATCAAAATATATATGATAGAAAAGGAAAATGAGATGGTGAGATGGTTTTACAGCAAGAACAAGGAATATCTAATAAATATCCTGGTTGCTTTACTGATATTTTCAATATATCAAAAGGTAATAAAAAAAAAAGGCTCATATTCTGAGTTGATTTGCTGAGGTAAACTTATGGAAATACATAGATAAGAATTTCATGGTATGGACAAGTATCACAGTAAATAGTCATATCTCTTGAACTGGAAGGTATCACAGAAGTCATCTTGTTCAATTACTTCATTTGACAGAAAAGGAAATTGATCCATAGAGAGATTAAATTATTTGCTGAAGGATGCATAGTTAGATGGTTATTTGCATCATGTGGGGAATAACTACATCAGGGCCTATTTTAGTATTTAAGTGTGTTTAAGACAGAAATCAAATCAAAGAATTAACAGAACTGAGTTTGTGACAGTATGAATGATGTTGATGAATGAGAGTGAAAAAGCTGAAGTACTCAACTTTTAAGGCGTCTCAGTTTTCTCTGCAAGAAGAAATAGATTTATATTCAAAAGCATAGAACTACAACAAGAAAACAGTGGTATGTGTAAACCAAAGTTATGTGAAAAGGCTAAGTAGCATCTAATTGTTTCCAATAAGTTCACATCATCTGGCCTCTATGAACTACTTCTCAGAGTATTGAAATAATGAATAGGTAGGTCTATTGAAAGATTGTCAGAGAGTTTTCAAAAGTTTTAAGAAGAATCTCAGATAAATAGATGATGGGAATAACTCTTATAAAGAAGTTGACTGCTATTCACTACTACCAACAACCACTGCCAATCAAAAGCCAAATTACCCCACTGACTGTGGGGTAATCTCTAAAGATTCAAGTCTTATGATATGACCACAGTCTGTACTCCTTGATCATTGTTCAGAGAAAAGCTGTTGTGAGTATGATATCTGGTATCTACCTCTGCAGGTACTTTAAAGCTCCTATTTTATCATTCACAGATATGGAAGACAAAAGAAAGGAATATTATTATCACCAAAATCTTCATCATTGTGAAATGGTTGAGCAAAATAAATGACAGTGACATGATTTATTGACATCTGCTTTGCCAGTGCATCCTCAAGACCACATAGACTTTTCCATGTAACTCATTGCTGAAATTTTCTAAATGTAACTGCATTAGAATGTGAAATCATTGAGGGAGAGGGACTCTCTTTGCTTTTCTATTTTTATTTCTAACATTTAACATCATGTTTTGTAAATGTCTCAAGTCCTATAAATGTTACTTTTAATTAATAATTTTTTGGAGAATTGGGTGCAAGGCTAGAGGAAGACAAATGCTGCCTCAATTTCTTAAAAAGTAAATAAAGTAGAATCTTCACATTATAGGCCAATGCATGTGACCAATTCCTGGAAAAAATCAGAAAAGATGTTATTGAATGATTCAGTGATAATTAATGAATCATGGATGTTTATTGAGCATATAGCATGTTTGAACTCTGGGGAAGAAAACTAACCACTCAAAGCCATATGACTTTATTAAGAGCACATCACATGAGATCTAATTCTTTTCTTTTTCTATTTTGTTTTTTGAATAAGTTACTTGTTTTGTAGAATAGGTGAATTGGACAAAGAAATGAACAAACCACATTTGGGATAGGTTAAAGGAGATTTTTAATTTGGAGAAGACAATTTGGGAATGTCTAATAGCAATCAAATATATTTAAAGGGTTTTTTTGGTAAGAGGTATTACGTGTGTGTGTGTGTGTGTGTGTGTGTGTGTGTGTGTGTGTGTGTGATCAAAAGAGAATGATAGAAGTTTTAGGGAGGGAGATTTAGCCTTCATAAAAGTAATTTTTTCTCATAGAGCTACCTACTCTGAAAATAGTATGACTCTCTCATAAGGAGCTGGATTTTCTTTCATTAGAAAGCACCAGATGAAAGATGTAAGAGCAATTGTTGGGGATAGTGCAGAAAGTATTCCTGTTCATATTTAAACTGGACTAATGACTTGTAATGTTCCTTTTAACATTGGGACTATGTGATTCTGTGAACTTCTTTAATAAGTCTAATAATAATAAATGACTTTATTCATTTAGCATATAATTGCTTCTTCTATATTAAAGGCATTATGCTAGGACCTAAGGATTTGGAAAACAATTTCTGTCATTAAAAAGTTTGTCCATTTTGCAACAACATTTTATAAAAAGTCATTAAATAAAAAACTACATAAATTACATATACTTGGTTAGAGAAATGTACTTTTATACTAATGCATTGTTGGTGGAATTATGAAATGATCCAACTATTCTAGAGAGCAATTTGGAATTATGCCTAAAAGGCTAAAAACTATGCACACCCCTTGACTCAGCAGTGCTGTTATTGGGTCTGTATCCCAAGGAAATCTTAAAGAATAGAAATGGACCCACATGTGCAAAAATATTTGTAGCAGCTCTTTTTGTGGTAGCAAAGAATTGGGAAATGATTCAATGTTCATCAGCTAGGGAATGGCTGAACAACTTGTGGTATATAAACATAATGGAATATTATTGTCCTATAAAAAATGATGAACAAGCTAATTTTAGAAAGGCCTGGAAAAATTTACATGAACTAAAACTGAGGGAAATGAGCAGACCCAGGAATTCATTGTACACAAATGATCAAATATGAAAAACTTGGTTCTTCTCAGTGATTCGGTGTTCCAAAGCAATCCCAATAAACTTTGGTTAGAAAATTGTCATCTGCATGGAGAAAAAAGAACTTTGGAGATTTAATGTAAATTAACACATGCTCTAGTTTTTCTCTCCCATAGTTTTTTTTTTTTTTTTTTTTTCCCTTTCGTTCTGATTTTTCTCTCTTAACCTGATTCTATTAAAAATTAATTCTATTAAAATAAATTAAATTAATTTTAAAAAAAGAATTACAATAAAGAATCAGCTAAAGTAAATATAATCCTTCTGCACACACAAAAAAGGATATTCAATGAAATAAAGTACTTTCAAGACTTCTTGATGAAATGACCTGAGCTGAATAGAAAATTAGACTTTCAAAAACAAGATTCTGGAGAAGCATAAACAGGAAAGAGGAATGATAAGAGATTCAATAAAGTTAATTTTTTTATTATAGCTTTTTTATTTACAAGTTATATGCATGGATAATTTTATGGCATTGACAATTGCCAAACCTTTTGTTCCAATTTTTCCCCTCCTTCCCCTCCACCCCCTTCCTAGATGGTAGGATGACCAGTACGTGTAAGGTTAATTTTTAAATATCTTTCTATATGGTAAAGTGATACTCTTAAGAACTTCATTATTAGGGCAGTTTGAAAAAAGTATACATAGACAAGGAGCACAGATATGAATCAACTATAATGGGATAATGTTAAAAAAAAAGCAAAATTAAAGGATGAGAAGTCTTAACTGGGAGAAAGAGAAAGGGAGGCACAGAATAGGGTAAGCTATCTCATATAAAAGAGGTATGAAAGAGCTTTTACAGTGGAGAGGGATGGTAGACAACACTTGAACCTTACTCATCAGAATTGGCTGCAAGAGAAAATGACAATTTCAATTGGATATAGACATATTGTTTAATCTATAAGGAAATAACAGAGGATGGAGATAAGAGAAAACAGGGGATGATAGAAGAGAGAGTAGATTGTGGGAGGCAGTGGTCAGAAGAAAAACACTTTCAGAGAGCAGGAAGATAAAAGAGAGAGAGACAGAGACAGAGACAGAGAGAGACAGAGAGAAACTGGAGGGAAATGGGATGGAGGAAAAATACACAGTAATCATTACTGTGAAAGTGAATGGGGTGAACTCATCTATAAAACAAAAGCAAGGAACAGAGTTTATTAAAAATCAGAATTTACCACATATTATTTAAAAGAAAATACTTGAAACACATGCATGTATGCATACATGCACACACACACATATACATTCACATGAGCACAGACACACAAACACAACGTGGCAAGGGGCTCAAACAGAGCCTATTATGCTAAAGGTGAAGTTAAGAAAAATTTCAGACAAATAAAATAAAAATTAGATCTAATTAAAAGAGATAAGAAAAGAAATTACATTTTGCTAAAAAGTACCATATTCTTACAGAAAATGTTAAATGAATTAGAGAGAATAGACAGTAAAACAAAAGCAGTGGAGGATTTTAACTTTCTCTTCTTAGGACTAGAAAAATCTAACTCAAAAGAAGTAAAGGAGGTGAATAGAATTTTAGAAAAGTTAGATACAGTAGACCTCTAGAAAAAGTTGAGTAGGGAAAAAATGAAATATACTTTTTTCTCAGTGGTACATGGCATCTACACAAACTTGAGTATGCCTTAGGGCAAAGCCACCTCACAATCAAATGCAAAAAATCAGAAATATTAAATGCATCATTTTAATATCATTCAATAAGGGGCCATTGAAAGACAGATTAAAAATTAATTGGAAACAAAATAATCATTTTTTTTTCATTCATTCATTTATTGTCATTCTCCAAATATTGGATATTTGTATTGTTTCAGAGTTCTTGTTTGTGACCACCTACGTCAATGGTCTCCAGGTTTAATTTATCCCAGGTCTTAAGACATCTCTGGCCACTGACTAGTCCAGCAGTACTTCTTTGTTCAACAGAGCACCCAGACACAGGAGCTTGTGAGCACAAGTCTTTATTGTACATGATCACATCCTGCACTCCTCTTCTTCCTGGTCCCCACTACTTATATTGGATCTATGAGGTCACACACACAGCCAATAAAAGGAGACTTTTCCCATTAATTTTGCATCCTCAATGCAACCAGAGTTTCTGCTAGTGGCAGTTCCTGCTAGCTACAGAAGCTACAGAAGTCACATCCGGGTGCCTCAGGCACTAAATCCTTTTTACCTCCTTGTTGCACCATGCTAGGTTCTCTTTGGAACCTCACAGGTTTTTTTGTTTTTTTGTTTTTTTTGCTGAAAGAATATATCTTTTTTTTTTTTTTTTTTTTTTGGTGAAAGAATATATCTATTTTGGTAGAGAATAATCTTGTTTAAAAGATACCCTTAACTTGATTGGCATAACTGTTCCATGTTCCTCTCTGTTTGTCCTATTTTCATATGGATTAAATAAAAGTCTCACTGCTTCATCATTTAATTAAAACTATTTTATTATTCAGAAATCACAATTCACAATATTATTTTATTATTTGGTTCTCTGAATTACTTCTCTTTTCCTTACTTGTAAAACATTATTTTAGGACAGCCTAAAGGAATCCTGCTTTCTGAAAAACTTCTACGCCTTATGTAGTGGAGCCACATAATGCCATGTGGGTTTATAGTCACTGATTCCAATTCACACTTTTCAAGCTTCTGAATTAGTTGGAGGGTTTTCTATTTCTGGGGGCTAGGCCAGAGTAGGGATAAGGAATCTGTGTGCTTCAAGTAAGATGTGTAAATTGTTCCCCTTGTGTGTTACTGTTTCCTGAAAGGCTTTAATCTTAACTAGCACACCTGTGATGACTTATGGTAAAATAAATAATCCTGTGCTCTGGGAAGGGTAATTTTCCAAAATAAAATGTAGGTAGTTCTGATTAGTGAAAATTAAAAAAAAAAAATTCTTTGTAGTGTCTGCATTATTTAAACTCACATTGCATATTTCCATTATTAGAACCAGTTATTATATTTTACATAAGTAAATTTTATTTTTGTGGTAAAGTTTATTTATTGTAAAGGAAGCTATGGACCACCCCAGCAGAGTTATTGTTTGCTTGGGGATAAGTTGCTAAAATGCATCTCTAACTGTATTTCCTTAGTGTTAAACCCTAGTCAATGACTACTCCTTAGTTCCAGGTTTGGACCTGACTTATTGATATCTAACCAATATATGTTATATCAAAATGAGTTCCTTGAATCACAAATTTATTTAGGCTCTTAAACATACACATCCAGATCACCAAAGAAATTTCCAGTGATTTCCAGGGAATATGTTGTTATGTAGCTGAAAGAATACTAGTTGTGGAGGTAGAAGTACTAGATTAAAAGTTCTGGCTTTGTCACTTATGATGTGTATAATCCTCAGTAAGCTATTTCAACTCTGTGATATTCAATTTTATTATTTGTAAAACAGAGATGAATATAGTTACTGCCTGCCTTATCTGGTTGTGAGCATCAAATGAAATGATTTTCATAAAACATGCAATCTTTAAAGTGCTAGATAAATTCAACCAATATTATTATTGCTATTAGTATTACTATTCTTCTTTTTATTGTTGTTGCTGTTGATTCCTATAGTCATCACTCTTCCTAACTTTCCTGACTTCTTCAAGTCTCAGCCTTTCCTAGTCCTCTTTATTCTCAGAACCTTTTCTCAATTTATCCTGTATATATCTAGTTTCCACATAGCTACTTGCTTGTTGTCTTCCCTGTTACACTGTGTTCTCTGAGGTAGGAAAAATGTTTGCCTTTCTTTGTATCCTTGGCACTTAGCACATTGCCTGGTACATAGTAGGTGCTTGACAAATGTTAGTTGATTAATTATTCTCTTATTAAATTAGTTATTAAATATATGTTGGATTTTCATCTTCCTCTGTAAGAACTGTGAATGGGAAATTATTTTAAAAAGATATTTCTATTCTTTTCTATTGAAGATGTTTGGTTCAAAGATCTATATAGAAAAATTTTTTGTTTTGATAAAAAAGATGATTTTTTTCATATGCTGATATATAATTTTAGATTTTTAAAATTTGTCTATATATTCTACACAAACGTAAACTCCTCAAGGATAGGAAACCATGTCCCCTAATTCTTTTGAACTATTACCTTCATAGGAATAAGTATAATGAGACATAGATGCCTTGCAGATAACAGACACAAATACTATCAGTGGAGTAATATATTGTGCAAAAGTACAAGATGATGATAAAAATTCAGGTTTATTTTTTGACTCAAAGCCTACTGGTTTTTTATAGTTTTGTTTTCCTTTGATCCTTGATTAAGCTTAAAATTTGATTCACATTTCATTGTCTGCTAATGGTAATAGTTGATTGTTTTTCATTTAAAACAACAGCATTTTGCCTTGGAGCAAGCTGTACATTTTAATTCCATATCATTGTGGCAATTGAAACCCAGAAAAACAAAAATAAATCACAATGCTGCTTAGGAGAAACATTGCCATGCTCATAAAAAAAAATAGGATAGAACTAGTTATATTTGGGTTTGAAATAATTATGACAAAAAAGGAATAAGCAAATATAAAGTTGTCAGGCATAATTTGAGTTAAAACATTTCTGATTTGCAAGGCAAGCTCAGCTCAGGATATAATATACTTGGTGTATGCTAATTGAAGTTCTTGAAAGATGTCTATGTGGTATTTTTAATGTTAGTTCTAAATGTCAACACAATAGATTTTAGTCCCAGGTCTTATCCTTTCAATTCAGATTCAACATCTGTGACAATAGTTGCTGTGAGCATGTGAATGGAGCAGGATAAAGTTAGTTAAATGTAAAGTGGTATCATTTAGAGAGAATTGTATCTGGCATCAGAACTCATGGGTTTCAGTTTCTGCAAAAATAATATGATGTGTTATCTTGGGTGTGTTGCTTATACTGGCCTATTTGCCATAGTCAAACTGACAGTAGGTAGCTGAGTTAAATTGTCTGCTTATTATCCTGCTATTCAGATTTGTACCTTTATTTTTCATCACTTTCTTGGATAAGGCTAAAACACTAATTCAGGATGATACTGGGGCATAGAAGTTCATAAAGGGGAATGTAATTTGGACACACTGTATGAGTAATTATATTGCATGACTATGTCTTTGTTTCTTTAAATTCTTACTCTTAAAGATTGGCTATTGACTCCCACCATACAAATATGGCATCTTGTCATTGCTAGTTGTTACAGAAAGAACACATACACATAAAATAAAATGAAAGGCCTTGCCTCCCAAGGAATTTATAATTTAAAGGAAGATAGAAATCAGGAGAGAGATTCATAGATACATAAAATAATATAACAAGGAAATAAATAAGTATTATCTTTTGCATAAATGTCTGGATACAATGAATATAAGAATGAGGGGATTTAGAGCAAAGCAAAAGATTTCCTGAAAAAGAAAAGATAGGACCCATATTCCAAAATATTATATAGAATCATATCTATCACAATATTTAGACTTGGAAGATACTTTGGAGATAATTCAGTTCAAATCTCCCATTTTACAGAAGAGGAAACTGAGGCCAGTGAACTTGAAGGAAACAGCAAATATGGACTATGACTGAGAAAAAAATCAAATCATGTCAATAAACATTTTTTATGTTTCTACTAAGAACAAGATATTTTGATGGGCCTTGAGGATTCAAAGAAAGATAATAGCATAAAGAGTAAATGGAAGACTGGGAGTGGTTCATATGTATAGTTATCTAAGTGTAAGGATGGTTGTTGCTGTATTACTTGAAAGGAGACAGAATAGTCAATTCTAGCTTCTCCTGTTTTTTCTCAAAAAGAGGCTGTCATTTTTATAAGAAGATAAAGTAGGAGTTTAGGGCCAGAGGCCATCACTTTGCTTTCCTTAGAGAAGGCTATCAAAATAGAAGTATATCTATCTTTTTCTTTAAATATCAGTTTCAATTAATCTGTGATTGCTTTGTCATTTGAGGATCCTAAACTCTATATGCAAGGCTTGACACCTTTTCTACCTAAAATCAATTTCATAATAAACACACAGCAAATAGCAAAACATTTATCCAAATCATAGAAAAACAGAAATCAAAGAAGGTATATATAGGAGAATATATACCAGATAATACAGAATGAAGGCGCATTCAGATAAGAATCCAGCTAATTCAGCTCAGCCAAGAAAGACCTGGATTTTGCCCAAGGGGATATTCCTGAAGTCTCTTGGAGTGGCAAATTGGACATCAAGATTTGATGGAGATTGTGGGCTCTTCTCATTTAGTCTGAGTTTTTTCCTGTAGCACCCTGAAGTCAGGTTGACCTATTCCATCTTTTCTCAAAGCTGGGAGCAGACTTGATGCTCCAGCAATATACCAAAAGGGTCTGAAACAGGAGTTAGCCTAGTTCACAGGAAATCCTATTGACATCCTGTGAACAGACCTGTCTACTGAAACAAAAGATAGAATATTTTAATAAAGTTAGTCACATGAATACACAATCTAAAGGGCTCAGAGAATATCTAATTCAACATTAATCTGAATAGTCATCTGATAACAGATCATCAAACATGCATTGAACACCTTCAGTAATGTATACTCTACTATCTCTTCTAGTTGTCCACTCAACTTCTTTACATCTTCTTTACATCTTCTAGTTCTCTTGAATAGTGAGTTTCTAGAAGACTTGGTCATCAACCTTTCCTTTTCCTTTTTTCCCTCAGTGTATCAGACTCCTTTATCCCACTACTAAGCTACTTTCGATAGCTTCAGTTTTGGGGAATCATTTTATGTAATCATGGATCAGAGTTTTTGACTCTCAGGAGAACTTTACCTTCAACTTGTCCCCTCCTTGTAAGTTACCTACACCTTCATCCACCTACTTTTGCATGATTTGATGTCTTCATCCATTTGAATGTAAATACTTTGACTATAAAAAACTAACAATTATTGCATGATTTGATGTCTTCATCCATTTAAATGTAAATACTTTGACTATAAAAAACTAACAATTATCTTTTGTATTTGTATTTGTACCTCTATCCTTTAGCACAGAGCTTAGCAAATAGTAAGTACTTAATAAATTTATATTGTACACTTGCCCTAGTGTTTCCTTTTGAGGCAAAGTAGAATAAGTTGAATTTCTTTTTCATATCATGTGTCCCTTCAATATTCTGCTATTTTGGTGCATTATTAAACTCTTTCCCTATTAACTTCCTATTAGATGACATAATGATAATATTCCATTCCTGGAGTCAAGAAGACCTGAGATAAGCCTCAGATAGTTGTTAGCTATATAACACTGGGGAAGTCCCTTAACCTTCAGTCTACCTCAGTTTCTTTAACTGTAACATGGGAAAATAAGAATAGGAGAGTTTTTGTGAAGTTCAAATGATAATATTTGTAAAGCATTAGCACAGTTCTGGCATGTAGCAAAATATTCAATAAATATTTGTTCCCTACTGCCTCTCTTCCCCTATTTTAATGATCAATGCCTATCAAATGATGCTGATTATTTTTTTTTTTTTGAGAATTGGTGTCACTTTTTGCTGTTCAAGTCCTGTCTTTCAATGTCCAATATGCATCTGGAAACGTAATTTTATTTGTGTGTTCTCTTTCCTGACAATAGAGATTCTTATAAACTAAAAAAAAAAAAAAAAAAAAAAAAAAAAAAGGACCATGTTCCATTTCTATGTTTTTGACTACATAAGATATCAATTTCTGCATTATTAATTGTGCCATAATGCTTTGATTAGACACTTGAAGAAAAAATTAAGTTTGATTAAAAAGTAAAGGCATTTTTTGTGATGTAATGGACATTATCTGCTTCATCACACTACAATGAATTTTATCAATAAAAGGCAATGCGTAACTAAAGTCTTTCAACTTATTTATTCTTGGATTCTAACTTTTGAAATTTAATTCTTAAAGCTCTCTTTGGTCTCTATAGTTAAAACAGCATGCTCTTGGCAATAAAATTAGATTTATTAAATTATTATAGACTGATGTATGATGTATCATATAGTTGTGTATCCACTACTACAGAGCAAACCCTGGTACCTGGCTCATCTAAGTGGTATCCAACCGCTTACAAATACTTGGAGTTTGACACTGAGTAGCTTAAGCTTTAAGCAATTCTTAAAGACTAAAAGTTGTAAAGAAATTGCTAATTTATATGTACTGAGGAAATTTCCATATCTGTATTCATATTAAAAACAAAAGAAAATGAAACTTAAAACATATGCAGAGATGCAGTACTTCTCTTATTTTTTCCTCCAAGTTAAAAAAAAAAAAGTTTATTTTTATATATTCTCTCAAATTGAAAAATCACTGAACTCTGGGTTACATTCTTTACACAGACTTACTATGCTAGCTATGTAATCATGGATCAGTAATTTAACCTCTCACAGGCACTCAATTTCTTCATGTATAAAATGGTATCTCCTACCAAGCCAAATTACTTTGTGGAAAGCAGAGAATAAACCACAGTATGCTATTAAAAAATAAAGATACAAATTGTTAATCTTGCTATATTATGTAAAGAGATGAAATTCTTAAAAGGTGTGCTTGAATCAGACAACTAAGCACTTCAGACTAATTACCTATTGGACAATAACTCTATTAGCATATGTTTGGAAAAATGGCCCTTCTCACTATTCCATACTGGCTGGATCTTTTGGTGTATACAGATAATCCTAGGAGGGATTAGAGGGTGGAGTGAGACAAGCCAGACTCAATTTGCAGCAGGACTAGCAAAAGGGAGGTAGGTGGAGAGCTTGTGGCAGCTTTGTCCTTCTCCTTTACTTCTCCCCCTAAAGACCAAGGACTTTTACTTATCTTGACTCTGGCTGATCCTGGGGTCTCTAGGGAGCTAGCCTGAAACTTACAATACTAGACAAAAACTTTATTCTGCAAAAGTGATGTATCACTTTGTGACATCACTAAGCATAAGAAATTGTTTCTACTGTACATTGTTGAAAAGGAAACAAAAAACTTTAAGAGTGAAGGATTATTTTTTGGGAGGCAGTTAGCAGGGAAGGAGTTTTATTATAGGAATTATTTTAAAAATTTCTTTCTAAACTCTCATTCTATCACTCAGCAAATTATTTTTGCTACCCAGGGACTGGTAATACTCTTTGTAAATCACATTCATGATAGAGTCAGGTAGTTTGAATTTCTAGGTCTTTATTAATGCAATCACATTGATTATTAATAATAAGTATATATATATATGCCTAATATATATATATATATATATATGTCTATTTATATATACACCCACAAACTATCTCAGAAGTTTTTGTACAGTTTTGACTTAAACTTGAACTAAGATTTTTGGGATACCCAATATTTATAACTTTAAGATTTATTAAGCAGTTTCCTTTAAACAATGCTACAAAATAGGTAGTATAGCTATCACTGTTCTCACTTTGCAGATGAGGAAACTAGGAGAGGGAATAGATAAGCAACTTTCTCATGTGTCAATGTCATAATCATATAATTAAAGAATACAAAGAGAAGCAGAGTGTGTGTTGGTAAGTGCTTAACAATAGGCCCTCTGAAAATAATAGGCAATATCTTGGAGATTTATCTACATTATCAGCATTTTCTTCATCACTTTCTCAATTATAGATAATTAGCACACAATAAGTCAAGTCTTAATTAATAGCATTAGCTAGTTTCTGAAGTATAAATGTGTATAGTGAAAATTTAACACTTGGAAATCAAAAGCTTTATGAACTGATTCCAGCACAACACTGGATAGATAGCACACACTGAATAGAAAAGACATTTAAGGTGAACCTCTATGAGCCCCATATTTTGTAAATTAAAAAAAAAAAAAATCCAGAGTCTCAGAGGCTCAGAGTAGTGATCATTTTGACAGAATGATATAATTTAAGTAGATGGGAATCTTATCATCATTCTAGTTTAAACCATTTCTGAAAAGGAATTTGCAGTATAATGTTATAAATTGTTTAAAAAAAAGATAATATTATAAGTATTAATTATATGTTATACAATCCCCAAATAAAATTGTTTAATTAATTATGTAATATTTATATATAAATTAAATGCTATAGTTAGTATAGATTCATCTAGGTAACATAGAATAGAATACCAGGTTTGAAGTCAAGAAAACTCATCTTCCTGAGTTCATATCTGGTCACAATACTTACTACTTGTGTGTCACTGGACAAATCACTTAACCCTATTTACCTCAGTTTCCCCATCTGTAAAATGATCTGGAGATAGAAATGGCAAAATATTCTAGTTCTTCACCAAGAAAAACAAAAATGAGGTCACAAAGACTGATAAGACAAAAACAATTGAACAACATAGCTACCATATATGTATGTGCATATGCACATATATGCATATTGTATGTCTGTTTATATTGAGTGTGTGTGTGTGTGTGTGTGTGTGTGTGTATTCTTACTGACTTATATTTGTATACCTGTATACAAATATACAGGTATGTATGTACAATCTTTAGGTTTGCAATGCCTTAGTGAAATGGTAATTCAACTTCCAATTGAAAACTTAAATAAAGCAGAACTCACTCCCTTTCAAAACATCACATTGTAATTTTGCATAGCTCTAATTCTTCAGAAGCTGTTTTTGCTATTCTGGTGTTAAGCCTACATTTTCCTATTTGTAGCTTCCCCCATTACTCTTGGTTCTTTTCTCTGGAGTCTCTCTTCTATATGATATTCCTTCTAACTCTTGCAAATAGCTCTCATGCTTCAGAATTGAGTGATTAAATCTCTCTGAGGCTCTTATTTCTTTATCTGCAAAAGGAGAGGCATTTGCCTACATAATTCCTAAAGTCCCTTTCAACTCTCTATCTACAATCCTATGTATTAATAAGTGTAACATGAACTCAGGCTCCACTACTTTTATGTCCCTCCTACATAAACTGTCTGGCATGTCAATTTTCTACTATATACTTCTCTGAAAGTGTAGGCTAAAGTCATTCCTCCCTTATACTTATCTCCATTCTAGGTATCACAGCTTTTTCTTATGGCATGGCTTAGAATTCTGGCAATGCTGGATCAATCAATTAACCAATTGATCATTCAATGAACATTATTAAACTCTTGCTCCCAGCAGGGCTTAGGCCTACAAAGACAGATCAAATTTGAATTAGAAAGAGGATGTGAAATCTGAGGATAATTTGAGAAGTTGATTATGGTCTTGGGACCAGTATAAAAACCAGAATAATTCTAAAGTTCATAGGGAATCCAATTTGCTTTAGAAAACATGGAAATAACCTTGATTTTACCCAATCATATATTTTTTAAAAAGAAAGAAAAAACAAAATAATTACTAAGGAATTTTAGGGATCAGTTGTGATATTGAATGAAACTTTGAAATGCAATCAACAAATTTGCTTGAGCATAAAAAGAAAGGAAGATACAGTAAACAAAACAAAACAAAGCAAAGCAAAACAAAACAAAATTATAACAACAGCAACAAAAGAGCATGGAGATACCTTGGATCTTAATTCTATTGGTTAGTGAGAGCCAATTGTTAAACTTTTAATGTGAGCATTTACATCCATACAAATGCTATCACTCAGGGCCTGTTTTATTATTTTGTGATGGGTCTAGAATTGAGAAAATGATAAAGAAAATATTAATAATGTAAATTAAACTTAAAAGTTTGTTATGAATATATTTTTATTTCCGGAAGCTTGTTGATTAATATTTACCAATGTACCCCTTGACCATGAAAGGCAGCAAATTGCATGAAGTAAATAGTTAGATGATCTAGCTTCTACTTTTAGCTATAGTCAGCAAGACTGGAGGAATTAGATAATACAGTAGATAGAGTACAGGGCCTAGAATCAGAAAGACCTAAGTTCAATTCTGGTCCGTCCCTTACTAGCTGTGAGACCCTGTGTAAGTCATTTAACTCTATTTGCTTCAGTTTCCTCATCTGTAAAATGAGCTGGAGATGAAAATGGCAAATCACTCCAGTATGTTTGCCAGGAAAACATCAAATAGGATAACAAGTGTCAGAAGACACAACTGAAACAACTGAAGAGCTGACTGTAGGATTGTAAGCAAATCACTCTACTTCTTTGGGATCCTCCTTCCTGAGTAATGAAGGGAGGAGGTGTTGGTGTAGTATTTCCTAAGGTTCCTTCCAGTCCTAAAGTTCTATGATCTATGCCTTATATCTCACTGTGAAGGCAACTATGTGACCATGTAGGTTTAAACATTGGAGGAAGACCTCCTAAAGTAGAATTGACATTCAATCATAGATTTAGACTGTTTTAATTATATGAGCCCTATGGACAGCTAATGAATGGCTGTGTACAAACACTCCCAGGAATTTTTATAAATTAAATATAAATCTATGGGAGTGGACTGCTAAGCTTCAGAGTGAGGCTCACAGCTGGGCAGTTGATTATAGACTCATCAGGCAGCAGATGTTGATTTTCTGGGGAGTCGCCGGAAGTCACCCATTAGAGAATAATGAAGTTCACTAGGGTGTCTGTGGCAAACAGAGCCTGAAATGTTAGCAAATTTCTTAGAAGCAGCATGTTTCAGAAAGATGTATCAGCTTCAGATATGTCACATCATATTTCCCTTTTTTAAAAAAATGTAAATTGAATTTCCTTCATTTCCAGTCTTTAATGGGTTTCTTTTATTTGCTAAGCTTTTCTTCTCTCAGATCACAGGAAGGCATAGTGACTATTTGTGCCTTTTCCTTCTTTGACTGAGAAAAGAATTCAGGATTGATGGATAAGTGTGGATTGCTTTCTTTGCTGAAACCTTTCTTTTGTAAAGTACAAAGATATTAAAAATGAGCACATTTAAATCAGGTATAGCAAGACCAGCTTATATCATTTCTTCTATTTACATTTGGCAGTTTTCTTTTTCTTTTTCATTAAAGAATAGGTATAATTTAGGTAACACAATTTGTTCTCATTGTATTCTTTTTTTAATAGATTCTACTAGGTTTGGGATTTTTTTTTTTCCAAAGGAAGTTTTTAGTTAAAAGTAATGGCATATTTTGGTCCATTTTATTCATTAAAAGACACCCAAATTTGTAGTTAATTAGTTTATTTCTTACATTAATACTTTAGCTCTCCCAATTTGTTAAACTGTGGGTTTAGACCTGGCATAAGATCACATAACTGAATGGGGGGGAGTCATGAAATTATGATTTATTATCAGTAAATGATTTATATATCTATTTTATATACCCATATATCTTGACTCATCTAAACATTCCTTTGGTGAAAAGGGATTGTGAGTTAAAAATGTTTAAGAAGCCCTGCTTGCTTTCGAAGACTCTTAATTTTATTGTCATCGACACTTCTTCTGCTGATGTTAGTTGCAACCTCCTGTATGCCTCAGTAAACGAGCTGTGGCTAAATACATATTAATCACTTGGTAGCCAAATCTTCTTATCATGTGTATCTCTCCATCCCGAATCTAGGTTTAGATAATCTTAAGAGAGTAGAGTAGTGACTTTTGAGTCAGGAACACTGGGATTCAAATCCTGCCTTAGATCCTAACTGTATGACACTAGAAAAATTGCCTAACTTGTCTTAGTTTTGCTTTTCATATTTATAAAATAGGAGTCCCAATAACATCTGCTCTTCACATACTCTGGGATGCAGTGACACTGAATTTACTATTCCTTGCACATGACCTTCCATCTGCTTCCAAAGTCTAAAACATTCTCTCTCTAATTTTTGGTTTTCCTGCTTTCCATCAAGCATTAACTTAAATCCTACAAGAAACCTTTCTCAATCCTTGTTAATGTTAGTGCTTTATCTCTAAGATTCTTAGCCTTTTACACCTACACCTACACACATCATGAATGATTATGGACTCTTCTCTTATTCTCTTTCTCTCTCTCTCTCTCTCTCTCTCTCTCTCTCTCTCTCTCTCTCTCTTTCTCCACACACACACACACACACACACACACACACACACACACATACACATATGCCTTTGTAGGTATGTATGTATGTATGATGCATACATATAGTTGGTCCACAGTTAAATTCTGAGCTCCTTATGATTAGGGAAATCTAAGCAAAGCTAAAAATGTCTGTTTTCATCCCAGATACTTTCATTTTCTCTTTTATTTGTCATGGACTCTGTTTAGCTACATGAGGAAAGTACTGGTGTCAAAACAGTTGCCACTGTTAAATTTTTGTTAATTATGGTCTTTAAAAGTTGCTTAGGAAAGTAGTATCAAACTCAAATAGAAATGGGAACTAATAATTTGTACATAAGGATTTCTGCATAAGATTTGTGGACTTAGTTTTAAATATTATATTATTTATATTTCATTGTTTTTCTCAATTAATTTTTTAAAAATATTATTTTTTTTTACCTTGAATACATATTTATTTTAAATAACAAATGAATGAATGAATAAAATAAATGGCAATAAATAAAATAAATAAGTATTTATATCATATTTAATTTTTAATCTGTTTCTGTCTGTATTTGAAAGAGTAGAAGCTTTGTGTTTGACATTTCTGGCTTAGGACATCGATACATTAAATATCTTATTCAAAGTTATAGAACCAATAAGTGTCAGAAATAAGACTGGATTCCATGTCTCAGAGGTCAACTCTTTAACTAATAAGCCATGTTACCTCTCACATTTTTATTTAACTCCAAAATATTTGTAGTCTATCTATTGTGCTGCCTATATCTCCTCTCAACATCTAAGTACCCTTGCCTCTCGCCCTCCCCCCACCCCCACCAATTATTTTGAACAACCAATTTCACTATAAACTGAGAACATTCATGGGAGGAAAAAAATTAAGAAATGTGGTATCTGGAACCTAGTTTTGGTGCATGCACTAAAATTGATTTATGGTTATTTAGGCTGCTTAATATAACAGAAACATTAGACTTACACTTCTCAATGTTAGGAAACAAATTAATGAAATACATACAAACAATACATATTATCTATTAGACAATTTTTTAAAATTAGTCCCATTAAAAGCAAACCATTCTAATCTTCTAATTTTCTAGGCCTTTCCTTCCTTGCCAAAAGCTATTCATCACCCTCTAAAGTAGTGACTACCTATATGGCAAGTTAGCAAATGTCTAACATGATATCTACACTGACTTTAAATTAACATAGATATGCTAGAGACAAGGGGAAGAATGCAGAAAACAATCTTAGCTGTATACAAAGAAAATGTGGAAAGCTTGGTCAGGTGCCCATGGGTGCTAGCTGGTTATACCCAACTTCTGATTTATGCTTAGTGACCCAGTTTGTTTAATAATTAGCATAACTGGTACTTGATGACATAAGCAAATGACATTATTGTTTAACTGTTTTCCTGTTGTTGTTCTCTACTTTCTGGAGGTCGGATTTATCAGTTATTTATGAACATTAATGTTTGCCAGTTTATACCACATATATGCTTATCTTACTATTGAAAAATAAGTTATAATAATAAACATCAAAAAACTTCATCACAAAATGATGCTTAATACAAAAGGAGCCAGTTGTGTCAAGGTAGCAACTTATTATTGCTGTAATGTTCTCTATGGAATAAATTCACTTCAATTACCACTGCTTTTGTATTTTTACTTATATCTCTGGAAGACTAAATTGCTGCAATTCCTCTATAATTTACTGGAGGGGGAAAGAAGAATGTCCATCCAAACATTCAACAACTCTTATTAATTCATGTTCTACTAAAATGAATTTGAGATAGTTTGGATGGAGTCTAGGTAAAATCTACTTTTGTACACTTTCTCTGAATTGAGTTTGATATTAAGAAAAATGATATTGCAAGTTAATGTTCCTAGGAATTTTAGAGTGTAGAATATTTTAAAGTACCCCATCAAGTATTGTAAAAATGTCTGTTTCATTAAAATAAATTGATACTGTAATTAAAAACACTAATGTAAAGCCATTTTTCAAGGACTTTTACTAAAATCCTGTTCTGATATTTCACAATGTGAAAGAGGCCATGAATTCTCTAAGGCTATGCCAGAGGAAGAGAAGCTCTGGGAGGTCCTGCCAAGATGGAAAAAGGCCCAGCAATGCCAGTTATTATTCAAGGATGAATTTAGCTAAATTCAGAGAAACTCTGAATCATGGTGCTGTTGTAGGGTGATGATATTTTTGGCTACAGAAATTCTCAAAGTCCATAATATGAATTTGTTGGGATGGAAGAAGTAACTCTCTGCCATTAGAATTATAGACCACTGTACCTGCCAGTAAATAATCCTTCAGTGAACTTTCCCAAATATAAATCTTATTAGGCTAATACCAATTATTGTATGTATACCTCCCCCACTATATGTTTTGTTCTGCCCATTAAATTCTACTGTTGAGAAAACGAACCATCTTTTTTTTTCTATTTGTATGTACAGCACTTAATCATGTTTTAGACATAACAAGCATGTAATAAATGTCATTCATTTATTCATTCATATCTTTGACCATAGTGTTATATCCTTGCTGACACTCATAGGAAAGTGTTCTTTACAAAGTTAACATATTATTAAATTTCCATTTTCAATGATTTTTCCCATAATTCTCATCTCACTTGACTTCACTGCTTCATTTGGTAATTATACTCTGCCCCTTGAATACTCTCTCCTCTAGGTTTTTTAATGATATTGTTTTTCTCTTGTATTTCCTTCCTTCTCTCTAGTACTCCTTCTTGGTCTCCTTTGCTGGAAAAATCAGCTATTTTTCAGCCCTAATGCATATCCATGGCTCTATTGTGCTACCACTTTTCTTCCTCTACATCCTTTCTCTCAGTGATCTCATCAATTCCCTAGAGCTCAGTCTCTAGGAAGATGATTCCCAGGTCAATATATCTAGCCTTTGTCTCCTGAGTACCAGCCCATATCACTAACTCCCTTTTAGATATATTTCATGAACATTATTGTAGACATTTCAAATTCAATATGTTCAAAAAATCTTACCCATCATCCCCAACCATGCCTTTTTCTAGCATTCCCATTTCTGTTGTGGACATCATAATACTCTTTCAGTCATAATATCATAGATAAATATCTAGAATAAAATCACTCCCATTTACTATCCCCTTGCCTCATATTCAAATAATTGCTAAGTGTCCTTGATTTTATCATTATAGCATCTCTCCCACCTATACTTTCTACTAACATAATCAACACTTTGGTTAAGCCTTTATCATCTTTTGCCTACTTTAATAGCCTCCTAATTATTATCTCTGCCTCAATTATCTCACCTCTTCAATTTATCATCCTTCACAATGTCAAAAAGATATATTCTTAAAGAACCAGTCTAATCATGTCATCCCCTGCGTCAAAAAGTTTTCTCTGATATTGTGTAATATTCTTGGAAATAGAAAATGTTTAATTTTTTTTGTCATTTGATATCCAGAACCTACCAGAATGCCTGGCATTTAATGCATGCTTGTTGATTGATGGATTTAGGTCAATTCTTTGCTCCCAGTTTATTTTGCATAACACTTATCTATATACAAGTAACACCCTCCCAGGAAAATTTTAACTTCTTGAAACCAGATTGTATAATTTAAAACAATGGAAAACAAAAAATTTATCCATGTTAGATAGTGTAGTGACTTGAATATATTTAGCATTTAACAAATGTTTGTTGGAAATAATAAATATGAACTTTAAAATTTTTGCATTTTATATTGTTCCTTTCTCCCCAGTATATGGGGTCTGGGACTGACAACCAAAATTTTGAGTGGAAATAAACTCTCCACAGGTTCTGGACCCTATATGTTTTCTAAGCTTTTGTAAATTTTATGGCTTCCTCAAAAAGACTAGTGGGGGGAGGAACAGTACAATTTATTGAAGAATTATATCCCATCAGCAAAGGACTGGGCCATTATTTTGTTCCAACTTAACTGGATTTAAAGTGCAAGAACACATACTTTGTGCTGAGTTCCCAACACAATGTAAAAACTGTATCAGACATAACAGGTAGTGAATTATTGATATTTAATTTGAAAGCTTTTCAACCATTTCCCATAAAATGCAGATGTTTGATTTCTATATAGTGTTGTTGTTGTTGTTGCTTTTTTTTTTTTAATGAAAGGATATATTTAGATAATTTAGAGTCATGTCAAGTATTGATTTCTCTATTATGAGTCAAAATAACCAGTGTGTATGCTGATTAAATTAGCTGTATAATAGCTAGCTTTCTTTTTCATTTGGTGCTGTGTGGCTAAAAAATATTGAAAAAGTGAAAACATGATTTAAATTTATCTCCATATTGGCAGCAAGTGATACTGCATTACAAAATATCTATAAATTATTACATGGATTAATAATAGGAAATTAACTGATGAGGGAAATTTACCTGAAAACTAAGATTATATTAACAGTGTTGTGTGTGTTTATGTCAGTTTTTTATCACTATCTTAATTTCACAAATCATGGGAGGGAGGGGGGGAAGGGGAAGGGGAGAAGGGAGAGTTAGTTTTATTCTTGCTCACTTTTGCCCAAGCTAAAACTTGATATCCCTGTCTTCTTTATATTTTCTCTTAAACTACTGAATATTTATGGGACAAATAACAAGACCATTGCCATTTTTATTCACTGTAGTTGTGTGCTATCTAATTTCAACTGGATCCTCACTAGATCCCTTTTCTTGATCTTTATTGACTTCTCTATCCCATTTTCCACAAAGGTTGTGGTATAACGTTCTTTATCTCTTCAGTCTCCTATGGAAAATTCTTACTTCTTCCTTCCATACCTCTGTACACATATATTATTTTACCCTTACTTACATATGCTCTTAAAAACATTTTCTTTTCTCTTTTGCACTTTTGAACCCTCCCAAGATATTTTGGGGTTAGATTTCTTTCTTAAGTGTCAGTCCTCAAAAAAAAAAAAAAAAAAAAAATTGATTGTAATTGGCCACCAATAGGTCCTAGGCAAGGTCCCATTTTGTTCTTATTTGGGCCCCAATTGACTCAGACTGAATATAGATAGCAGTCCTTTCTTCTTTGGCCAGAAACCCTGAAGGTCTTCATCTAGATTCATTCATTTAACACATAATAAGTGTCTGAGGGTGGACTTAAACTCAGATCCTAACTTATTACAGACTAGCTGCCTCAATTTTCTTAGTTACTTAGTTTAAATTCAGCATCAGAAGTCTGAAGACAAGCATTCTGGTGTAAATTGAGTCACTAAGTAGTTATTTAACCTTAGATAAGGCTTTTAGACTTGATGGACCTCAGCATTTATCTATGTAAAATAAGGAGTCAGTTTACATTCTTAGCTCCCCACCAGACCTAGTATTCAGTCTTTTATCAATTATTTATTTTATGTAAATTTATGAAATAGCTCTTCTAAGCTAGTGGGCTTGCATTTTTCTCATTGAAAACATGGGGAAATTGGAATCTTTAGAGTAACTAAAATGACTAATGATTCCAATATTATGTGGCAGAAAACAGAAATCTGTCACTGAGATTTGAGGCAACATAGTTGGCAATGTTTCCCATCAATTTCAATCTTCAATTTTTATAACTGTAAAAAAGAATCATTTTGAATGAAGAGTAGAAAAGGTATACCTTCATATACATATACATGCATTTATTCACATATGCATATAATGCATAAAGGCTTACATACAATACACATAAGTATGTGTATATATCTAGCTATCTATATTTAAGAAATAGATCTCTCAAAGATTTTAAAGAAGAGATGTAAAAGACTAAAATTGTAAATTAGTATTTGTTTAACTGTTGAAAATTCCCTCTCAATCACTCTGAAATAATATTTTAAAACATAGAATCACCTGATTATCTAAGTGAAAACAAAAAGTCAGTATGTATACTCAGGTATTCATATTGTTTTTAAGATTGGAATTGGTCATTCTTTAGTTCTTTAAGAGTCTTGATATAATTGTTATCTTTGTAATTAGGCTGGCAATTTATGTGGAAGTAAAGGATATTCATATAACTTTTCGCATGCATGTTTTTCTTTCCTTTTCTGATCCAGATAGTTGAACATATTGAAATGTTGTCACCAAACTGTTCTTGTCTCTTTTTATACTGTTTGTCCTGCTCCAGGCAACAGCCCTCTTGTTTTTACCAGTTTGTTTAATGATATTGGTAGGTATGGTGTTGAAGCTGACAATTTGCTGTGTTGTTGGTGTGTAGAGAGGGCATCAGAAGTGGGGAAGCAAGGGAGCAATCAATACATCTCTATTATATACAAACAGAAGGAAAATGTTTGAGACAGCAATTCCATCTTCAGAAGGAGTTCATATATTCCCAGATCAGGAGTTTTTAAAAGAATCATGGACATTTTTAATGGGGTTAGGGCCTTATCGCTTGAAAAGGATTCCTTTAGTCTCTAGCTTTTACAAATGTCATGTCATTTTTCATTTGTGATGTATAACATTCTCTTTCAATAAAACGAGAGGGTAAAAACCTTGGGGAAGATATTTAATTTCATTTTGAGGGAGGTACCTTGCTAAAATGTGCAATTTGAATTGGTGGTAGGTGTTCATATAATAAAAATAAATTTAAAAAAATAAAAATAAAAATAAAACTATTAGACTTTCTTTTTTTTCTTTTCTTTTTTTTTTTTTTAAGTATTCACAGTATCTAAAAAGAAGAAAAATGTTTTTAAAAAACCTTTGATCACAGGGCCAAGAAAGATACAACTTTACCATGGCAATCATGGAATTGAAGAGTGAGTAGAGACCTCATATGTCATCTAGTCCTGTCTGTTCCCAACAGTAAAGCCTCTGTACAATATTGTTGACATATTGTTATTGAGCTCTTGTCTCTAGTAAGTGAAAGTTCATTATCTCCTAGGGTAGCCCATTCCACTTTTGGAGGACTCTTAATTATAAGGAAGTTTCTTTTTATATGAAACCTCAATTTACTTTTGCTGGCACTTCCACAGTACTACAAAATAAAAATTGAATATTGACAATCACTAGTTATGATAATGGGACGATTTTGATTATCTGTTCCTTCAGACCCTACAATTCAATACCACAGTGAAAATCAGGCAGTTTAAAATATTGCACAGGTAGCCAAGGTAACCCTAGAAGTAGTTATAGTAGCATAGGATTTGCTATGATTACATACCAGTGTTGAATTTCATTATGCATTTTATTTTATATATTCAATATGACATCAGTGAAATTACAGCATGCAGCTGAACACTGGATTGGGAGTCAGCAAACCAGCCTGGGTTTTAATTTGCCACTCGGCCCAATTATCTATATGGTATTGGTCAATCAACTTATACTACCTGGTTGATAGTTTTCTCATCACTAAAATGAAGGAGTTAGGATAAAGCCAAGATAGTAGGCACAGAAGAGCACTAGCAGACTAGCAGACCAAGTATACTTTCTTCCTAAAGATCAGAATGCAGACTAGAAAAGCAGTGACCATACCTCTCCAGGAGGACATCAAATCTTGAAAAACCTAAAATTGACTCCAAAAAAAGCAGCATGAAAAAGTCTAAAGGTTAAGACAGTTCCTCCTCACCTTCAGATGAGCAGAATCTAACTTTAATGTGAAGTTCAAAGTAAAAAAATAGACTGGAAAAAAGAGCAAATAATAAAAAATTAAAACTTGATCTAAAAACCTACTATGATAGTAAAGAAGAATAAGAGAAACATAATAAGACAACAATGTGAAAGAAGTTTCAAAGAAAAATTGTATTGGAACCCAAGGCCAACAAGAATCCAGGAAGAATTAAAGAAAAAGGTAATAGTGATAGAGGGAAAATTGGGGAAAGAAATGAGAATAATAAAGAAAAGTGTGAAAAGAGAAATAACAGTTTGGTGCAAGAGGCACAAAAAATACTGAAGAAAATACTGTAAAAAGTAGAAATACAAAAAAAAAAGTAAAAATCTCACTGAAGAAAATAATTCCTTAAAAATTTGAATTTGGGAAGTAGAAGCTAATCAGTCATTGAGACATCAAGAAATAACAAAACAAAGACAAAAGAAGGAAAAAAAAGAAGAAAATATGAAATATCTCATTGGAAAAAACCAGAAACTAGATTAAAGAAATATTATTTAAGAATTTTGGATTTCCTGAAAGCAATAATTAAAGAGCATAGACACATCATATTCAAAAAACTATCAAGGAAAACTTCCTTGATATCTTGGATCCAGAGAATAAAATAGAAAGTGACAGCATCTACCATCACTTCTTAAAAGAGACCCCAAAATGAAGATGCTAATTTTAGAGCTCTTAGGCCAAAAAGAAAATTCTTTAAGCAGCTGAAAGCAACTATTCAAATATCATGAAACCACTATCAGGATCTCATAAGATTTTGTGGCTTCCATGTTAAAAGAAGCCTTGGTATATAATATCTTGGAGGATAAAGGAACTCATGTTACAACCAAAAATCCCTTGCCCAGCAAAATTGAGTTTAGTCTTTCTGGAGAAAGGGAAAAAAAAAAAAAGAAGAAAATATGAAATATCTCATTGGAAAAAACCAGAAACTAGATTAAAGAAATATTATTTAAGAATTTTGGATTTCCTGAAAGCAATAATTAAAGAGCATAGATACATCATATTCAAAAAACTATCAAGGAAAACTTCCTTGATATCTTGGATCCAGAGAATAAAATAGAAAGTGACAGCATCTACCATCACTTCTTAAAAGAGACCCCAAAATGAAGATGCTAATTTTAGAGCTCTTAGGCCAAAAAGAAAATTCTTTAATCAGCTGAAAGCAACTATTCAAATATCATGAAACCACTATCAGGATCTCATAAGATTTTGTGGCTTCCATGTTAAAAGAAGCCTTGGTATATAATATCTTGGAGGATAAAGGAACTCATGTTACAACCAAAAATCCCTTGCCCAGCAAAATTGAGTTTAGTCTTTCTGGAGAAAGGGAAAAAAAAAAAAAGAATAATTAATAAACCAGAGGACTTTCTAGCATTCCTAATGAAAAGACCAGAGCTGAACAGAAATTTTAACATATAAAGACAAGCTTCAAAAAAATCACAAGAAAAGTAAACAGAGATACACAGAGAGACAGAGACAGACAGACAGACACACACACACATGCACACACATACATACAGACAGATACAGAGGGACACAGAGAGACAGAGAAAGACAAAAAGGCAGATAGGGAGACACACACATGGGGAGAGAGAGAGGGTCAGAGAGACAAATAGAGAGGAAAGCAGGGACAGTAGGAGAGAAAGTCAAAGAGAAAGAGAGAGAGAGAGAGAGAGAGAGAGAGAGAGAGAGAGAGAGAGAGAGAGAAAGGAAGAAAGAGAAGTTATTGGGAAATGCTCAGTAATAGTTATGAATTTGATGCTCTTACTCATGAACAGAAGTGGATAGCAGAATGGATTAGAAATCAGAATCCAGCAACATGTTGTTTCAAGAGATTTTTTGGAACAGAAATGTACGCATGGAGTTAAAGGGCTAGAAAATCAGCAAAAGTTAAAAAGACAGGGATAGCAATCATAATCTCAAAGTAAAAGCAAAAATCAGCCTAATTGGAAGTGATAATGAAGGAAAAGATATTTTACTAAAAGGTACCATAAACAATGGACCAATATCAAACATTTCTTAACAAGTTTCTGTGATAAAGACCTCATTTCTCCAAATATATTGATTATATATTGAGTATAGAATTGAGTTAAACATAAAAATTAAAGCCATTCCTCAATTGATAAATGGTTAAAGGACATAAGCAAATAATTTTCAGAAGAAAACAATCAAAGCTATCTATAGTTACATGAAACAATGCTCTAAATCAAAACAGCTTTGAGGTATTGCCTCACAGTATCAGAACTATCAGAAACGAAGACAAAAATAGATATATTGATAAACTGGAGAGTTCATATTGGAGAGTAACTGAACTATGCCTAAAGAGTTATAAAACTGTTCATACCCTTTGATGCAGCAATGCCACTACTAAATCTGTTTTCTAGGGTTCTGTGAAAAAGGAAAATGATCTATACGTACAAAATCTTTTTTTGTGGTGGTAAAGAATTGAGAATCAAGGTGATACACCTCAGTAAGGGAATGGTTGAACAAGCTGTGGCATATGATTTGGATAGAGTACTATTGTGCTATAAGAAATGATAGGGAGCAGTAATTTCAGAAACAAAACAAAAAAAAAACAAAACAAAACATGGCAAGACCCATATAAACTGATGCAAAGTAAAGTGAAAAAATATTATTATGCATAGTAACAGTAATGTTGTAATGATAATTAACTATGAAAAACTTGGCTACTATTTATATCAATACAATGATCCAAGACAATTCCAGATCGCTAATGATGAAAAATACTATTCACCTCCAGAGAGAGAACTGATGAATTCTATTGTTTTATTTCTCGTGCTTTAAAAAATCATGGCTACATGGAAATATGTTTTGCATGGTTTCATATGCATAATTGATATCATATTGCTTTTCTTTTCATTAGATTTGGAAAGGTGTTTGAGGTAAGGAATTTGGAATTTGAAATTTAAGAAGAAAAGAATGTTTAAAAAAACATTGATTATATTATTAAGTGTGTGTGTATGTGTGTGTGTGTGTGTGTGTGTGTGTGTGTGTGTAAAACTTAAAATGCCACAGTTAGGCAAGATGATTTCTGAAGATCCTTCCAGTTTAGATTCTGATATGGCATTTGAAGTAATTGATGCCCAGCTGACTACCAATAAAATACTTAGCTGGAGGTGAATATCTGGTTCAATTTCATCTCTACCTAGTGGGGTCATTACCTCACACTTTTAGAAACTCTGAATTAGTACTTTTTATAATAGCACTGTTCAGCCATCAAGAAAAACTGTTTTGAAAAAGACATTTTAGTCAAATGTAAATCAGTCAGTGAAATTGATATATAAAAAAGAATCACGACAAACAATTATGAGAACTACACTGTTTATATTTTCCTAAAATCATTATGTACAAAGTAGTCTGAATAGCACAGAAAATGCACTGTGTTGCAAAAATATTTACATGTCTAAAGTTACATTTTATTTTTTAAAATGCCAAAATATTTTTCAGTTATATCTTCATTTCACCATATATCTCCTTCTTTTATAGCATCTTTAGTAATGATAGTCTTGAGTATATGATTAAATCCTACAACCAAATATTAATATTATCTTTCATACAAATCTACTGAACAAGCAGATTGGTTTGTTCCCTTCCCATCATCTCCCTTGATTCTGTTTTTCACCTTCCCACTTTTAAATTTTATTATCAATTCACTGGGCAGAATTTGTCATGTCTTATACCATATTGAGTGTTCCACTAATTGCTGTCCAATTTTCTGACCAAATCATTGGAGGTCAGGCCAGTTTAAACCTGTAGGGTGAAGCCTTTATAATTTTATGCAGGAAGAAAAAAATTACTTTCCTCTTTTACTTTTCTCTTTAGCTTCAAGATTATGAACTTGCTGAATTGGCAAAAGGTATATTTTGATTTTTCTAGAGCCTTAGAAAGTACATTGATAGCCTCTATTTATGGTAGGTAGGCTCATCCATATGTAAATTTTATTATTAATAATTTCAGGCAATATTTTCTGCTTATATATTAATGTACTACAGTATTTCACTGATTATTCCTTGTAATATTGAGGTGATCCTCCCTTCTCAAAACTGGATTTCAGAAGGTCTTACCAAGTTTTCAATATAGACATAATAACAGATCACTATTACCCCATCCTCTTTTCATTGACAGTAGACTCCTTGTTGTTATTTTTCCTAGTAAATTTATTAATTTTTAATACACATTGCTTTAGAAAATATGTTGGGAGAATAGTAATATTCTAATAATCTTTACTAAATCAGAGCAAAAGGGAAAAACTATGGGAGAGAGGAAAAAAAAGAGGAAAGAAGTGAAGGGAGCATGTGTTGATTTACCTTCAGTCTCCTTAGTTCTTTTTCTGTGTGCCGATGGCATTTTTGGTCCAAAAGGATTGCCTTGCATCACTGAACCATTAAGAAAAGTCAAGTCTTTCATAGTTGATCTTCCCACATTCTTGCTGTTACTGTGTACAATATATTTCTGGTTCTGTTTGTTTTGCTCAGCATCAGATAGTATAAATCTTTCCAGGCTTTTTAAAAATCAGTTTGTTCATCATTTTTTATAGAACAATAATATTCCATTATCTTCATATGCCACAACTTGTTTAGCCATTTCCCATTTTTTAAAATTTTCTAATTCTTTGTTACCACAAAAAGAGCTGCTACAAACATTTTTGCACAAGTGGGTTCTTTTCTCTCCTTTATGATTACTTTGGGATTCAGACCCAGTAACAGCACTGCTGGGTCAAAGGGCCAGTTTTATAGGCCTTTGCGCATAGTTCCAAATTGCCCTCCAGAATAGTTGGATCATTTCACTACTCCACCAACAATGCTTTAGTGGTCCAGTTTTCCCACATTCCCTCCAACACTTATCATTATCTTTTCCTCTCATTTTCCCTAATTTGAGAGGCATCAAGTGGTATCTCAAGGTTGTTTTAATTTGTATTTCTCTAATCAATAGTAATCAGAGCATAGATGCCTTTAATTTTGTCATCTCCTTATTTTTTTTTTTTATTTTTTTTTTTAATGCAAGATGTGCCATTTCATTGGGCATTCTTGTTGAGAGTTCCCTATGCCTGAAATATTCTCCCTCCTCATTTTGGCCTTCTGACTTCTTGGGCTTCCTTAAAGATTCAGTCAAAATCCATTTTCTAAAAGTCTTTCTTGATTCTCCTTAACTCTAGTGAATTTTTTCTATCAATTATCTCCGATTTATTTTACACACAAAATACATACATGCATATATGATTTACACATACATTCGAATCTAGCCTCCCCTCCTTAGACTGAGCTTGTGATAACAAATGTTCTTTTGTCCTTTTTGCTCTTTGTATTCTCAGCATTAACATCATGCCTGGCAGTAGACCTTTAATAATAGCCTCTTATTAAAAGCAGATGGCTACTGCAACCATGAAATTAAAAAGGTGCTTGCTCCTTGGAAGAAAAGCTCTGTGTGGCAAATTTGGACACCATACTAAAAAGCAGAGATGTTACCTTGCCAAGAAAGATCCATAAGATCAAATCTATGTATTTTTTTTTTTTTTCTTGTAGCAATGCTCAGCTGTGAGGATTGGATTATAAGGAGAGCTAAATCCTGAAGAATTGACACTTTCTAATTTTGGTGCCGGAGAATACTTTGAGAATCTTTTGGATCAAAAGAAAATCAAATGAGTCATTACTTAAAGAAATTAATTCAGTCTATTCACTGAAAGGTCAACTGAAGCTAAAGCTTAAATACTTTGGTCAAATAATAAGAAGACAAAACTCATGAAAAAGATCCTGATTTTGGGAAAAGATGAAGACAAAAGAAAAAAAGGGACAGCAGAGGATGAGATGGAGAGATTGTATTATGGAAGCAATGATTTATAAACTTGTCCAGATTTCAAGAGATAGTAGAGAATAGAAAGACCTGGTGTTTTATGTCCTATGGGATTATGAAAAGTCAGATAGAACTGAATTACTAAACAACAACAAGAACAATAACAATAAATGCTTATTGAAAGATTGTCTGAATGTCGTAGATAAAGCACTGTATTTAAAGTCAGGAATATTTGAGATTGAATCCTACCCCAGACACTAAGCAACCTTGGATAGACTTATCTTTATTTCACTGAGTCTTGGTTTCCTTATCAGCGTTACTTCATCAATATGTATATTTATGCATATGTACAGGTATGTATATATCTGTATTTATATGTGCATACACACATTGTATATGTCAATTTTATGGAATTATTTTATATACATATTCATTTCCATATGTGTATAATACATACAAATATACTTTATTAAAGAATAATAGGTTGCTAGTCACCTGAAAATAGGATTTGCTTTGAATTATATATCATTTGAAATAAATGAATATTCTCAATGAGGTTTTAATTTGAAAACAAAAGACAACATAAAAAGATACTGAAATATTTTGATTTTCAGTCAAGTGTAAATATACTCTTTCCACATGAATATATTATACAATGAGATATGAGTGTTAGCTCCTTACAAAGGAAAGCTCTTTTCTACTTCCATATTCTGTATTCTTAAACATTTATACATAATCACAGACAAATTGACTGTTACATTGAACAAGCCTCTTAACCTCTCTTATTTTCATATCTACAAGCAGAATGTAAGAAAACTGTAGTTTTAAGATTGTTAAGTAGTCTTTGATGTTATAGACAAGAGATAAGCCCATATCCAATAGAGAGATTTTTTCCTTTTTAAATTAAAAAAAAATAGAAAATAGATCATTCCCAGAATCTGAAAGTTTAATTTTATACTACATTAAAAATAGTATTTGTCTCCATATTTATAATTCATCCATCACTACCCTACCTAGATACTTTTCTGAGTATTATAAGACTTAATTTTTATTTGCTGAGTGATGTGAGCTCCTAGGGTGAAAATCACTTTAGAAAAGTATGGTATTGTCATTTTGGGAGGAAAAAAAAATTAAAAATGCAGGAAATGAGATACAAATAAAAAATACACTCCTGCTTTAAAATTATCTTAGCAATCTTATCTGATGACACATTTTATTTAAGCTGTTACTAAGAATGCAAGATTGGAAGGTGGAAGTCATTGTCCTTTGAGAGGTATATTATTGTAGATCATTAAGAGTAGAGAGAGATGTTTAAATGAAGGAAGAGTTTAATAGCTATTTAGAAATGGAGATTTATTAAAATATGTTTTTCTTTTATATCATCCAAGGTCTTAGATTTAACCCAAGATTTTCCACATAGTGCTATTTCAAAATGAAAATTGTTTCACGTAAATTTAGTTAATATTCCATTTTCTGGAACACAGGTGTTGTATAATAAGAAGAACATCTGCTGAAGCAGCTGTTGCCACCATTTGAGTTTGAGCTTGGTGCCCAGAAGCATTTCCCCCCAGTATTTTTACTTATTCATTTGGGGAGAATGATATGGGACTAAGTGCCAAGGCTAGATGTGATTATTATAGTAAGAAGTGATTTGGTAGGCCTCAAGTGAGCCATCATTTCTCTCTGAATAGAATCATCTGAATTGCTGCCAGGACATATTTGGAGAACACTTGATAGACATATGAAGCAGGGTACCTGTTAAACAGAGGAAACAGGATGACCTCAGGCTGTGACCTATGCAGTCAAAGAGAAATGGGAATTTCAATTTTCTGTTCAGTTATTATGGTGTTGTGTAAGAAACCACTTGAATTAGCTATATGAATTTTGTTTTAATTAGTCAAGAATCATTTATCAAATACCTATTATGTGGCAGATATTTATCTTTAATAAATATCTGTAGAATATACCAGCAAACTGCTCAAATTTTGACTTTTCCCATATAAACAGAGGCTCAAAATTTTAGAAATGGAAGAAGATTGGTTTGCTTATCTACATGAAGCAAGGTTAAATACCATTGAGACATCATCTCCCATTGTTCAAAAGGTAGACAAGCCCAGTTACATGGAATGGGGAGTTCCAAAATGTATCTTATTAGAAGAGTAGTGATTTGAAGATCTGAAATTAACCCTGGCAATTTAACATAGCTGCAATGACTGTCTCATCCAGATATAGGGATCTGAGAAATGTCAAAGGAAATGAAATATTGATTAAGCATTGAAAGTCTCTTGATATTTTCACCTTTATCTATATCTAGAGTAGACAGAGAGGATGGGACAAGTCTATCCAAATGTGGACTATGCAAAAAAGAAAGGGGGAAGTGTGGAAACATAGATACATAGATAGATAAATAGATGAATAGATAGAGATATGAATATATGTACATATATATGTATCTGCTTATATGCATATATATGTATATATGTATATATATACACACACACACACACATGTGTGTGTATGTATGTGTGTGTGGTTTCCTAAGGCAAAAGAAACTACTAGAGATATTTGAGGGAAGACTGTCATGATCAGACTTTTATTTTAGAAAACAATCACTAATAATTAATAAATTTAGCAGCTATATGATAGATCTCTTTTAGACTAGAGATAGGGGAATTAGGAAGCTATTTAAATGATCTATGTGAGAACTAGAACTATGGTCTGAATTATGGTAGTAACTGTGTAATTGAAGATAAGGAAATCAATATGACAGATGTTTTGAAGGTAAAATTTATGTCAATCAATAAAAATTTGTTAAACACCAATTCTGTGCCAGGCACTATGTTAAGTGCTGGGAATACAAAGAAAGACAAAAGAAAAGGAGCTTACAATTTAATAGGGGAAAACAACTATAGAGAAGCTGAAAAGTGTGTGTTAGTGTGTGTGTGTGTGTGTGTGTGTGTGTGTGTGTGTAAAATGGTGATTGCTTACACTAATAATATCCAGAGTAGTGCATCTGGGTAGTAAATGAAGACATGGCTGCCACAGGTATCCTCTTTAAATGGAACATCTGGTAGGAGCTCTTTGGCATCCACTCTCTACTCTCTCGAATAAGAGGGAGTGAGGGACTCAACCAGTAAGGAGTACTGACAAAATATGAGTTGTATTTTTCTCAGAAAATGGACACTCTCTGCCAATAACTTCTAGTGGATCCTATGTTTTAGAGAAATCTTGCTTGTATTAATATATACTTTCAATCTGACATATAGGATCTAACATCCTTTTTATTGATGTTTTTATGTTAACATTCAAACATGTTGATATTTTTCCATATTTTAAGCAAAGAAAAAGAAAAAAAAAAAGGTCTTCATTAGCCATGCTACTTCCTGTAGCATTTTTCCTGTGTCTTTCCACTCCTTCTGAATGGATATTCTTTATTTACTTCTTTCTAGTCTTTACCCTTGCATTCCATCTTATTGTCCAAGCAGTCAGATTTTCACATAAATCAGTCTATTAAACTACACTCAAGAACACCTTCAACGATTCCTTCTTGACAAATAATAAATTTATGGAAATAATGCCTGAGGTCATTTATTCTAACCTGTATCTGAATAGAAATTTCAGTGAATAATTTCTTAGTGTTTTTTGTTGATCTCTTTTTGGAATTTTGTGTTCGTCAATAACCTACCCTTCGAAAGTCCTTTGATTTTCTTGACATCAGAATTTTCTTTAATCTCTTGACTTTTCTTTCTCTGATTTCTTTGCTGGCTTCCTTCTTTTTCCTCACTTAAAGGAAAGTATTCACCAAGGTTCTTTTCTTCTCTTTCTTTCCCCTTCCCTTCTCGATATTCTCCCAGGCATATTTTATAGAATTATCATGGAATCAGTTCCATGACTTTTTATCCCATGTTCTTTTTAAGACTTCCCCATTTGGAAAGCATCTATTTATAATGGATCCCTAATGTTATATCACATTATCTTTTATGTTTTGATTTTATTTATATTGAATATAGATTTATTGATTTTGTAAGCTGTTTAAAGTTGCACCTGTAAGATGAAACTAAATAATTTAGAGTGAGAGGGTAAGAGCAGAATGATTAATTTATATTAAGATACCCAAAGTGGTCATTTTGAAATTTTACTATTTTTACTTACTCCTTGATATTTCCCCTACCAGAAATTCCCTTAGCTACTACTATTCCCTCACTGCATTTAGAAAGAAAACCATTTCTCATTTGTGATCTAGCATACTCTCATATTATTTTTTAATTGTTTAGTGGCTGGAAAGGATTGACAAGTATGGTAATACAAATGATATGTTAGCTCCGTTCCAGTACTTTATTATGAAGATAAATAATACACATAAATGTAAATTTTCAGTTAATGAATTATCTGTTTTAAAATATCTCTTAGATACAATGTATTCAGAATTTGGCAAACCAGGGACTTACCTCTGTTTAAAATTTTTAGCATCTTCACAAAGCCATTCAATTATACACACATGTGGATTTTGGTTTTTATTGCAAATAAGAATCCAAAGGCAGTGGTGGTAGTGGAGTTTTTATCAAAATATCTAATACTTTAACTCTGTGAAGACAAAATGAATCTATAGCAACCTGTAATAAAATCTCTTTATTCTTTAAGATACTTCTTTAATTATATTATTAATAAATTATAAAAGTATTTTACAACTTTCTCCCCCTCTAGATTTTTTTATTCAATGAACTCTCTTTTATGACATAAGCAGGCATTCCTTTTATGTATTTATTTTTATTTGTGAGTATGTGCAATGTATACAGGATTTATATTAGTGAAAATGAAAGGACATTCTGTGTTGGATGTGAGGATTTCATTCATTATCCAGCGCATAATGTATATCTGTTTATCACAATTGCATCAGTATTAGAGAAGGTGTCTACAGAAATCTTGAGCAAATGTAATAAAGAGATAGGATGACAATAAAGGAAAAGGTGGAGAAGAAAAGGTTCTTAATTTTTAAAATGATGTATTCTGGAGGCAACTATTCATCTACTGATTGCAAAGTGTTAACTAGTATAAAATAAAGATGGAAATAATAGAGCAACATGTTTTTATCTAATAAAATTGTGTTTTCCGATTCAATTTTTATTAACATTTAGGATGGCTTGAATATGATAAAGGAGAACTTCAGTGAACACATCTGGGAAACTCTGTATTCAAAATGAGAATGCCAGCCTCAGTTACTGAATTAGTTACAGGAAGGCTCAGTCACATTTTGACATTTATAGCTTGATGCCTGATTACATGAAGGAGCACAGCAGTACTTAAACTCAGGTCAGAAAAGGAACTGATGAGAAAATGTGACATTTTGAAGGGGGAAATAATATATTTTAAGAAAAATTTGAATATCTTGACAAGAATTAATATTTGATCCACTAGTTTGAGGCATTAATGAATCTAATTTTCTCCTAAACCCTTGAGAGGTATAGAATTAATTATCAAAAAAAGATGGAGAGGCTATTTCTAAGCAGTTTTCACAGAAGAACCTGTCTTCTTTAATGTCTTGCAATGCTGAATTGATTTTTTAGATACAATTATTCCTGATGATACCATCTTGTTTGCAGTCTTTTCCTAGATTAGATAAAAGGTGATGATTATAGATTTTGAATTGGGCCTACAGAAGCCTTCTATTCTAACCTTCTCATTTTTCAATAGAGGAAATTTAGGCTTATAAAAAAGTTGAATGATTTGTCCAAGGTCATACAACAAGTACATAGTTAGGATTCAAATCTAGATTTTCTGACTTGAAAGTACTCTTGTTAAATGACATTATACTGTTTTACTTTGTCTTAAGAAAAGCATAAAATATGTTCAGATAAATTACATTTTTTTCATGATATATATTAAAAAAAATCATTTTCTATATCATCAAATTGGGAACATAATTTTGGATTTGTGAATGCTATGTCAGTAGCACATAAACTCTACCAGACCTAATCAGAAAAGGCTTCATGTGGCATCCTAGTGAGAAACTGTTTGGTGGTCAAATCCTAGCCTACATCAGTAAGGGAATACACAATACTAGAAGGTTGTACACCGACAGACGATGTATTTGATTGTGACCTATGCAACAAATCCGCATAAGATGAATTTTAATTTTATGTGGCCTCCATTACCTTTTTTTCAGTGATTTGCAAAGTGAATGGTAAAAGAGGAGGCAGAGGGCTCTATTTTTTTTTTTTTAATCAGTGCTTGAATAGCAACTCTTGTGTCTTTTAATGTACCATCTTTCTTCATTTACTAATGAATTGAAATACAACTGGATGAGATATTGGAGGAAAATACATTTTAACACTGCAATTATTGAAACCAGAAAACAAAGTATTTGCAGCTGTGGGAGGAGGATTAACAGTTTCTTTTTGGAGAGAACATGGCAGAATTGGTTTTATCATGAGTCCAAAGGAAAGAAGAAACCATTTCATAGGAAACAATCATTTTATCTAATAGTGTTAATAACAAGTATCAGTAAACAGAATGGCCACAAAAAATTGTGGCTTGTGCCAACATCTCTTGTATACAATCAAATAGAGAAATTTTATGGCAAGTTTTACATATCTAGTCAACATAAACCTTGATAATTTATGACTTTATTAAGAAGAAAAACACAGGTAAGAGTAGTTAAAAATGTGTTGTGAAATGAGATTCAAGATTAAGAAACAAAAGAGGTTAGGTTAAAATTTTATATAGCTCTTAAATACTTTACAAGTGATTTATGATTAATATTATTAATGATTAATTCCTTCAAGACTGAGAAGAACTTGTGTCACAAATATTAAACAATTTCATAAAAATGAAATTGAAAATACTTTAATAACAAATAATTTAATGTGTATATCTTCCCCTGCCTCCACTTAGCTATCTATATGCAGATAGATTAACAGATTAGAGGATGGTTTAGTCACTGGATAATCAAAATTTTTAGAAAAAATGCTCCCTTCTGCAGTCCTGATACTTTCATAATTCTGCCTGGAAATCCTTTGTCATTCTTGGTCACAAACCCTAAAAACATTAGTTCCACGATCTGGGCCATCACCAGTGAAGTTTTGATGAATGATGTGCTCAGGGCCTGCAGTTAACTGATTTGTGCTTCCCATAGTCACATTCTTGAATTCTGGGATTTATGTAGATAATCTGCATAGTTTTCCCTCTCAGAGATTAAGGGATAAGGGAAATGGAATGGTGGGGAGAAGTTGGACTTTGTTTATCATGGACTCTCTTCATTACAGATTTTTTTGTTCCCTCTTGCCAAGTCTATGTCTGACATTACCTTGATAGCAATGAATATAGATTGTTTCTGAAATCTAGTGTAGGTGAAGTACAAATCCTGAAAACTAAATTAAAAAAAAAAAAAAAAAAAAAAGGTTTTTTAGAAAGAATTTTGTTGAGTCAGCAAAAAAAGAACTGGAAAACATGGAATTAACAAGGCTATTAGCATAAAAACTGCTGTTTAAAATATTCAATAAAACAAAGGTAAACTTCAATACTAGCTTTATGTGACTAGCTATTCAATAACCCAAAACAAAACCTGGATAAAATTGGAACATTCCTTCCAGTGATCTCTTGGCTCCATTGGAGAGTCCTGTAGTTAGCATAATTTTCAACTCCCATTCTGAGTTAAACAATATTAGTCACATAAAGTGATGTTTAAGCAATATTAATAAATAATGAAATGTTTCCCCACAATTTCTCTCTTCTGAGATTCTTAAAGCTCTACATTTTTATACCTGAAGATGTACAATTAATGAAAAAAAAGAGCTGGGTTAAGCTTTCAAAGGAAGTTCATTAAGTAATCCAGGTCATTAGAGCCATCCTCCCACCTAGCTATCTTATCTAAAGATTGACAGAATTTATTTAAGAAGGGGAGGAGCCAAATTGATAGCAAACTTCTCCAAAGCTCTCATGATCAGAGGAATTAAATTAAAGAAGTATTTGTTGTTTATTCTTCTTTCTCCAAGAGGACTATGGCAACAGGATGATGATGCCATGACACACATATGAGTTAGATTTAAGTGAGGATGGCCTGTGCACAGTCAGGAGCTTCACTTTCTCCTCCAGATTTATTTGGATCCAGTGGCAAGATATAGATCAGGAGGTCTGGAGATGATCTTGGATACAATAGGAGACATCAGCCTTTTTAAAGAAAAGGTCTTTAAGAGGTGATCATTTAGTGATTAAAGTTAGGTAAAAATTGAGGCAAAGAATGGCCTCATGTCAAAAAAAAAAAAAAATAAGGGATATAACACAGGGGCCTAGATTTGTAGCAGGAATTAAGTGAACTTTACAATACAGGGTTTTTCCAAAGCATTGGAAGCAATATCTTCCAATGAAAAAATACAACAGAGAAAAATGAGTGTGGCCACAAAAATCCCAAAACCAAGATTCATAATGTCATACTACTTTGAATATCATAAAAAGTTAAGTAAACATAATTAAATATTCATAATCTCATATGGTGGTTTGTTCTTGAAGAGGACCAAAATGACATCACTATATTAGCTTCAAGTTCCAATGTATTCAAATGTGACTGATCAGACCAATACAATGTCAGACACAAATAGTCCCCATGAACATTTGGGGTGAGATCTCTAACTCTGCACATCTTGTGTTTTTTCTGAGCTAATTCAGTTCTGATCACTCAATAGAGCATAGCACCTTATCTGATGATGGACAGTCTTAAGTCAAGGTCTCCCATGTCATTAAGCAATTCTAAAATTCTTTTTTTTTTTTTTTTGAGGCAATTGGGGTTATGTGACTTGCCCCTGGTCACACAGCTAGGAAGTATTAAGTGTCTGAGATCATATTTGAAGTGAGATCCTCCTGACTTCAGGCTGGTTTTCTATCCACTGTGCCACCCTGCTGCCCTAATTCCATAGTTCTTAAGAGAGATCTTGAGAATATTCTAGTATTGATTTTTGTGACCACCTTGTGAGCACTTGTCCTCTGTGAATACTCATTAATATATTCTTTTTGGCAAATATTCAAATTTGGCATTCAAATAATATGGCCAGCCCAATGGAATTGAGCTCTTTGCAATAGAATTTGAATGCTCAGAAGTTTAGTTTAGGAAAGGATATCAGTATCTGGTACAATTCAAATGGAAGCAATTCAGTTTCCTGGCATGGTGCTGGTATTCACAGGTTTCACAGGCATGCAACAATGAAGTCAGAACAATAGCTCTATAGATCTTCAATTTGGTAATCAATCTAATACCCCTCCTCTCCCACATTTTCCTTTAGAGTCTCCCAACCACTGAGTTAGTCTTGGCAATATGTGTGTTAATGTCATTATCAGGATATACATCCCTGGAAAGTATACTGCCAAGATAAGTGAACTTATCTACAGCATTCAAAATTTCATCATTCTCTGAAATCGATGGTTCCATATATGAATGGTGTGGTGCTGGTCGATGGAATAGCTGTGTTTTCTTGGTGTTTTTAGGCCAAAATTAGCACAAGCAGCAAAGAATTGACCCAAATTTTGCTGCATCTTAGCTTCAGAATCTGCATTGAGGACACAATCATCTACAAATTAAAAAATGTGTACCATTTTAGTTTTGACTTCAAGTTGTTGACCATCAGTATGGCGGCTGACTTTGATTCCATGTTAGTCCTTATTGAAGGCATTTGATAATGTAGCTAAAAATATCATATTAAAAGTATGGGAACAAGCACACAGCCTTGTTTCACTCCATTAGTGACTAGGAAATTTGAGGTTATTCCCTTCTGAAGACTCATGAATCTCATGACTTCATCACCAACATTTTATTACATCACCTGAATGCAACAAAACTTCATGAATGCATCCTTGCAGCAAATATTGGAATTTAATAAACTATGTAATTGTAAGGAGAAGAGACAGACAGGATATGAAAGTGATGAAGGCAAAGTATGTGCAGAGTTCTGGACTGATTATAGACTTATCCTCTTTAAGATGAATATTCACACTCAACACAAGGCAAAGACAAAAAGATCACTAGGAGAATTAATATCATCATATTAGAGAGCTTCTCTGAGAGGGAAGTTTGTTGCTAAAGCCACATATCACCTAAAGAAACCTTGTTACACAGACTCATAGCCAGGTTAAATATTAAACTACATTTAGAGGATTCACGGTGAACTGATAGTGATAGATTCAGATTATCTTCCACTGTTGTTACCCATGAGATTCCAAGAATTGGAACTTTTTAATAATTCTTCAAAAACAAAATTTTTTCTTTTGTTAGTGAGTTACATTTCCCGATTTATGACCTCATTGGGGGTTTTCTTGGCAAAGATATTTTGCCATTCCCTTCTCCAACTTCTTTTACAGATGAGTAAACTGGGGCAAAGAGGGTTACATGAATTGCCTAAGGTCATATGGCTAGTAAATATGTGAAGCCAGATTTAATTCAGAAGATGAATCTTTTTGACTCTAGGCCTTTCCACTGTGCCAACAGAATTTTTTTATGTATACTCAAATAATTCTTTGCTGTAAATTTATTTTTATAGTTTCTATTTGGCAAATGTGATAACGATGCAATATTATCTGTCTGAAATTGCTACCAGACATTTCTCTAAAATATTCTTTTTAATAGTCACTTTATCTTGATGTGATTAAAAAAAAAACTCTCATTCCAACTTCAAACCCTTAAAGTTTGAATTCAAATTGTATGTAAAAAGAAACATTGATTTTTATTTTAATATTCTACACATTCTTCTTATTTCTACTTGCTTAAATCTTCTCTCTTGCTTTTCTCCCTTTGATTAAACGTCCTACAAATTGTGAAATTCCGCCTTTATTTTTATTTACTTATTTATTTTGTTGTTGAGGCAATTGGGTTTAAGTGATTTGCCTAGTATTACACAGCTAGTAAGTATTAGGTGTCTGAGGCTACATTTGAACTAAGGTCCAATACTCTATTCACTGTGCTATCTAACTGTCCGTCATTTTTATTTTTAAACTCTGGTTCACTTCATTCACTTTCACTAATTTTCTTCAGTTCATCTCATCTCTATTTCCAAATCATATTCTAGCCTAATACTATACCAAATCTCTCTTACATTCTACCAATTTATTGTTGTTTTTTTCTTCTCTGGTCAGTGAAATTACCTTCTTACCTTATACTAAAACAATGAATCTTTCACCCTCTGGAGAGAAGAGAGGATAGCAGATGACATGTTCTCATATAATCTTAGTTCCAATGATCCACAATTCCACCCCAATCCACTAATATATTTCTTTTTTTTTAAATTTAATTTTATTTAATAATAACTTTGTATTGACAGAATCCATGCCAGGATAATTTTTACACAGCATTATCCCTTGCAATCACTTATGTTTCGTTTTTTCCCCTCCCTCCCTCCTCCCCCCCCAAGATGGCAAGCAGTCCTATATATGTTAAATATGTTGCAGTATATCCTAGATACAATACATATTTGCAGAACCGAACAGTTCTCCCGCTGCACAGGGAGAATTGGATTCAGAAGGTAAAAATAACCCGGGAAGAAAATCAAAAATCAAATAGTTCACATTCATTTCCCAGTATTCCTTCTTTGGGTGTAGCTGTTTCTGTCCATCATTTATCCAATGAAACTCAGTTAAGTCTCTTTGTCAGAGAAATCCACTTCCATCAGAATACATCCTCATACAATATCGTTGTCGAAGTGTATAATGATCTCCTGGTTCTGCTCATCTCACTTAGCATCAGTCCATGTAGGTCTCTCCAAGCCTCTCTGTATTCATCCTGCTGGTCATTCCTTACAGAGCAATAATATTCCATAACATTCATATACCACAATTTACCCAGCCATTCTCCAATTGATGGGCATCCATTCATTTTCCAGTTTCTAGCCACTACAAACAGGGCTGCCATAAACATTTTAGCACATACAGGTCCCTTTCCCTTCTTTAGTATTTCTTTGGGATATAAGCCCAATAGAAACACTGCTGGATCAAAGGGTATGCACAGTTTGATAATTTTTTGGGCATAATTCCAGGTTGTTCTCCAGAATGGCTGGATTCGTTCACAACTCCACCAACAATGCATCAGTGTCCCCGTTTTCCCGCATCCCCTCCAACATTCATCATTATTTTTTCCTGTCATCTTAGCCAATCTGACAGGTGTGTAGTGATATCTCAGAGTTGTCTTAATTTGCATTTCTCTGATCAATAGTGATTTGGAACACTCTTTCATGTGAGTGGTAATAGTTTCAATTTCTTCATCTGAAAATTGTCTGTTCATATCCTTTGACCATTTATCAATTGGAGAATGGCTTGATTTTTTATAAATTTGAGTCAGTTCTCTATATATTTTGGAAATGAGGCCTTTATCAGAACCTTTAATTGTAAAGATGTTTTCCCAGTTTGTTGCTTCCCTACTAATCTTGTTTGCATTCGTTCTGTTTGTACAAAGGCTTTTTAATTTGATATAATCAAAATTTTCTATTTTGTGATCGGTAATGGTCTCTAGTTCATCTTTGGTCACAAATTTTTTTCTCCTCCACAAGTCTGAGAGATAAATTATCCTATGTTCCTCTAATTTATTTATAATCTCGTTCTTTATGCCTAGGTCATGGACCCATTTTGATCTTATCTTGGTATGTGGTGTTAAGTTTGGGTCCTTTCCACTAATATATTTCAATAGTTACAAAAGCCTTTAAGCCATAATTTAGAACTTTATAGTAAAGATATTAGGTTTTGTTACAACTTTAATTCTTAATTACTTTATGATAACTTAATTTTCTACAATCCAAGGAAAAAAAAGTCCTTTTCCTATTTGTCTTTTCTCTTTGTAATCTCAACTTTTTCAGGGTTGCAAATGGAAGGAGAAAGTATACTGTGATTACATTTCCTCCTTAACTCTCACTGAAAGCTTAACAAAAGGATAATGAGTTTTAGCATCAGAATTGTAATCTGGGAGACTTGTTTTAGGTATAAAACTCCATTATTTTTTCCACCTTTATTTTTTGCACTTATTTTGCAACAATTTTTAATTTGCTATGTATTCCCTTTTGAAATCTGCAAGGTAAAAACAATATTACTTGAGCAAGAGAACTTCACAGATTGCCTGCAAAATTGCCTGCAAAATGTGAATTTTCATCATTTATCTGGAGTCATTAAAAATGAAAATTTATAGTCCTACAATACTGGATGACTATAATTTTGTTGATAAATTAATTAAATGGAACAAAACAAGACAAGGATATCTGATAAAGAGGTTAAGTTAATTTAAGAGGATTTACAAGTCCTAGATTATAACACCCTGCCAAACTTTACTTGACTGCCTTCAGCCCAAAGTTCAGTTTACTCATAAAGAATAACTAATTTTCAGGAAAGGGTGTTCATTTCTATATGCCTATATGCCAATCTGGGCACCTGCCCGTTTCTCATTATGCCTGATTTGAACCAATATTGGTCATTCTGTCCTTAATTAATACTTACTCGGGTAGACAATCAGAGATCCCACTTCTGATACCAAAAGTACTGATTGCCAATAAACTCGAAAACCTAAATTTGTTATTAGAAACAATTTTATTTAGTTGGTGTGGCAGAGGGGAAAGTCAGGAAAAAGGTGTGGCTACTCTTCACCAACCCTGTTACATCTCACTTTATAGAGTTCAAATAATGATACAAACATACTACCTGCTCCTGCACATAGGCAGGAAATGTATATCTTTACTTGAGCTATATATTTTCAATTAAGTAACAACATTGAATAAAACTTGGGCAAAGCCAAAACATAAGCTGTGGATAGACCCAAGTTTGGATGTTTTGGCTGAGCCAAAGACCTTTATAGACCCCAAACAAGAACTAAATGAAGTTTAAGTGTTCCTTGTAGTGATCTCTGGCTCTCTTCTAGGGTCTGAGTCAACATGATCTTCATTTCACATTTTGGATTAAACAATATTAGTCCCATAAAGCTTGGTTAAAAAAATTAGTAATAAAATTTAAAAAGTGCTTTCGTTACACTAGTCAAAGGGAATCCTATGATTTTCTTTCTTCTGAATTTGAAGTTAGCTTTAATTTATTCTTCCCTACTCTTCCTTTTCACCTTTAGCATTCTCTAAGACATAAGCCTTCATAATTCAAATGTCTCTCATACTACCCACTAAGTGGTATCATAGATTCCCTCCTCAACACATGGCTTTATGTCCATATACCTATATTATTCTTTTGCTAAGTCTTCTCCAATTCCAGCACTGGAATAACTAATTATAGATCTGAGAAGACAAAACTGTACAAATGCAGTAACCTAAAAATCAACACATTTAAATAAGCCATTGATTTTTTATAAATGGGAAATTGATTAAAAACAAACAGCTTAAGGCATTAACCCACATTATACCTTTTTATTAAATACATTTAGTGGCTATACAATAAGCTCCACAAGGGGACTAAAATAGTCCAGCTACAACCTCAGTCTGGAAACACTTGCTCTTGCCAAACAATAGCAGCTGTCAACAATTTTGACTTAAAATATTAGCACATTTGTTAATCATTATAATAGAAGATAATTGAGGATTATAAAATATTACTTCATAAAACAATGAAAATAAATTGAAGGAAAAATAAGCCTGCAACAAACTTGGTTTGACTAAGACAAAATATTCATGGGACATTTATATGTTAAACTGGAAAAAGAAAAACATGTAAAAATAAAAAGGAAACAGCTGAATCAGTCTTCTTATAACAATATATATTCATTATCAATGATAATAAAACTATGACATTTAGATTTTTATACCTCAGTTGCTGATTTGGTATATGGGAAAGTAAAAATGAACACTTCAAAAATACATTGAGAAAGGACTAGACCTTTCATCCTAAGAGAATCCCTCTAGTGACCACCCCAATTTTAATGGCATTTGAATTTATTTTCAATATCCTCAGAGTATTTGAATTTAGAAGAATCCAAAAGAATGGAAAAGGTCAGAATTAGTATTATTATCAAAAAGCTAAACAAAAAGACATTAACAACACCCTTTTGCAAAATTCTATCTTAATTAAAGCTTTATAGCAGCGATCCATGAATATATCAAAGGTAATCTTGTTTAAAACATGAGAAAGTAACAGGCAGGCTTTTGAAGATGACTTTCAATAGTGTATAATATCATTATGATACCATTCTTTTTGTTGTGTGTTGATTTAAAAAATTATCTAACTAAATAGGAAAATGCACAATTTTTTTCATTTTTATTGAACAAGTTAACTCTTATATTTCTAAATTATTCAATCTTTCTCTCTGTCTGTGTCTCTATCTCTCTGTATATATGATATATATATATATATATATGTATATAAATAAGTTCATAAACATTTATTTGAGGAGGTAGAGAACAGCTGAATCAAGAAGCTCTGAGTTCAAAGCTAGATTAAAATAGTATCGCTGTTACTCTGCGTAAATAGCAATTTTTGTCTATTTAATTTTCTTTATCTGTAAAGGGAGAATAATAACAATTCCCAAGAGTGTTGTGATAATAAAATATGATAATGTCTATAACATGGTTTTAAAACCATTTAAATGCTTGTTATTTAAGTTGCTCACATTTGTTATGGAGGATTTTGTACAGAACATCCTCTATAACAAATGTGAGCAGCTTAAATTTGTAGTTTATATTATATTATAGTTTATATTATAAGAATGAGCTACAAAAATACTACATGAGCTCAATTATATATACAAACATTCAAAAATATTGCATTAGAAATAAACATCAGAAAAAATAGATGGATATTGTATGTTGTCCAGATTAAGATATTTAGCCCATTGCTTTACACATCTTAAAGCAGAGGAACAAGATGGATAATTGGTTTTGGAACTGAATAGGAGGAAAAGTTTGAATTGAATTGAATACTCATTTGGGAAATTATTTAGTACTGTCATTTATACCAAGCTATTCCCTGCTGAAAACAAACAAGCAAGCAAGCAAACAAAAAACTTACCTTTTAAAGAAGCAATTAATGTCAGTGATGAAGCACTCTGATGTGAAATATCTATGAATTCTAACAGGTCATAATATCATGATAATTTCAATTATAGGTTTCCCAAATTACAATTTAAATATGTATATAGGGTATAAGCATTACCAACATATAATAATGATGAACTAAGTTTAAACAATTAAGTCATATAAAAAATCTCCCCCAAAAAAGGATCTTGGGAAAGATGACCACTCATGTGACAAAATGAGAGTAATAGATGGAATGCTCAAGTGTAATGGATTCTACAATATATTAAAGACCCAAAGAGAGGCCCACAATCCATTAGATATATCTTTTATGAAGGATTTGAAAAACTTTGATCCTTATTTTTTGCACAAGATGTGGAGATAGGGACTGGAAGACAATGCACTTGGGTAGAATTGGAACTTATTGAATGATTATATCTACAGAATAGTTATATTAGTTAAATAATATTAATCTGAGAGGTAGTTTGTGTAAGGCAGTGGGGTCAAATTAACATAGAAATGCAGGCCACTACACAATATATAAAGTTTCCCTGCAAGCTGTATATTGACTTAGGAAAAAATATGTTCACATTATGCATCCCTATTCTATTTATATTTATTTTGGAAAATATTTTTCTGTATTACAATTTAATCTGGTACAGGCTGCACTTAAGAATGTTGTAGCCCTTCATACATTTAATGTTGAGGAAAAATAATATATTGAAGTCAATTTATTATTATTATTATTTAAAAAGAGTCAGAATTCATGATCTGCTGCTTACTACCATTGTGATCTTGGCCAAGCTATTTAATTTCACTGGTTCTCAATTTCCTCTCATAAGCAAAGTGAAGACATTGTATAAATTAATCAACCATAATATGTTTTTATTAAGCATTTATTAGGTGCTTATTATGTGCCTGGTTCTCAATAAGCTCCCATTCTAATGGAAGAGATCTATAATTAGCATGTAATTATAAAGTACGGACAAATAGAAGGAAACATCTGAAGGAAATCATTAGCAGTAAGGGAAGGGAGTCCTATAGAAACTAAAATCAGAGCAAAGTATGGACCAGATAACCTGTAAGAGCAATTCTAATTCTCTATCATCTTATGATCGACTTGAAGAGAAGTGTCTAGAGGAATGTAATTAGGAATTTATTCTTTTCCTTATGCTGAAGAAATTTTTTGAGCTATGACTTAAATCAGGGTTGGGGAATGGCCAGCCCACAGGGCTTATATAACTCACAGGATAATCATTTGCTAAGGCAAACACAGGTAAGTATGAGTTTAAAGCTAGGTTTATAAATGATAATTTTGTATAACCTGTGAATGATATTATATCTAAAGAGCCCTTTGCAGAAAAAAGGTTTCCCAACCCTGACTTAAATGAAGGAATTTATTTCATGCTAGCCATATTTGTAGATGGCTGAAATTTAGAAGTATATAATTAAAGATGGATCTCGGATGAGAATGTCAACATCAGATTAGAATATTGAGCGGGATGTCCCATAGAAAGATGAAATTCCATATGGATAAATGTTGAGTTCTACACTTGAGTTTTACAAATACAAGATGGAGTACCTATGACTAGATAACAATTCCTGGAATTCAGATCTTAGAGTTTTAGCAGACTGCAAGTTTGAAATTACTCAGTAGAGTAGTTTGGTAGGTATTCTGCTATCTCAGGAACAGTATTTAAGACTATGGATTGATCCCTACCCTATATAACCCATAAACTTTCTTACTTTCTTAGCTGCTAGTTGCCTATTTTCCCCCTTTAAATCTTCTAGAGGCACTGGCCTTTTCAGGTCCACCTCTTGGCTGAATTTCACCTAAATAATGAGTTTATCTTAATCTTAGTCCAAGCAGTATTCAAATAGGCCTTTCTGTCTAGAACAATGAACTCTCTGTCAGGGTAAGAGGTTAGGGAGGTTGGACTACTTAGTTCATAGTATTTGTACTGTGAAAGAGTTCGTGGGGCTGGAAATGATTTTTTGTATGTTATTTTGCAGATGAGTATCCAAATAAGCTTTCAATCAGACTGTTTGATTTAGTGAGTTTCTATTGACAAAGTCAGAGAAAACCTTCAGGGTTATCCAGTAATTATTCTCTCTTGTTTCTGGTGCCTGCTGTCTTTTAAAAAGAACTTTTGCTAGAATGAATTAATTTCTTGGGTTGAGGACAATGTGACTATTGTAGAGAAATCTACAGATATTCCTGTTGTATGTTAGATCAAAATTACAAGAATTATCTCAAATATACAAATGTTCCTTTCTCATTAAATTTATAGAATTCCCATTATAAATGATCTTGAAGTCAGTTTGATACAAATAATGAAAAGCTTTTGCTCATGAACCCTTTATTTTCAGTACAAGCTTCACCAGGCTGCTTGACAGTACAGAAATGGCACTCTGGACAAATACATCATCTTGGTCCTCAAATTCACTTAATCTTGTCATCTAAACAAGGACTATTTATTGTGTTGTGGAGAGGATAAGACATGCACACAGATCAGTGCTGAGATCATGAAATTCATTTTGCCATTGTTTACTCTAGCAATCTGAAGAAAGTCATTTTTCGACCAATCTTATTAGTGCAGATATAAACCTTAGCCCCGGCAGTAAGATTGTAGTGATTAATTTATATAGCTACTCAGGCCTCTTTCCTATTAATAATGGGCCTATAGTATAGCTGTATTCCAGGGGCTAGCATTTTATCTGATTTATAAACACATTTTATATATTTTGCTGATGTAAGTTTTAATACATTTAATAAAATGCTTTATAAACTTCATTATTAATGTGGAAATTTCATAGAGGGCTGAGGAGAAAACATATCTTCTATCTAGGTCATGGCTTAAACAATTCATAAAAATTGCAAATGTTTTATTTGGGTGCTTCCAGATTGCCACGTAAAGGATTCTTTTTGCAATGAGTCCCACATAGATTTTTTGCAAAAATGTTTACTTTGTAAGTAGCTTAAGTCATAAAATGCCACAGATGATTATAAGAACAAGGGAATCCTTTTTTTAAAAAAAAGCATTCATTGTTATGCATTTTTGATATTACAATTCCATAATTCATAAGATCTGCCATAGAACAACTGTTAAAAAACCACCAAACCAAACCAAACCAAACAACAACAAAACACTGTTATCTGGCTAAAAGCCTACTGAAAAAGATATCAGTATTATTCTGCAGCATCAGTGGTATAATGGAATTCAACTTTATTGTTTTGATCATTACCCATTTCAATCTTAAATTAAACCACTCAAAGAATTTTATAAAGAAGACAATTTTACAACCAATCCTATAAGACATTAACCATGCTGAAACCAATAGTCAAGCTAATAAAATTTAGAGGAATCCCAATATGGGAATAAAATGAGGGAAAAATAATAATAGCTGATATTTAAATAGTATTTTGAAGTTTGCAAAATGTTTTCTGTACATTGTCAAATTGAAGTCTCCTAACAACAGTGTGAAGTATTTAATAGAGATATGTCCACTTTAAAAATTAGGAAACTAGGATACAGAGTTTTCAATAGTTAGTTTTGTTGTTATTCAGTCATGTCTGACTCTTTATGACCCCATGAATCATAACATGTCAAGCCCTTTTATTCTCCACTATCTTTCACATTCTAAATTCATATTTGTTCTTTCTATACTATCTATCCTTATTATCTTCTGCTTTCCCTTTTCCTTTTATTTTTATTTTTTTAAATTATTTTTTATTTTTTTATGATTTTTTAAAATAACTTTTTATTGATAGAACTCATGCCAGGGTAATTTTTTACAGCATTATCCCTTGCATTCACTTCTGTTCTGATTTTTCCCCTCCCTCCCTCCACCCCCTCCCCCAGATGGCAAGCAGTCCTTTACATGTTGAATAGGTTACAGTATATCCTAGATACAATATATGTGTGCAGAACCAAACAGTTTTCTTGTTGCACAGGGAGAATTGGATTCAGAAGGTATAAATAATCCAGGAAGAAAAACAAAAATGCAAGCAGTTTATATTCATTTCCCAGTTTTCTTTCTTTGGGTGTAGCTGCTTCTGTCCATCCTTGATCAATTGAAACTGAATTAGTTCTCTTTATTGAAGAGATCCATTTCCATCAGAATACATCCTCAAACAGTATCGTTGGTGAGGTATATAATGATCTCCTGGTTCTGCTCATTTCACTTAGCATCAGTTCATGTAAGTCTCACAGGACTTACTCCTCTGTATTCATCCTGCTGGTCATTCCTTACAGAACAATAATATTCCATAACATTCATATACCACAATTTATTCAACCATTCTCCAATTAATGGGCATCCATTCATTTTCCAGCTTCTAGCCACTACAAACAGGGCTGCCACAAACATTTTGGCACATACAGGTCCCTTTCCTTTCTTTAGTATCTCTTTGGAGTATAAGCCCAGTAGCAACACTGCTGGATCAAAGGGTATGCACAGTTTGATAACTTTTTGAGCATAGTTCCAAATTGCTCTCCGGAATGGTTGGATTCATTCACAATTCCACCAACAATGTATCAGTGTCCCTGTTTTCCCACATCCCCTCCAACATTCCATATTATCTTTCCCTGTCACTCTAGCCAATCTGACAGGTGTGTAGTGGTATCTCAGAGTTGTCTTAATTTGCATTTCTCTGATTAATAATGATTTGGAGCATATTTTCATATGTCTATAAATAGTTTCAATTTCTTCATCTGAGAATTGTCTGTTCATATCCTTTGACCATTTATCAATTGGAGAACGGTTTGATTTCTTATACATTAGAGTCAATTCTCTATATATTTTGGAAATGAGGCCTTTATCAGAACCTTTGATTGTAAAAATGTTTTCCCAGTTTATTGTTTCCCTTCTAATCTTGTCTGCATTTGTTTTGTTTGTACAAAAACTTTTCAATTTGATATAATCAAAATTTTCTATTTTGTGGTCAATAGTGATCTCTAGTTCTTCTTTGGTCATAAATTCCTCCCTCTTCCACAGGTCTGAGAGGTAAACTATCCTATGCTCTTCCAATTTATTTATAATCTCATTCTTTATGCCTAGATCATGAACCCATTTTGACCTTATCTTGGTGTACGGTGTTAAGTGTGGGTCAATGCCTAGTTTCTGCCATACTAATTTCCAATTTTCCCGGCAATTTTTGTCAAATAGTGCATTCTTATCCCAGAAACTGGGGTCTTTGGGTTTGTCAAACACTAGATTATTAAAGTTATTGGCTGTTTTGTCCTTTGAACCTAACCGATTGCATTGATCAACTAGTCTATTTCTTAGCCAATACCAGATGGTTTTAGTAACTGCTGCTTTATAATATAATTTTAGATCTGGTACAGCCCCCTTTTCCTTTTAACATCAAGTCTTTCCTAACAAGTCTTGTCTCCTCATTATGTGGCTGAAGTATTTAAGCTTTAATATTTGATCTTCCATGGAATAGCCAGAATTAATATCTTTAAGTATTGACTGATTTAATCTCCTTGTTGTCCAAGTAATTCTAAAAAGTCTTCTCCAGTCCCAGATTGTGAAAGTATTGATTCTGCAGTAGCTGGGTTTGCTTTTAGTCCAACTCTCACAGCCATACATCACTACTAAAAAACCAAAGCTTTGACTATATATTGTTGACAAGGTCATTTCTTTGCTTTTTAGTATGCTGTCCAGATTTGTCATAGTTTTCCTTCTAAGGAGCAAACATCTTTTAATTTCATGGCTGCCGTCACTGTCTGCAGTGATCTTTGAGTTAAAGAATAGAAAATATAATAGTGCAAGTATCAAGTCTACGATTTTGAAACCAGATTTTCCTGACTTTAACTTTAACTCTTTGTCTATTATAGTATGTTGACTCTCAGAAAGAAAAGTCTGAATTTTTTTTAATTAGTCAAGAAAGGACATCCCATTTGATTAAATGAAAGATTTTACATAACAGCATTAGTAGCATATTGGAAAATGCTATTATCAATTGGATGAAAGTATTTTCCCAATACAAAAAAATTGTCCATGAAAATAATCTGCAAATTTATCAAACATAACAAGGGAACAAAAAAAATTAAGTGAAGGAAGATACATTATAATGGCAAAGGAATACAATAGAACATTGATCCTCCATGTGACCAGTAGAGATCTAGAAAGTAAGAATTTATCTGTTTATTTCCTTCAATATCCAGTTAATTTGGTGATGTACATTTCTGGTCCACTTGGCAAGTATACTTCTTTGATTTAAAGGTTTGACTTGTCAGAATCCTAGTGTCTGAGAAAAATTTCCCTTAATACAACACCTTTTAGCCTGAAGATGATTTTACCGAACAATCTACTAGGTTGTGCATTATATTCCCTTGCTGAGAAAATAATGCATTGATTAGCCAATATAAATATCCATTCTACTTAGCAATTCAATTTCTCATTGTGAATTATTAAATTGAGTTTATGGTACAGAAAAGTCTTCAGAGAGTTTGGGAAACATGAATCAGTTTTTGTTTGTTTATTTTTTTCCTCAGGTCCCAGCTTGGATGAGCTGACCACTTATTTTTCCATACTTGTAGAACTAAGATATCATCCCCAACCTCGTTCCTGCCACCCCCTGACAAATACGTACACCCCATAAAAACACTACTACTCTGAGAGACTCAGCCATAGATATTATTGCTGTCTTACTGCACATGTACACATCATGGGGCATATTAATGCTTTGTACTGTATACATGCTTCAGTTCTCTTGAGGTTTCTATACTATTTGTTATTGAAAGAGACAGTAATATAATGTACAATTGTGTTGTCTCGAACTGCAGGAGTGGAAAATTAAAGGAGCTAAATGCCACAACAAAGGTAGAGAGTAATTTGGGAAAATCCATTTAGTATGACAAGTGATTGGATTTCAGGACATTGCTGCCTGAACAGGGAATGAACTATCAAATGAGGGGCCTGAGGTATCATCGATGCAAATATTATTTAAGAAAAGCAAGAGAAGGGTAAGTTCAGTGCTAAAAGCAGAAGATTAAGGTCTCATGCCATAATTCTAACCTAAGTACTTCCTTCCTCCTTGTTTTAGAAGATAGCTAAGGCTGGTTAAATTTGAATGGAAGATAAATGATAAAAATTAAATATCATATGTACTGGATTCTAGACTGTATGATTATCTGTTTGTATACATGAAAGAAAAGTAAATATATCTTTGCTGCTGTTGTTATACTCTAGCTGACTTAAATTTTCTAACTGGAGGAGATTCCAAATTAACTCAGAGAATAACAATTTGATAGGTGGAAGGGATCTCAGCAATCATCTGGTCCAATACCCAGAGGAAGTACAATACTTGATATTTGGAGGCAGAGGTGCTTCTTAATTTAGGATTAGTGATGTCCATCCCTTCCCTTGCAGAGCCAATTCAATTCAATCCAAAGATGAGCCCAAGCAAAAATATGGGAAGGATGGTGGAATAGTAATTAGCTATGTTCCTCTAGAGTCCCTGTCACCCCTAGGACTTAATGTTTTCAATGACTATGTTTCAAATGTGCAGAATCTAGAAAGGGAGAAAAGAGATTGAAAAACGTTTTTTATTTGGGCCATAGAAAGACTTACTGGACATAGCATGCACAATCTCAACAAATGAGAAAATAATTGTACCCATAGGAGCCTTTGTTTTTTTCATTTTTAAAATGAGTGAGTTAGATGAGATGAACTCTGAGCTCCCATATGGATCCATATGATCACTGTGAAGAAAGACAGAAAGAATCTTGCACACACTTAAAGTTAATATAATATTTGTTGAATTGTGGAAATATATGAAAAATACTCACCACCTCCAACACACACACAAACACAGACACAGACACAGACACAGTTCCTATGTCCTCTCTCCACAAATGAGTTTAAGGAAATGGGTAAAGAGAAACCCAATGGTACTAAGCAAATAAATACCTTTATCCAAATGGGTTCTGTCAAGAGGGGTGAGTTCAAAACCTGAGCCAGCCTCCTTAGCTTGAGGATAGCCTAGTGAATGAAATCCAAATCTACTAAGAGAGGCCAGGGGGGTTTCAAAACATCTAATTTGACCTGAGGCAATATCAGTCACTGAGATTGTGCAGAGATATGGGTGATTGATAAATTCAAACATTTCTTAAACTCATGGTAAGTAATAGCTTCAATTAATCCTATCTTACATACACGTAACATTGACCTGCTAAATTTTCAAAGAAAACTGGTAAACTATGACAATCAGGCATTTTTGAAATTTCTTTTTTCAGGCCCTTAGCTCAGGAGTACAGGGAAGAAACTTCCCATAATATTTGTGACTGAGAACCAGATCATGTACTTCAGAGAGATGGATGGAACTCAGAGAGATAGCTTCTAGCTAAGAGCCACTGTCCCAAAGCAGGGTAGTGATTACTCAGTGGGGTCAAAAGCAAGCAGATTTTCTATGACAGGTAGATAAGATTGCAGCAATGCACATAATAGAAAGATTTCTATGGTAGAGAATGCTTCTTGCTTTTCCTTCCCTATCTCTTTCTTTGAAACTAAGTGATTGGATGATATCTCCTTCCCCTCCCCTATTTTTTCTCCATATTCATTTAGGCAGTGCAAGGAAATAGGAGAAACTATGTTTTTTTTTTTTTTTTTTTTTTTTTTTTCCTATTCTCCATTACTGATAGTAGATTGTAAGTCTGCTTTTCTTTTTAGAAATGAGCGTTTCCATGTCTATGGACCCGTTATTACTTGAGATCAGAGTGTGTGTGTTGGGGGATTGGGGAGAGAAAGATCCTCGAGGGATTTTGAATTTAACAGACTTTCTAGAGTAGGATCCTGCAATTCTAGCACAGGAGGTTAAAGATTTTCCTAGGGGCCAATGAGTCACAGTTTCATTGCATAATTGATCCTATAACTCTCCCAAGAAGAACTCTAAAATGTGAGTGAGTCTTATTTCAATTTCTCCTAGGAAAATGAATCTATTGAAACCAAGATGCTACTCAGGGTGTAAGAGTTGCTCTGAAATGTTAGATTTCACCCTTTTACCTGTAAGAAACAAAAGGTCTTTACAGGAACCCTGCAGACTCACTGATAAAACCAGGAAAAGATTTTTATTCACAGTCTTGCAAGAACAGTATCCACAAACCTTTTAAACCACCAAAGCATAATATTTTGTACTCTGTCCTGAAATGCAAGTTCCTCCCCTGATTTCCCATTAGCTGGTTACACTTAGCCAGAGTATCTAATTCTCCCATTTGACCATGAGTTCCCACCCCTAATTACATCTCCCAACTGTGTTCACCTTATTTGGTCATAGTTCCTGGCAAGAGACCATATTGGCAAAAATCAGTAACATGTTTTCTGTCCCATAGGTGTTAACAAGTGGGTTATTATGTAGAAGTCCCTAACTTCAAATACCCCCTCCCCAGATGCAGAAGCAATAGTTCAACCACATTTTCCATATTACCCAAAGAAAAAAGGGGGTACTGAGGGGAACTGAAGAAGAAAATCTCACCTTTGAACTGGCCTACTTTGCTTAAGCTAGCCTTTCTTTCAAAGAGGGGAAAATGAGGAGGATATAAATATTTTCATGTTTCGCAATGGCACCCAGTATTACATATATCAAGCATTTTATAAACCTCAAAATGCTATTTAAATGTCAGTTATTATTATAGTCACTTAACGTATTTTACTCATCTGTAAAATATTGTGAGTAGATGGTTTCTGAGAATTATACAACTATAAGATTTAGATCTTGGGAAAAAACAAAAAAACTATCTTCTTAAAGACTTGTTTTCCCTATAACTTTACAAGCTTTAGTGTAGTTTCTAAATTATAGGTTTAGTACATTCTGGGTCCCTGAAGGAAAGGTTTGGTGATTTCATTTCTATTATAGTAAGCACAAGTTTACTACCATAATCTACAATTTAAGTCCAAGGCACCTGAGATAGATTTAACTCTTCCGCTCCCCAAATTTTCTGTTTGTATGTGAATAAACCCTAACTTCAGAGTTTATAATTTGTTGTATATTCAATGGTGTATAGAAGCCAACTTGAACTGATTGGCCAGAGCCTGTAATTAACTATTTAATGTGAGCACCAACCACCTCAGAAGTTGGTCAATGCTATAATTCACAATTTGATTTGTTTTGTTGATTGCTTAGACTTAAAGTTACAGAGAAAATATTAATAATAGATATTAAACTTAAGAGCATATCATGCATACATTTCCCTCCTCTTCCCAGAATTGGTTGTTAAATATTTACCAGCACATCTGTTTACATTGTATCATTAACTATAGTGATATTTCAAACATCTAGCACATTTAATTAGCCTCTTCATAGTAAAAAAAGCTTATCTTAGGAGGTTTTACAGTGCTATCCAAGTTGTGGTAAAAGACGTGGGGAAGTCTCCAAGCATTAGAGTCAATGCTTTTTGGAGGATTTGTGAGAGGATATGAACAAAAATCTTATAGGAAGAAAAGGCATGATTGCAATTAGGACCCTGGAGGGATTATTTACTTTGATCAGATAATGGCCCCCAAATTAAAATATAATTTAAAGTTTTAAAATGGCCTGCCTTGGCCCTGTTTTGGTTTAGTGGAGACGAAGAGTTGGATCACAAGTCACCCAAAAGGGAGACTATCTATCATTGCGTGAGGTCTAAAAAGTCTTAAATCTTTCCTTTTTTCAAATGTTCTTGACTGATCAATTTAATCATGAATGTGAAAGGATCATGCTACTATGCTTTATAACCAAACCAGCCACAAAAGATAGCTGATTAAGAACAACTGCTGAAGGAGCTATGAGAAGTTATAACAAGGTGGATTTTGAATGAACCACTGGAGGAGCAGTCATGCTTATACTTGTAATAATATAAACACTCATTTACGTAGTACTTATGGCTTACAAAATTATTTTTTCATAATAGTCATTCAAGTTAGGTAGATCAGTAATTATCCTTATTACTTTTTTGGGGATAAGTTCTATATTTTTGTAAGCGTAAAGCAAATAATTCTCTCTGAAACAAGATATCTATCTTGGTCTGCAACTCATGATTTCAGAGTTGTGTGGGGAAACTGAAAGGTAATTATACTCCTTGATGGTTATAAAGACAGTAGACATTAGAGATAAGACAATCTTCCATCTTTCAGACTCAGACGTTATCTCTGTTCAGCACGCTATGCTTTGCCTCTCATTTTATGTGTCATATTTAAATATAAAACCTTAATTTCTTTATATAACTATCAACAAGTATAATGGTCTTTATATGGAATAAGCAAATGTCAACCTGGGATTCTAATTAATTAGTAAGCAAGTATTTATTAATGATGTTATATATTGAACACTGTGACCTCTACACATTGGGGATGAAAACACAAAAATGAAAGTAGTCCTTGCTCTCCAAGGACTTATATTACAGTAGACTCAGCTATGATTTCTCTGACTTCAGTGCTCATCCTGTACATTATTTCATTTTACAGAAGAAAGAATCACATATTGCCCAAGGAGGAAAGTTACCTAAGATTATTGACCTGGATGTCACTTATTACTGATGAAGTGATTGTGAACTACAAGGGAGTGAAAATGCAATGTCTAAGGGAAATAATGCACAGAGTTACACTCTACACATTGTTTTTTTTTTTTTTTTTTTTTTTGTTTATTCATTCCCACCATTCTTTTTGTAGGAGTGAATCTGACTGGGAAGAAGTGCCTCTCTCTACTCCCATTTCCATTTCTGTCTGACAAATCCAGTGTGTTCACACTGAGGCATAGAGATTGCTTGTTTGAAGAACATTTAAATTGCTTTGCAATTGGTAAATCTAAACAGAAGCATACCATTAGTCCTTTGCCTATCTGGCTCCACATAGCTCCTGCCTAAAGCTGCTATGTGTGCTATCATGTAAATAGGTATTCTACACTTGGGGCAGAGCTATGAAGCCAGTATAGATGTAGGCCAAGTGTTACTGAGTGATAACCAAGGAGTAAACCAGACTAGCATAATTTACTCATCTTTGCTGAATGATTTAAATATAAATATTCAAATAATGCTGCAAACAAAACAGAATAATTATTTTACTTTTATTAACAATGTACTGGATGTTCACTTTTTTTCTCTATGACTCAAGAAATTTTCTACCAGCAAATGAGGGGGAGTAAATTTATCTACTGTGATATTTTCCAATTCAGCCAACTTTTTCTCTTAGATAAATCTAACATTGTGGGTATATGATGGCAAAGGTCCCATTTTAAGGAATTTAAATTATTTTGATGATCTTGAAGTTCCCTCCTAGCTTTAGAAAATATGATCCAAGTTCTACTATACATGAAATAATTTGTGATGATTAGGAAAAAGCTTAACTTTTCTAGGCCTAAATTTCTTCATCTTTTAAATAAGGAACTGGGATGAAATGACCTCCTAAGGTCTTTTCTGTTATAAATTAATGATCCTTTGATCAATAATCTCATGTTTTAATTGTCTTGAAAGTTTAAGCCCTTAAAAATTGTTTTTTGGTTGTTGATCATTTGAAAAGAATAGGGACTACTGTAGGTTGGGATCCTTCAGAGGACCAGATTTTCTAGGAAAGCAGATTCTTTGAAACTTTAATCCAAGAAATTCCACTTCTTATTCTCAATGAGTTTTTAGGATTTCCCAAACTGAAAAGCAACCAACAGTTGCTCTCTAATCTCTTTTAGATAGAATGTTTCTTCTTTTTATGCAGGTAAATTTAGTAAAACAAAATTTTTCCCTCTCTTTTTCCCTATCCATATAAAATAGCATATACTAAAGTACAGAGTTGGTGCTCAATAAATTGTTATTAATCAGTTTTTGATTAATTGAAGAAGTGGCTATATAAATAGATAGAAAAGACAATCTGATTTGGGCAAAAGATGGTAGATAGCTCATAGAAAAATTTCATTGTTAGGAGGGGAAATTCTGTGTTCTTGGAGAATCCCTTGAACCATTTGGGTACCATGCTTCTGAAGAAGAACAAGTGTGACAAATCTTTTAGAGAAGAATGCTCTTTCCCTGCTTTCTCTCAACAACTGGGACAAAGCCTTATTTACTTTATATTAATTAAGGATATAAGTAAGCTCCCTCTATTTGCTTTGTTTTTTTCAAATGGAGAAATAATGACATAGATTTAGAACTAGTAGCAGCAAATGTTTAACAACTAGCTCTCTGAAAAATATATGCTACTTTTAACTTTAATTTTAATTACTAATTGTTTTCATCACATTTTTATGTCTAGGTAATCAACAAAACAAAAAATAAATAAACCTGATTTCTAGCATTTGGCAATTTCTGAGGTGTAAAATTTCATAGTAACAATTTAACAATTGCCTCTCAGGATCTTATATTAACTGGCTCCAGCACAGTCATTTTTTTTTTAATTTTTATTTAATGATTACTTTATATTGACAACATTATCCCTTGCACTCGTTTCTTTTCCGATTTTTTTCCCCTCCCTCCCTCCACCCTCTCCCCTAGATGGCAAGCAGTCCTTTAAATGTTGGATATGTTGCAGTATATCCTAGATACAATATATGTTTGCAGAACCGAACAGTTCTCTTGTTGCATAGGGAGAATTGGATTCAGAAGGTATAAATAACCCGGGAAGAAAAACAAAAATGCAGATAGTTCACATTCGTTTCCCAGTGTTCTTTCTTTGGGTGTAGCTGCTTTTGTCCATCATTAATCAATTGAAACTCAGTTAGGTCTCTTTGTCAAAGAAATCCACTTCCATCAAAATATGTCCTCATACAATATCGTTGTCGAAGTGTATAATGATCTCCTGGTTCTGCTCATTTCACTTAGCATCAGTTTATGTAAGTCTCGCCAGTCCTCTCTGTATTCATCCTGCTGGTCATTTCTTACAGAACAATAATATTCCATAACATTCATATACCACAATTTACCCAGCCATTCTCCAATTGATGGGCATCCATTCATTTTCCAGTTTCTAGCCACTACAAATAGGGCTGCTACAAACATTTTGGCACATACAGGTCCCTTTCCCTTCTTTAGTATTTCTTTGGGATATAAGCCCAATAGAAACACTGCTGGATCAAAGGGTATGCACAATTTGATAATTTTTTGGGCATAATTCCAGATTGCTCTCCAGAATGGTTGGATTCGTTCACAACTCCACCAAGAATGCATTAGTGTCGCAGTTTTCCCGCATCCCCTCCAACATTCATCATTATTTTTTCCTGCCATCTTAGCCAATCTGACAGTGTGTAGTGGTATCTCAGAGTTGTCTTAATTTGCATTTCTCTGATCAATAATGATTTGGAACACTCTTTCATATGAGTGGTAATAGTTTCAATTTCATCCTCTGAAAATTGTCTGTTCATATCCTTTGACCATTTATCAATTGGAGAATGGCTTGATTTCTTATAAATTTGAGTCAGTTCTCTATATATTGTAGAAATGAGGCCTTTATCAGAACCTTTAACTGTGAAGATGTTTTCCCAGTTTGTTGCTTCCCTTCTAATCTTGTTTGCATTAGTTTTGTTTGTACAAAGGCTTTTTAATTTGATGTAATCAAAATTTTCTATTTTGTGATCAGTAATGGTCTCTAGTTCATCTTTGGTCACAAATTTCTTTCTCCTCCACAAGTCTGAGAGATAAACTATTCTGTGTTCCTCTAATTTATTTATAATTTCGTTCTTTATGCCTAGGTCATGGACCCATTTTGATCTGATCTTGGTATATGGTGTTAAGTGTGGGTCCATGCCTAAATTCTGCCATACTAATTTCCAATTATCCCAGCAGTTTTTATCAAATAATGAATTCTTTTCCCAGAAGTTAGGGGCTTTGGGTTTGTCAAACACTAGATTGCTATAGTTGACTATTCTGTCTTGTGAACCTAACCTTTTCCACTGATCCACTAATCTATTTCTTAGCCAATACCAAATGGTTTTGGTGACTGCTGCTTTATAATATAATTTTAGATCAGGTACAGCTAGGCCACCTTCATTTGATTTTTTTTTCATTAATTCCCTTGAGATTCTCGACTTTTTATTGTTCCATATGAATTTTGTTGTTACTTTTTCTAGATCATTAAAATATTTTCTTGGAAGTTTGATTGGTATAGTACTAAATAAATAGATTAGTTTAGGGAGTATTGTCATCTTTATTATGTTCGCTCGGCCGATCCAAGAGCACTTAATATTTTTCCAATTATTTAAGTCTGACTTTATTTGTGTGGAGACTTTTTTATAATTTTGCTCATATAATTCCTGACTTTCCTTTGGTAGATAGATTCCCAAATATTTTATGGTATCAACAGTTATTCTGAATAAAATTTCTCTTTGTATCTCTTGCGGTTGGGTTTTGTTGGTGATATATAAAAATGCTGAGGATTTATGGGGATTTATTTTGTATCCTGCTACTTTGCTAAAATTATGAATTATTTCTAATAGCTTTTTAGTAGAATCTCTGGGGTTCTCTAGGTATACCATCATATCATCTGCAAAGAGTGATAGTTTGGTTTCTTCATTGCCTACTCTAATTCCTTTAATATCTTTCTTGACTCTTATTGCCGAGGCTAGTGTTTCTAATATGATATTAAATAATAATGGTGATAGAGGGCAACCTTGCTTCACTCCAGATCTTACTGGGAAAGGTTCCAGTTTTTCCCCATTGCATATGATGCTTACTGATGGTTTTAAACATATGCTCCTGACTATTTTAAGGAAAAGTCCATTTATTCCTATGCTCTCAAGTGTTTTTATTAGGAATGGATGTTGAATTTTATCAAATGCTTTTTCTGCATCTATTGAGATGATCATATGGTTTTTGTTTGTTTGGTTATTGATATAGTCAATTATGCTAATAGTTTTCCTAATATTGAACCAGCCCTGCATTCCTGGTATAAATCCTACTTGGTCATAGTGTATTATCCTGGGGATGATTTTCTGTAATTTTTTGCTAATATTTTATTTAAGATTTTAGCATCAATATTCATTAGGGAGATTGGTCTATAATTTTCTTTCTCTGTTTTCAGCCTACCTGGTTTAGGTATCAGTACCATGTCTGTGTCATAAAAGGAGTTTGGTAGGACTCCTTCAATCCCTATTTTTTCAAATAGTTTATTTAGCATTGGAGTTAATTGTTCTTTAAATGTTTGGTAGAATTCAGATGTAAATCCATCTGGTCCTGGGGATTTTTTCTTAGGAGTTGATTGATAGTTTGTTCTATTTCTTTTTCTGAGATGGGACTGTTTAGGATATTTACTTCTTCCTCTGTTAGTTTGGGCAAGCTATATTTTTGGAGGTATTTTTCTATTTCATTTAAGTTGTCAAATTTATTGGCATAAAGTTGGGCAAAGTAACTCCTAATTATTGCTCTAATTTCCTCTTCGTTAGTGGTGAGTTCTCCCTTTTCATTTTTAAGACTAACAATTTGATTTTCCTCTTTCCTTTTTTAAATCAGATTTACTAAGGGTTTGTCTATTTTGTTGGTTTTTTCATAGAACCAACTCTTAGTTTTATTAATCAATTCAATAGTTTTTTTACTTTCAATTTTATTGATCTCTCCTTTTATTTTTAGAATTTCAAGTTTAGTGTTTGACTGGGGGTTTTTAATTTCTTCCTTTTCTAGCATTTTTAGTTGCAAGCCCAATTCATTGACCTTCTCTTTCTCTATTTTATACAAATAGGCCTCTAGAGATATGAAATTTCCCCTTATTACCGCTTTGGCTGCATCCCATACATTTTGGTATGATGTCTCATTATTATTGTTTTCTTGGGTAAAGTTATTAATTATGTCTATGATTTGCTGTTTCACCCAATCATTCTTTAGTATGAGATTATTTAGTTTCCAATTATTTTTTGGTCTACTTCCCCCTGGTTTTTTGTTGAATGTAATTTTCATTGCATCATGGTCTGAAAAGGATGCATTTACTATTTCTGCCTTACTGCATTTGAGTTTGAGGTTTTTATGTCCTAATATATGGTCAATTTTTGTATAGGTTCCATGAACTGCTGAAAAGAAAGTGTATTCCTTTCTGTCTCCATTACATTTTCTCCAGAGATCTATCATATCTAACTTTTTTAGTATTCTATTTACCTCTTTGACTTCTTTCTTATTTATTTTGTGGTTTGATTTATCTAATTCTGAGAGTGCAAGGTTAAGATCTCCCACTATTATAGTTTTACTGTCTATTTCTTCTTGCAGCTCTCTTAATTTCTCTTTTAAGAATTTAGATGCTACCCCACTTGGTGCATATATGTTTAATATAGATAGTGCTTCATTATCCATGCTACCCTTTAGCAAGATATAGTGCCCTTCCTTATCTCTTTTAATTAGATCAATTTTTGTTTTAGCTTGACCTGAGATCAGGATGGCTACCCCTGCTTTTTTGACTTCCCCTGAAGCATAGTAGATTTTGCTCCAACCTTTTACCTTTAACCTGCATGTATCTCCCCGCTTCAGGTGTGTTTCCTGTAAACAACATATTGTAGGATTCTGGCTTTTAATCCATTCTGCTGGATCCATTCTGCTAACCGCTTCCTCTTTATGGGGGAGTTTACCCCGTTCACATTTATGGTTAGAATGACCAATTCTGTATTACTTGCCATCTTGTTAACCCCGGTTTATGCTTTTCTCCCTTCTTTCCCCTTTACCCCCCTTCACAGTATTAAGCTTGTGAGCACCACTTGCTTCTCACAGCCTTCCCTTTTTACTATCCCTCCCCCCGCCTTAGAGTTCCTCCTCCTATCTTACCCCTTTCCCTCTCAGTTTCCGTATTCCCTTCCTCTTAGCTTATTCCTTCCCTTTTCACTTTTCCCTTCTCACTTTTCAATGAGGTGGGAGAAGTTTCACCATAGATTGAATATGTCTTAAGATTTTTCACTTAAAGCCAATTCTGAAGGCAGTAAGATACGCACTATATTCGTCCCCCTCCATTCTTTCTTTCAGATATAATAGATTTCCTATGCCTCTTCATGAGATGTACTACCCCCACTTTACCCTTTTTCTGGTACAATGTCCTTTCCACATCAATTTCTAGAACAAGGTATACATGTATTCTTTATACATCTATATAGTCGAAATATAGTTCCCAAGATTAATCTTTACCTTTTTAGATTTCTCTTGAGTTCTATATTTGTAGATCAAACTTTTTGTTAAGTTCTGGCTTTTTCATCAGAAATAGGTGAAATTTGCTTACTTCGTTGAATGTCCATCTTCTTTCCTGGAAAAAGATTCTCATTCTCGCTGGGTAAGTTATTTTTGGTTGCATACCAAGTTCCTTAGCTTTTCGGAATATCATATTTCAGGCCCTTTGATCTTTTAATGTGGATGCTGCCAGATCCTGGGTGATCCTTATTGTGGCTCCTTGATACTTGAATTGGGTTTTTCTAGCCGCTTGCAATATATATTTTTTCCTTCATCTGAGGGTTCTGGCGTTTGGCCACTATATTCCTTGGTGTTTTGATTTTAGGATCCCTTTCAGTGGGTGATCGATGAATCCTTTCAATGTTTATTTTTTCCTCTGTTCCTATGACTTCTGGGCAGTTCTCTTTGATAATTTCCTGGAAAATAGTGTCCAGGCTCTTTTTTTCATCATGTTTTTCTGGAAGTCCAATGATTCTCAGATTGTCTCTCCTGGATCTGTTTTCCAGATCTGTTGTCTTCCCCAGAAGGTATTTCACATTCTTTTCCATTGTTTGATTTTTTTTGGATTTGCTTGACTGATTCTTCTTGTCTCCTCGAGTCATTCAATTCCAATTGTTCAATTCTGATTTTCAGTGAAGTATTTTCTTCACTCACTTTTTAAAAATCTTTTTCTAATCGTCCCATTGAGTTCTTTTGTTCTGTGGAATTTTTTTCCATTTCGCCAATTTTGTTTTTTAGAGAGCTATTTTCTGTTTCCAGTTCACCAATCCTATTTTTCAAGGATTTTACTTCTTTATCCACTCTCTCTTTAACTGACTTCTCCAGGCTCTTTTGCCAAGCCTCCCTCTCCTTTTCCCATTTTTCTTCTAGCTCCCTTGTAAGAGCCTTTTTAATTACTTCTATGAGGTTCATCTGTGCTGAGGAACAGATGATCTCCTCCTTTGGGGATTCACCTGGAGACTGTCTGTTTTTATTCTCCTCAGGATTTAGAGTCTGCTCTCTATCTGTATAGAAGCTGTCAAGGGTTAAAGTCCTCTTCAGTTTCTTGCTCATTCTGTCTAATAATCAAAGACAAACTACCAAAGAAAAACAGAAAAACCTGGAGTCTTTCTTTGGGGGAGGGGCTGGGTATGTTATCGAGCTTCCTCTACAGACTGAGGGGGGCAGCAGTGAGGCACTCGCCCCACTGTGCTGCGCCTGCGCTCTGAGATCCCAGAGCGTGCTGAGTTACTGTGTGGGGGGAAGGGGAGGGCGGCCGGGTCCCGAGAGACTCCAGCTGTTTGGGGTTGTATTCTTCAGCCCCGGTGTTTTTAGCTTCTCTGCTGGGCTGCTGACTTGCTGCCGGAGCAAAGTATCTAATCCTGTAGCGAAGCTCTTCCTGCAGAGACGACTGCGATCACTCCCCACCCCCTCTCCAGTCTGCTCCCGTGCTCTCCCTGCCACTGCCCTCAGCCTGCGCCCGATCTAAAACCATCACAGCCCTCCAATAAAGACAGACCTTTCTTGGCGAATCTCAAGGATGGCTTCTCTTGGTAATTTTTTGTGGGTTTTTTTTCAGTCAAGCATTAATTCAGAGGCTTGTAATGAAGTGGATAGTGAGAGAAAGCGTGGAGCTTATGCAGCTGTGTGCCTCCTCTCCGCCATCTTAACCGGAAGTCCCCTCCAGCACAGTCAAAAGAATTATAAAGGTCAAACAAGATTGTAGATGTAAAACATTTTATAAATGTTATACTGTTGGGGTAGCTAGAAGGTACAGTGGATAGAGCATTGGTCCTGAAATCAGAAGGTCCTCAGTTCAAATCTAGTCTCAAATCCTTGACACCGACAAACTGTGTAACCCCAGGCAAATCATTTAACTTCAATTGCCTTATAAAAAGTGCTATGTAAATGCCAGTTACCATTTTCATCATTATCATTGTTGCTAGCCTACCGGATCTGGTGATGACTTCATAACTGGGAACTTTCTATTGCATACCAACTGAACTGAAACAATCTTTACAGAGTGATAAATGGATGTGCAGAAAAATACTTAACAACCAGGCACTCCAGGAAAAAAAAAACACATAAATTTAATTTTAATCTGTATTGTTCATACTTTCTCATTTAGACAATTAACTAAAAATTAAATAAATCAAGCTCTGTTTCTAGATTGCTAATATCTAATGAATAAATGCTCACCCAGAACATTTTGTTTACTTTATCACATCCTTAAGCACATTTCAGAGTAGAGATGTTCTTTCCATCTTTCCTTCCTTCCTTTCTTTATAGGAATTGAATACCCCAGGGTCACACAGCTCACAAGTGTCTGAGACTAGATTTGAACACAAAAAACCTAGATTTTGAGTCCAGGGCCCTTTCTTATATCACTGCACCACTTAGCTGCCCCTCAAAATGTTTTCATAGGTAATTTGGGTTTACCCTTTCAAAAACCACACACGTAATTAATAACTAGAATTCAGACCTAAGTTCTCCACCATAAAATATGCTGATTACCCTTTTCACTAAAAGTAGGCTGTGCTATATTATATGTTGCTTCAAGTTCAAGAAAATAGGTACTTGGTTGTGTGTGTTAAAGAGGTACTAAATTTAGTATCATTCCTTATGGTGCAATGGTTATGCTGCTGGGTCAGGAGTCAGAAATAGTTGAGTTCAAATATGGCTTCAGGTGCTTTGTATTATAAGTCTGCTTAAATCAGTTACCCTCAATTTATTCACCTGTTAAATGGGGACAACAGCACCTGCCTTGCAGAGTTATGACAATGAAATGAGATAATACTTGTAAAAAAAAAAAAAAGGAAAAAAAAAAACCCTAGTGCAGTGCCTAGTGCTATAATTCCTAATTCCCTCTTTCTACCAAACACAGCTCTCTGCATGCACCTGGTTTAATGATTTAATGATACTTGAATTGAATTGAATCTCTCTATTTCAGGGGATTGTGGAGACACCTCTGCAATACAGTCTTTTAGTGACAGAACACAGAACAAAGCTATACCTAAATCACATAGCAAATCATATCTAAAATAAAATTAACCTCCCAACTACCATCATCATCTCTGGAGTATTATCCTCTTCTTCTATCTTTAGTAGGTCATTTGTATGTACATATAGCACAATTTATTATAACTAAGTGGAATTATACTAGTTATACAATAAGTCTCAAAAAGAAGACTTAGGCTTTTATATAATAATGTGCAGTTTGCCTGCAGAAATTTTGGAGAATTCTGGCCCTGTTATGTTGCCAATTATTGATTTTTGTTTGTAGAAATTACATTACTGCATCCTTTTACATTCTGAATGGATTCACATCAGTCTGTAATAGGTTATATAGAAATTGATTTGTTTGGGGGCATCATTGCTCATTATGTGTCAGACTTAATTGGTTTTCTCGTGAATTACAAAAACAATATTTTCTTAATCTATTCATAAAGAAGGGAACAAAATTCTTGCACTATGCACTATGACTTAAGCCTCAGTAGTTTGATTTCAATAGTAAATTAATACCACTCAAAAGCTATTTGGAATCTGGCTATTGTTTGGAGACGTGATAACCATTGAGTCCTACATTTAGGTGCATAAACTGAGAGATTCATTCCTATAATAAAAGTAATCTTTTGCTATCTTATGTTCAAAACATTTTTTTTTCAGATTTTTGATACTTTTAAGTTCATAGCAAAGGAGTTATAATCTATAATGTGCAAGCAAGTTGGTCCTAAGAGAGTCTAAGAACAAAAAGGGATATCATATTATTGAGTGTAAACCTATAATTTTTGTATTTGGGGCAACTGACAACAAGATAGATTAAGTGCCTTGCCCAATGTCTTACATTAAGTTACTTAAGAGGGAAAATATCTGTATATAAAGCAAAGCCTGAAAAATATTTCTTGACAACTTTTTTCTCTTTTGGGTCAATATTATGTGACTTACTTTTTGATATTTCTGTACTATTTTTATATGTCTATACTTTGATACTTGGGGAATTTTAGTAAAGACTTATTTTGATTATTCATACTTTATAAGAAAAATATGCAGATTATGTCATAGTAATACCAATAGTTTCAATATAAAAAATGCTGATAAATTCATTTTATAGTTTCATTATACTTTGACATTTTTACATATTTATAAACGCAAAAATGTGAAATTTTAGAACCAGAGAACTCAGTGGCTATCTTATCCAACATATTCCCCCCCACAAAGAACCACAACTATACTTTAATTGACATTTTATTCAGCCTCTATCTGAAAACTACCATGAAGACAACCTTCTATTTTCATGCTTTCTAGTACTTTTGTTTTTGGATATTTATCTAATTGTTTATAAAATATTTTTGTAGCAAATTTAAATTTATTTCTTGAAACATTTTACATATTGTTGTTCCTACGTTTTCCCTTTGGGGATGAACAGAGCAACAGAACAGTCTCAAAAGACACCTTTTTTAGTTATGAAATCTTTAACCAGTCCTCACATATGGTATGGACTCAAAGTCTTCCATCATCCTAAATGCTTTCCATGGAGTATGTTCCAGCTTAGCAATAGCTTTCCTCGAATATTGTTTCCCAAACTGGACACAATATGGCAAGAAGTAGACAAAGAATATTGCCTTTCTTAATCTAGAAATGATAGTCCTCCAAATGATACTTCTCAAAATGCAGCCCAAGGACACTATATCAACTTGTAGATGTTCATTGTCATTGTTATCTTATGAGCAAATAACTGACACTAAGAATACTTATTGAGCTTGTAGTCAGCTATAAACCTGATATCTTTTTCCCAGGAAAATTGCTATCAAGACATGCTTACTCCTATTCTCTTACAAAATTAATATCAGACATTTATGTTATAAGAAATGATGAGGAGGCAGATTTCAGAAAAACCTGGAAAGACTTACATAAACTGACACTGAGTGAAATGAGAACAACCAGGAGAACATCATGTGTAGTAATATCGAGATTGTGCAATGATCAAATTTGGTAGACTTAGTTCTTCTCAGCATTACAATGGTCCAAGACAATTCCCAAAAGACTCATAGTGGAAAAAAGAGTAGAGAAAAAAAAAATGTGTAGTTACATGTGTCTAAGAACATGTGTCTAATTGCATGAGTAATTGTGGATTACATGTGTCTAACCTATGTCAGATTACTTTCCAACTTGGGGAGGGGTAAAGAAGGGGTGAAAAATTTGGAACTCAAAATCTTATAAAAATGAATGGTGAAAAGTGTATTTATATGTAATTGGGAAAAATAAAATACTATTAAAAAAGAAATTGCCATCAGAAGTTTATTCATATAGCTAGTAAAATTTTGTCATGCTAGAGAAGGGCTTATGTAATGAAAGAAGAAAAAAAAAATCCATGGGAAATGGGCTGAGTGAGCAGGGAAAGGAGGAGAGAGAGTTTTGAGAAGAGAAAAGGTCTGCCTCCTCATCATTTCTTATAACATAAATGTCTGATATTAATTTTGTAGGAGAATAGGAGTAAGCATGTCTTGATAGCAATTTTCCTGGGAAAAGATATCAGGTTTATAGCTGACTACAAGCTCAATAAGTATTCTTAGTGTCAGTTATTTGCTCATAAGATAACAATGACAATGAACATCTACAAGTTGATATAGTGTCCTTGGGCTGCATTTTGAGAAGTATCATTTGGAGGACTATCATTTCTAGATTAAGAAAGGCAATATTCTTTGTCTACTTCTTGCCATATTGTGTCCAGTTTGGGAAACAATATTCTGTGTGCAGATCAATAAAAACATTAATTGATGAGTAATTATTGCATTAATGCATGAGGTCCAATAAATTTGTAATGTAATCAATCAATTGATAAACATATATTAAGTGCCTACTATGTGCCAAGACTGTGCTAAGAGCTGGGGATAGAAAAAGAGATAAAAAAAAAAATCCATGCCCTCACAGAGCTTACAATCTAATGGGAGAGATAACATTCAAACAAATATTTACAAAGCAAGCTACTTACAGAAACAAGAGGAAATAATTAACAGAGGGAAATCACTAGAATTAAGTGGTTAGAAAAAGCTTTCTGTAAAAGATGGAATTTTAGTTTAGACAAAGGAAGCTATAGAACTCAGCATGTGGAACTGAGAAGGGAAGAGCATTCCAGTCATGATGGACAACCATGATACCAGAAAATGAACCGAGGGAGGGAGTTTCTTTTAATGGAACAGCCAGGGGGTCACTGTGTTGAATTTTACTTTATTGAAGAGTACATGTTAGGGAATAAGAAAAAAAAAAAAAAAGACTGGAAAATAGAAGTGCACCATGATAAAATGCTTTGAATGATAAAACAGAGCATTTAAAAATTTGATACTTCAGATGATAGGCAGCAACTGCAGTTTATTAAGCAGGGAAATAACATGGTAAGACTTTCAGAAAAATTATTTTGTTGACTGAATAGAGGATGAAGCAGAGTGGATAGAGATTTGAATCAGTAGATCCATCAGCAGCTATTGTAATAATCTTGATGTGGGGTGATGAGGGTCACAAAATAATGGTGACAATGTCAGAGGAAAAAGAAGGGCATATATGAGACATTTTTTTCAGAAAAGAAATTGATAGATCTTGGCAATGGATTGGCTTTGAGGAATGGTATTTAGTGAAGAATCAAGGTTAACTACTAGGCTGTGAGTCTAGGGAATGAAAGGTTTGTAATGGGTCTCTATACTTGAGATTGTGTTCAAGGAGAAAGAGAAGTTCTATTTGAACATGTTTAGTTTAAAATGTTATTGGACATCTATGTTAAAATATACAGTTGGAAATGTAAGTTTGTAGGTCTGTCAAAAGTTTGTAGCAGCTACAAGCAGAACTGAGAATCATCAGCATACAAGTGACAATTAAATCTGTAGGAGCTGATTACATCACCAAGCGAAGTAAGTATAGAGTGGACCTAATGAGTCAATAGTATGATTTCTTTCAGATCCATTCCAAAATATTTAAGAAGTACATAGGTGGCTTCGAGTAATAATACAGGGTTAGGGTTTGGCCAGTCATGACAAACAAGAGAACAAAGCAGAGAGGAAGAAATTTGAGAATAACGGACAGTGTGAAATTGAACTGGTTAACAATTGGGTGGAGAATAGGAAGGAAGAAAAGCACTTTACACAGTATCACATAGTAGGTACTTTAAATAGATTGAAGCCAAACAAGACTAATAACTTGAGAAAGTAACAAGGGAGAAAAGAATTAGAGGTGGTGAGAAGGCTGAAAAAAACAACAACTGTGTAAGATTCTGAAAGAGATAAAATAATAAGAAATTATGACCAGATAGAAGTGTGTTAGAATTATTGATTACAAAGTTAAATTTATGGTTATTGGCAAAATCCCTGTGTATGACTGATATGGATTTGAGAAGTATCATAAAATTTAAAGATGCCGAGGAGCTAAAAGCTTATTGTTCAGGTATAATCCTAAAGTTATTAAGTACTGCATTTTAAGATATGGAGCTATGCAAGACTGTAAAACAGTGAATTATGTACTTGATAATTTCAGAATTTTGAGATTTTGGGGGAGGAGGGCAATGTGGTAAACAATAGACATCATGTTGGGTAACAAATTAAAACAGAATGAACTTGTCAAAGGAGGAGAAATTGTTAAGCGATGGTGTGGAAGAGGAAATGGGGAGCAAGAAGTGTTCCAGCATTCTATCTAGGACTAATGTGATGCTATAAGCCCAAGAGAAGGGGTGACTAGTACTGGGAATATGGCCAGGATTGTAATGGTATTTAGAGTATACTATGTTTCTATAAGTACCAAAATGTATAAGGAATGTGAGAAGAAGAGGGCTGAAAACAAGGGAAATCTGCTTTTTTATGAAATAGTAACTTGAAAAGGTATAATGGAAGGGGCAAGCAGAATTTGGTATGGCACTTGGGAGGAATAGGATTGAGGAGAATAGGAATGCATGAACAGGAGAGAATTTCAAAGAAAGGGTGAGAGTAAGAGAAGTGACAACTTACTTTTAGATACCTAGTGATTAATTATTGCAGCGTTTTGGTGAGTAGCAGGTGGTGGAAATTTTCTAGCCCTAATGGGTAACAGTGGGTGAGAACAGCTTTGAAAAAAATAGCTAATTAGATTAGAATGTTCACAACCATGGGGATCCACCTTGGGATCTTTTTAAAGGCCTGAACCAATGTCCCATCTGGTAAGCAGTTAAGTTCTACCTGAATTTTGTTGCCTTTTTACATAATGGAGGTTTTCTACCAAGGACAGGAGAAAAAACTTCTGGTTAGAAGTGGGAGGTGGCCTGAAGGATCCGAGAATATTGAGTCTCTTTGTTCTGATGTGGAAAAGTGAAATGATAATAATATCTTCAAGTTTCTGTTTAAGACTATCATCATCCACAAATCTCAGAGAGTTTTTCCTACATTTAAACTAGAAAATCCTTGTCCTAATATAGCTACTTTCCTTGTCCCTGGATACCCCAAATAGCAATCCTCACTTTCCTTTTTCTAAGATGGTATTCTCTGGAAAGTCCTAGCTTACTAGGAGAAAGGCTCCCCCTAATGAGAATCCTTTGTCAGAATAACTTGACATCCTGAGAAAGATTCCAGAAGTTACTTCTAAATTGAGACCATATTAGCCCTTGTGAAGTGAATTTGGCTCCCTGTCCAGCTGATATCTTTCTAGTACTCTTGCCAAATTATCATTATATTTCAGTTATCATTTCTTCCTTGTCACTCCCAAATTGCTTGCTTTAGGGGGGAACAAAACAACCAACACACAATGTCTATTTCTATGTATCCTATTTCAACTTGCGATACTCAGTTTTCCTGAAAAAAGTTATTAATTGGAGTAGGCCTGGTTACTTGATAGGGCATCTAGGTGGCACAGTGTAATCTGGAAGACGATTTCAAATTTAACTTCAGACACTTATTAGCTATTTGACCCTGGGCAAGTCACTTAACATTGTTTCCCTCATTTTCCTCATCTGTAAAAAAGAGCTGGAGTGGCAAAGCATTCTAATATCTTTGCCAAGATAATTCCAAATGCATCATAAAAAGTTGAACATGATGGAACAACAACAATAGCAAAGTATATTTAATAATAGGACATGGTTACTTTAAGATACAGAGAGCTCATTCACTGAATAACTATGCACACAGCACTATGCTAGGCACAAAGGAAATTATTTTATATATAACAATGTGTTTTTACCAAAATAATGAAACACTGAACCACTAGAAACATATCATTACCATTTTTATGTTTCTTTAATTTCTTGGGGATCATTTTTTATCTTGCCCTGGATCTAAGGTCTTTATTTCAAAAGAAGTTCTCTTGATGAGCTCTGTGGGACACAGAGCCAAAAGAAAAAAAAATGGAACTATTGTTCTTAACCTCAGGTTAACATGCTTTGAATTCAGATAAAACTAACTTAAGAATAGTTGAGGAGAATATAAAACATTAAGACCTCCCTGCCTAGTGAGTTTTGTCTCATTACTGTGCCTGTTTGGCTCTAAGAAAAAGGAAAAGAACAAAATGTTAGTGGTGTAGCCACTGAAATGTAATTAGGTTGATGTGGAATTGTTTAATTGTAATTGCAGAAAGAACAACAGGACACCTATAGAAGTCCCTCTGGGTACCAAATCTCAGCCTGTGTAAATCTATCTCCGTACATTTAAATAGAAGGACAATTAGATTCACTTTTGAAACAGAAACATTTTTCATATAACATTGAAAATATAGTCATCAAAAGATTGATACTAAATGAAAAAAATGAACAAAGGCAGAATATTGTGTTAGATGCTACATAATATTAATTGTAGTACATGCACAATTGATTGTTCACTGAACAGTGCCAGCTACATTTGTGAGAAAACAATTCCTCCCTTCAGGAAGCTGCATTCTCATATAGATGCCGCAGAGGTGGAGGTGTGAAATATGGCAACAAAAGCTAATGATTCTTTTTAAAACTACCTCTGCCCAGTGGACTTGGAAAATCTGAGGAAGAGGGAAGATTTTTTAAATTTCTAAATCCTTGGAGTTAGTCCATTTTAATGGTTGGGATGCTCAGTGGAGATTTCTTGCTACAAGTTCATAGAAAAGCAGAAACTCTTTTTTAAAAATATAATTATAATGATATCTACAAAATGGAAGGTATCTATGCATATATTGGTTTATCTTTCGTGTGCCACATGCCATGAAATTATGAATACATTTAAGTCTCAAACAAATGGTATAAAATGACAGAGGAATATAATTAACTCGAAGTTTTCTAGCTTCAAAAGTCTTACAGGTGACTTATAAAAATGTTTCAATCATATAAGAAATAAACTCAAAGGTCTTCAATGACTTGTGTTCCTAAGTCTTTTTTAGGTTACAAAATGTACTGGATTCAACTACTTCTGTTTTTATAAAGCATGATTGTAAAACCTATTTCCTTGTCAAAGAATAAGATATGTCTCAGATTTAGTCTTAGCCTATGCATTTGCTATAATTTTTATCTTCTTTAGATGCTTAAAATTTTTCATTTGTTAATGTTACAAAAATTGCACAATTATGTTATATAAAGCACTTTCCTATCATTGACTATTTCCTGCACACAAAGATTAATTAGGTAAAACTGGGGGTTATTAGACTCCCCATTTTACAGATGAGGAAGCAGAGGCAGAGGGGTTAAGAGACATGCCTGGAGCCTCAATTAATGATGATACTTTGCATTTACATTGTGCCATTCTCCAAGGACCTCAAAGCACTAGGTTATCTCATTAATCCTCTTAACATCACTGTGCACTGGGTAGGGGACAGGTATTATTATCCTCATTTTACCAAGGGGAAAACTGCTCTACAGTTAAATAGCTTGCTTAAGGTAGTTGGCAAAGCAGTGACAGAGCTTGGAATAAAATCCAAAATTGGATTTCATTCTATGTAATCTTTTTGCTTCATAACTATCGTTTCCCATTAAAAGAAGTCAAGATTTTAGATTAAAATCCAAATTCCTTTCATTTCTGTTTTGTCTTCATACAATTTTGTAAACATAGACCTGATCATGTCATCAATACTCAAATATCTTCAATAAATCCCAATGTAATGTCAGAAAAACTGAGGCAGATAGAGATTAGAGAGTTTTTAATAATTTATTTGGATTTCTGAGAGGGAGAGAATGTGCTGGGGGCATGCTGCCCCCAGAGCTGATGTCCAAAGCATCCAGCCTCGAATGTGAGTTCCCAATGATATATATACACACATGGCTCAGCTACAGGGGTAGACCAAGGCAGAGGTGGAGTCAGAACATTGAGAGTAGGAACTGACTATCAATCTGGTTCTGACAGGGTGGTGGAAGGCACTGGAAATTCTGGTAAATTGGGATAAAGAAGAACAATGACAGGATAGGGGGTAGGACCATACATTCTTGATGATAGGAGTTAGGAGCCAGCAAGTCTGAACTCCCCCTTATCTTGAGTCTCACATTGACAATTTATAACCTTAGAGCAAGTGGCCCTCAGTCTTAATGAACCGGAGTGGAAGTTGCAGCTAAGGGGATTGAGGCAGAACAGTTAAGGAAACTGAGGCAGAACAATTTAGGGAAACTGAGTCAGGACAATTTGGGAAACAGAGTCAGAACAATTAGAAGAGAACTGTGGCACAACACCTATTGCCTAGAGGAAAACATGCAGACTTTTTAGTTTGGCACAAGTTATTCTTTATTCAAGGAATATATGCTTTCTTCTAAGAATCTTGGCCTTCCTTCAAAGAATTGGTCAGGTTACAGAAAATATTTCCTACTCTGTCTGTCTGTCTATCTGTCTATCACTACTGTGTGTGTGTCTGTCTTTCTGTTTTTGTGTCTCTCTCTTTTTCTCTCTCTCTTTACCTCTCTATCTTTATCTACTTATCTTTACTTTCATCCATAATATAAGTCCTCAGAACCTTATTAGATCCTTAAAGGAAGAAACAATTTTATTTTTGCCTTGTATCGCTTGTGTCTATCACAGCAGTAACCTTCATATAATAGGAGTTTAATCAATATTTGTTGAAGTGAATATACATAACATTTATGTTCAATCCTATCATGTAGGTAAGGCTAAAATATGTGAACTTTGAAAATATTATCAATTGATTTCTGGGAAATATAACTAATAAGATGAAAAAGCAGACATTCTCTCCAATTCTCATTATCTCCAACATATTTCCAAAATAGGAATTGTAAGCAACGGATTACACAATTTCTTTTGCTCTAGAGCAGGGGTCCTCAAACTACAGCCCGAGGGCCAGATGTGGCAGCTGAGGACATTTATCCCTCTCACCCAGGGCTATGAAGTTTCTTTATTTAAAGGCCCACAAAACTAAAGTTTTTGTTTTTACTATAGTCTGGCCCTCCAACAATCTTAGGGACAGTGAACTGGCCCCCTATTTAAAAAATTTGAGGACCCCTGCCTAGAGTGTCCCCCCTAAAAAGTACAGGAAACTTAAGAAGATAACAACCTAATGAACTTTCAGCAGAGCAAGCTTATTCTTCATCCCTTATATGTTCACACAAACCAACCCAAAGGCTTGCAACAGAAATTAATTCTCCCCACCTTCATCTAAGAATACCAAAAGCCAGAAAGTTGCTCTGACTAGGAATGAATGTTTTGTTGTAACAATATTCAGCCAGACAATTGAGGAAAAGAAGGAAATGAGGAAAGACACCAGGTGTGTGTGTGTGTGTGTGTGTGTGTGTGTGTGTGTGTGTGTGTGTGTTAGAATGTGAAGAAAAATAATGAAATTGCTAAAAATCTCATAAGAAAGAAAATTCAGTTAAAAATCTTGTGAACAGATAAACCAACTGGCAATATATTAGTAAGACCAGGAAATATGTCCTTGAAACCATCTAAATGACTTCAGATATCTATGAATAATTATTATAAGATGGAAGAAACATGGCCAACACTCAGTGAGGTTGCACTCTATAGATTCCCAAGAAATCATTCAGCCATAGCAAGATGTTTCTGAATAGTTGAAAAAAGAATTAATATATGTACAGAATTTATAGTCTCCACAGTAGAAATAATTAGAACACATGTAAGATTTAAATCCAGGGTGTCAAACCTCACCAAATAAACAAACAAACAAAAAAAAACAAAAAGAACAATGTATTGGAAATATAAATACACAAAATTAAAAGACAATAAAGGAAGAAGAGAAACAAAAATAATAATGTTAAAAATCTCTCTACAAACAAGACATATTGATCTCAACGTTAAGATGTGTAGAGATAAGTGTAATTTGTTCTTACAGATCTCCAGAAGACCATGAAAACTCAAAAACTCTGAATGTCATAAAGCAAAAAAAAAAAAAAAAAAAAAAAACAAGAAAATTTCTCAGAATTTCAAAATACAAAAAACAAAGTACCAATTGAAAGAAAAAAAATATTGTGATACAGATTTCAAAACATATGGTTAAAATTAACAGTTTTAAATGGAAAACAACAATAAAATCTTCTGAAGGCGACCAAGGGAAAGATCTTCAAATAAAAAGGAAAGAAATCTAAAGAACATAATGACTATTTTACACCTACCCAAAACTTCAGGAGAGAACGGAATAATGTATTACAGAGAGAAAAAGTCCTAAGAATTATTTCTGCTGTACAGGAAGAAGTTGAATTAATTCAAGTTATAATATTTTATAATCAAGGTAATATATCAGTTGTACACAGATCTAATTCCCCATTAATGTGAGTACAAAAACATAGCTGTGTTTGCATTATTTGAATTGGCATGGCAATTCCCATTTGAGTAAAACCAATTATTATATTTAACACAATTATAAATTAAAATAGAGGTAATTTGAATAAATAGGAATAATTTTAAAGAATTTATTTTTTACATTAATCAGCACTTGCTTACCTAGAAGGATATTTTTAGTGCAAAATTTCATATAAACTAGGGAAATAAGAATAGATACTTTAATTTCCCTTCTTTGTTTTTTACTTATGACTTCTAGCACTTATCAGATGTCTAGAAGTAAAGCTACACATAGTTCTTTGGTCTTACTATTACCAACCACAGCAATCAGATAATCCATGCTCATGCTAACAACAAATATATTATTGTAGGCTAATGTTTTAGAAATGACTTCACAGGTTTGCTACAAAACTAAACCAATCATTTGATTTTGGAATCTAAAAGGGAAAAGCAACTTTAGGGATTACACTGTAAAATACCCTAATTTTGGAGGTCAGGGAATTAAAATATACAATTTTCCCATTGTTATCCAGATAATTAGGAGCAGAGTCAAGATTATAACTTAGCTCTTCTGATTTCTACTTCAGTGCTTTATGACAAATTAGAATTATATCTAAAAAACTTGCACTCAAAAACTTGGAAGTCAATTTAATAATCAAGAAATAAAAAATAAAAAGATGAATATGCCCTGAAAAAGGTCCTAGATACCACAGGCCACAAGTTGAAAGAGGGAATAGTGTGAAATAGAAAAATGTATTTCTCCCCAAATTGTTCACAAGCTAGCTGGAGAAATTAGTTTTGTACATTATCTATCCATTGAATGTTGCCTAGTTTATATTGTCTGGCAATATTCTGACTGTTAAATGAACAACATCTGTGTAAATAGGTGCATATCTAGGCCTGTGATTATTTGTATGGGGGACTTCTCTGAAAATTCTCTCCACCAAAGCAGCTCAGCTACTCAACTGCCACTAATAACCTTAGAGTACTAATTGGTGCATTGAGAGATTAAGTAAATTGTCTTTCATTAGTACAGCTAATATATGTTGGAGATAGAATTTGAATCTATGGTTTCCTGTCTCAAAGTTCAATTCTATAGTCACTGTCCTGCTGTCTGTACCACTGAATAACATTATTATGCACCTGAAAAATTCCCTAATTTACATTAAAATGTGCATAACTTGTGTTTTTCTAAGATATTAAGATTATCTTTCATTTGCTCTGTTTATATCTGATCAGTGCCTAATTATTTATATTTTGTTTCCAATTAGAATACGAATACTTTTAAAACAGTTTTTGATTTTCTTTTTATTCCTGTCACTTAACATAGTGCTGAAAATACAGTAAATGCTTAATTAATGTTTGCTCACTTTCATTGACTTGACTGCATAGTGAGTCAGATGAAGAAGAGCACAAATTCTGGTCATCTTCTTTTCAGGTGATAGATATTCTGATTTGTCATGCCAAATTCTTAAGAGATCATCATTATTTAACACAGAAGTGCCCAAAGCAATTGTCTATTGTCTTTGAACTCATACGTCTGGTACAAATTGAAGTAAAATAAATATAAGTACCAGAGGTAATGACATTTGAGTATTTCTGAATGACAGTATTAATAAACTTCAAAGAGAGAAACAGAATGCAGGGTTTATGCTTAGAACATGTAATGTATAAAATGACAAAGATAAGACATCAGGCACTATGGTTTGATAGATCTAAATGTAAAAAGTAAAGGCGTAAGTACAAATTTACCACCATCTTTTTATGCATGCTTCAAAAATCCTGACAAAATGCCAGTAAGTTGGAATTGACATAGGAGGATAAAAACAGACAATAACTTTGTCAGTAAGGTTGAACAGTTAACATTTCAAGCAGATGGAATTCTTTTTGTGGTGTGTGTGTGTGTGTGTGTGTGTGTGTGTGTGGTGGGTTTTTCATCTTACTCCATTTAAGTCTTAAACTGCTTGGTTTTAAATGCAGTGGAACAAGATGCCTAAGCACTGGATATAACTTGGTGTCTCTCCCTACTTTTCTAGCTTCTTTTATTGGTGTGTGTTACTTCCTATTATTAGATAATAATTTCCTTGAAGGAAATTCCCCTGTCCTTCCTCTTTTTATTTGTATTACCAGTGCTTTTCACAGTGCCTGGCACATAGTAGACACTTAATGCTTATTGAGATGTTCGGATAATTCTAGAATTCAGTTACAACATTCCTTGGAATTTTCATTTTGGAGTCTTTCAGAGATGATTGGTGAATTCTTTCAATGACTTACTTAACCCTTTGCTTCTAGGATATTGGGGCACTAGAATATTAGGGCTTGATGATTTCTTGAAAGATGTCCAGATTTTTTTTTTTTTATCATGGCTTTCAGGCAGTTTAATTAATTATTCTTAGTTTGTCTCTCCTGGATCTATTTTCCAGATCAGTTGTTTGTACAATGAAGTATTTTATGTTTTCTTTTATTTTTTTTTTCATTTTTGGGGGATTTGTTTCATTGATTCTTGATGTCTTATTGAGTCATTCACATTCATTTGTCCAATTCTGATTTTTAGTGAATTCTTTTCTTCTGTTAGCTTTTAACTTCCTTTTGCATTTGGCCAACTATATATATATATTTTATTTTATTTAATAATAACTTTATATTGACAGAATCAATGCCAGGGTAATTTTTTACAACATTATCCCTTACACTTACTTGCTTATGTTTCGATTTTTCCCCTCCCTCCCTCGACCCCCTCCCCAAGATGGTAAGCAGTCCTATATATGTTAGATATGTTGCAGTATATCCTAGATACAATATATGTTTGCAGAACCGAACAGTTCTCTTGTTGCATGGGGAGAATTGGATTCAGAAGGTAAAAATAACTCGGGAAGAAAATAAAAAATGCAAATAGTTCATATTCGTTTCCCAGTGGTCTTTCTTTGGGTGTAGCTGTTTCTGTCCATCATTTATCCAATGAAACTCAGTTAGGTCTCTTTGTCAAAGAAATCCACTTCCATCAGAATACATCCTCATACAATATCGTTGTCGAAGTGTATAATGATCTCCTGGTTTTGCTCATTTCACTTAGCATCAGTTCATGTAAGTCTCTCCAAGCCTCTCTGTATTCATCCTGCTGGTCATTCCTTAAAGAACAATAATATTCCATAACATTCATATACCACAATTTACCCAGCCATTCTCCAATTGATGGGCATCCATTCATTTTCCAGTTTCTAGCCACTACAAACAGGGCTGCCACAAACATTTTGGCACATACAGGTCCCTTTCCCTTTTTTAGTATTTCTTTGGGATATAAGCCCAATAGAAACACTGCTGGATCAAAGGGTATGCACATTTTGATAACTTTTTGGGCATAATTCCAGATTGCTCTCCAGAATGGTTGGGTTCGTTCACAACTCCACCAACAATGCATCAGTGTCCCAGTTTTCCCGCATCCCCTCCAACATTCATCATTATTTTTTCCTGTCATCTTAGCCAATCTGACAGGTGTGTAGTGGTATCTCAGAGTTGTCTTAATTTGCATTTCTCTGATCAATAGTGATTTGGAACACTCTTTCATATGAGTGGTAATAATTTCAATTTCATCCTCTGAAAATTGTCTGTTCATATCCTTTGACCATTTATCAATTGGAGAATGGCTTGGTTTCTTATAAATTAGGGTCAGTTCTCTATATATTTTGGAAATGAGGCCTTTATCAGAACCTTTAACTGTGAAGATGTTTTCCCAGTTTGTTGCTTCCCTTCTAATCTTATTTGCATTTGTTCTGTTTGTACAAAGGCTTTTTAATTTTATATAATCAAAATTTTCTATTTTGTGATCAGCAATGGTCTCTAGTTCATCTTTGGTCACAAATTTCTTTCTCCTCCACAAGTCTGAGAGATAAACTATCCTGTGTTCCTCTAATTTATTTATAATCTCATTCTTTTTGCCTAGGTCATGGACCCATTTTGATCTTATCTTGGTATATGGTGTTAAGTGTGGGTCCTTGCCTAATTTCTTCCATACTAATTTCCAGTTATCCCAGCAGTTTTTATCAAATAATGAATTCTTATCCCAAAAGTTAGAATCTTTGGGTTTGTCATATACTAGATTACTATAGTCGACTATTCTGTCTTGTGAACCTAACCTTTTCCACTGATCAACTAATCTATTTCTTAGCCAATACCAAATGGTTTTGGTGACTGCTGCTTTATAATATAATTTTAGATCAGGTACAGCTAGACCACCTTCATTTGATTTTTTTTTCATTAATTCCCTTGAGATTCTCGACTTTTTATTGTTCCATATGAATTTTGTTGTTATTTTTTCTAGATCATTAAAGTATTTTCTTGGAAGTCTGATTGGTATAGCACTAAATAAATAGATTAGTTTAGGGAGTATTGTCATCTTTATTATATTCGCTCAGCCTATCTAAGAGCACCTAATATTTTTCCAATTATTTAAGTTTGACTTTATTTGTGTGGAAAGATTTTTGTAATTTTGCTCAAATAATTCCTGACTTTCCTCTGGTAGGTAGATTCCCAAATATTTTATGCTATCAACAGTTATTTTGAATGGAATTTCTCTTTGTATCTCTTGCTGTTGGATTTTGTTGGTGGTGTAAAAATGCTGAGGATGTATGGGGATTTATTTTGTATCCTGCTACTTTGCTAAAATTATGAATTATTTCTAATAGCTTTTTAGTAGAATCTCTGGGGTTCTCTAGGTATACCATCATATCATCTGCAAAGAGTGATAGTTTGGTTTCCTCACTGCCTACTGTAATTCCTTTAATCTCTTTCTCGACTCTTATTGCAGAGGCTAGTGTTTCTAATACAATATTGAATAATAATGGTGATAGTGGGCAACCTTGCTTAACTCCAGATCTTACTGGGCAAGGTTCCAGTTTTTCCCCATTGCATATGATGCTTACTGAAGGTTTTAAATATATGCTCCTGACTATTTTAAGGAAAAGTCCTTTTATTCCTATGCTCTCAAGTGTTTTTATTAGGAATGGCTGTTGGATTTTATCAAATGCTTTTTCTGCATCTATTGAGATGATCATATGGTTTTTGTTTGTTTGGTTATTGATATAGTCAATTATGCTAATAGTTTTCCTAATATTGAACCAGCCCTGCATTCCTAGTATAAATCCTACTTGGTCATAGTGTATTATCCTGGGGATGATTTTCTGTAATCTTTTTGCTAATATTTTATTTAAGATTTTAGCATCAATATTCATTAGGGAGATTGGTCTATAATTTTCTTTCTCTGTTTTCAGCCTACCTGGTTTAGGTATCAGTACCATGTCTGTGTCATAAAAGGAGTTTGGTAGGACTCCTTCAATCCCTATTTTTTCAAATAGTTTATTTAGCATTGGAGTTAATTGATCTTTAAATGTTTGATAGAATTCACATGTAAATCCATCTGATCCTGGAGATTTTTTCTTAGGGAGTTGATTGATAGTTTGTTCTATTTCTTTTTCTGAGATGGGACTGTTTAGGATATTTACTTCTTCCTCTGTTAGTTTAGGCAAGCTATATTTTTGGAGGTATTCTTCTATTTCATTTAAGTTGTCAAATTTATTGGCATAAAGTTGGGCAAAGTAACTCCTAATTATTGCTCTAATTTCCTCTTCGTTAGTGGTGGATTCTCCCTTTTCATTTTTAAGTCTAACAATTTGATTTTCCTCTTTCCTTTTTTAAATCAGATTTACTAAGGGTTTGTCTATTTTGTTGGTTTTTTCATAGAACCAACTCTTAGTTTTATTAATTAATTCAATAGTTTTTTTACTTTCAATTTTATTGATCTCTCCTTTTATTTTGGCCAACTATATTTTAAAGGAGTTATTTTGTTAATTGGATATTTTTTCCATTTCACTAATTCTATTTTTTAAGGAGGTTTTTTTTTTTTCCATTTTATCAATTTTATTTTTCAAGGAGTTGTTTTACCATTTCACCAAATTTTTTTTAAGTTGTTTTCTTCAATCATTTTCTGTTTCCTTTTCTAAACTCTCTTGCAAAGCTCTCATTTCTTTTCCTCATTTTAAAACTTACTTTTGAAATCATTTTTTTACTTCTTCCAAGGAAGCCTTTTGAGCTGGAGACTAGTTTATATTCCCCTTTGAGGCGTCACCTGAAGGCATTTTGCCTTTGGTGTTGTTTTCTGGGTTTGTGTTCTGTTATTCCGTGTCTCCATAATACCTCTTTATGGTCAAAGCTCTTTTTGCTTTTTTGCTTATTTTTAAAGGTTGAGGTTTGCTCCTAGGCCAAGGCGATTGTCCTGAGCTTTCTCTACAGGTCACCAGGGGTTTCCCATTGCCTTCACTGCAAACAGTAGTATTGCAGGCATCTCTACTGCCTGGTCAAGTTCCACATGACATAATGTAAAATAATATTTGACATAAGATAACTTAATATATAATATTATATGCTAATTCCCAACTTCTTTTAATTCTAGAACTTTACTTCTTTTAATTATTTCCTAGTTATTCCATGTATGGCATATACGTACATTTTTTTTTCCAATTGTGAGCCTTTTAAGTATCATAGAAGGTGGTTAATAAATATTTCTTGAAAGAATGACTCAGTTATTTATACACATACATAATGTCAGAGGAAGCCCATGAAAAATATAAGAAATTTTCCTAAAGAAACTCAAGTTCAAAAATAACTTCTTCCCCATTTTTGTAATGGGGAAGAAAATTGCACCTTCGTTTCTCCTTATCCTCTTTACTATCTATCATGAGTATAATTTTCATATCAGAATGTTGATTTTAAATGGCACCTTAGAGATCATGTTTAAATCTCCTAATATTTTGGATGAGGAAAATAAAGGCAATGGAGGTGAAGTGCTTTGATTTTTTTTTAATCATATCTCTAGCACATATGTTTCAGAAATTTGCTTTTTTTCTGAATGCAATTTCAGAGAAATCCAATGAAATGCCTAATATTCAAGATAATAAGATACTGGACTAGGGCACATGAATAGTTCCCTTAAAGACATGTATATTCTTGAGGAGATGGATATGATACAATATATAAAAATCATTAACAAATAAGTGTGGGACAAGTAAAACTGAAGAGAGAGAGAGAGAGAGAGAGACAGAGAGACAGAGAGACAGAGAGACATATAGAGAAAGAGACAGAGACAGAGAAACATAGAGAGAGAAACAAAGAAAGAGACACAGAAACAAATGGACAGTGACAGAGAGACAGAGACAGAGACAAAGAGAGATGGACAGAAAGACAGAGACAGATATAGGAACAGAGACAGAAGAACAGAAAGAGACAGAAATAGGAACAGACAGAGATAGAAAAATAGAGGTGGAGAAACAGAAAGATAGAAACACAGAGAGAAAAACTAAAGAGAAGAGAAGAGAAGAGAAGAGAAGAGAAGAGAAGAGAAGAGAAGAGAAGAGAAGAGAAGAGAAGAGAAGAGAAGAGAAGAGAAGAGAAGAGAAGAGAAGAAAAGAGAAGAGAAGACCTGATTTGGATCAAGAAAAACTCCATGAGAGCAATTTGGAACTATGGTCAAAAAGTTATCAAACTGTGCATACTCTTTGATCAAATAGTGTTACTACTGGGCTTATATCCCAAAGAGATCATAAAGAAGGGAAAGGGACCTGTATGTGCATGAATATTTGTGGCAGTCCTCTTTGTAGTGACCAGAAACTGGAAACTGAATAGATGCCCATCAATTGGAGAGTGACTGAATAAGTTGTGGTATATGAATATTATGGAATATTATTGTTTGGTAAGAAATGACCTACAGGATGATTTCAGAAAGGGCTGGAAAGACTTACACGAACTGATGCAGAGTGAAACGAGCATGGCCAGGAAATCGTTATATATATATTTCAATGATGATCAATTCTGATGGACCTGGCCGTCTTCAGCAATGAGATGAACCAAACCAATTTCAATGGAGCAGTAATGAACTGAGCCAGCTACACCCAGCGAAAGAACTCTGGGAGAAGACTAAGGACCATTACAATGAATTCCCAATCCTTATATTTGTTTTGGATTTCCTTCACAGGCTAATTGTGCAATATTTCAGAGTCCAATTCTTTTTGTACAGCAAAATACATTGGTCATGTATACTTATTTTGTATTTAATTTATACTTTAATATATTTAACATCTACTGGTCATCCTGCCATCTGGGGGAGGGGGTAGGGAGAGGGACGGGGAAAATTGGAACAAAAGGTTTGGCAATTGTCAATGCTGTGGTGTTGCCCATGCATATAACTTGTAAGTAAAAAGCTATTTAAAAAAAAAAAATCCCCTCTACAAAATCACTGGCCAACCATTTCTTCAATATTTTTCAGCATGGGGAGTCTCTTATTTCCTGAGACCTGACATTCCAGTGGTTTACATGTGTAATGATTAGTTGGCTTTTCTTTACATCTGCCTCTCTCCAACCTCTAACTATTGTTCCTAGAACTGTCATTTGGTGCCAAAAAGAGCTAGTCTAATCCCTCATTTATATCATAGTCCTTCTAGTATGCTCTCTTAGAAGTCTTTCTTGTTGTTGTTGCTAATATTAAAATGTCATTTACTAGAACCTTAAAAAAAAGAAAAGAAAAGAAAAGAAAAAAAAAGAAAAGAAAAGAAAAGAAAAATTCCATGACAGAGAAAACACCTGAGTTGAACTCTGAAGGAAAAAAAAAAAAAAGAATTCAGGAATTTTGGAAGAAGGAAAAATGTAAAGGCAAAAAATAATGGATTTTATTTACATATGTTGAAGCTGAGAAGCCTCCAGCACCTCTTAGAGGAGACATCTGTCAGGCCGTTGATGGATGACTAGTGTTCTGAAGAGAATAGGAATAGATATTCGATCTGCATAGAGACAATGCACTGGAACCCATGAATTAATGTGTGACATGAGCTGACACAGTAGATAAGGTTCTTGACCTGAATTCAGGAATTCCCTAGCTCAAATTATGCCTAAAATTCTTGAAAGTCATGTGACCATAGGTACTTTTTTCTGCTTAATTTTCTCAAGTGCAAAAATGGGTAGTATTCTTTCCTGTAAAGGATTGTTGTAATGATCAAATGAGTTAACATAAGTAGTAGGCAAAATTTCTTTTTTTCAAATATTTTTTCAACTGTTTTTATTAATTCATATATACAGAAAAGTATAGGAGCAAGGTCAGAGCTTTGATTGAGTTTTTTATTTTTTATTTTTATTTCTTTTGTTGCTAACTTCCACCAGGCCATGAGGATACATCCTGGGAATTAGCTGGAACAGGGTAGTTGTGGAAAAGATCACAAACAATGTGGACAGAATTAACCTACATCAAGATTACTTTGTAGCACATAAATAAAATATATTTATTTTTTTACATTTTTTAATTTTAAAATTTTAAATTATTTACAATTTTTACTAAATTGCTTTTAGCCACCATAACCATTAACAAGTAACTTTTCTCAGAAATCATAAGCTACTATTCTAGGCAATAAGCAAGCAAACTAAATCAGCCTCTTTTCTACTTTATAGTCTTATCTCTTATCTCTTTTGAAAAATGTAATATATCATGTAATATTGAAACATTTATATAATTCCATCTTTAATAGGATGTAAGTTTCTTTTTAGTGGGATAGTCTATGTGTTTGGTTTTTGTCTTTATGTTATTAACATCAAAAGGGTGCCTAAAACTTAATATATTATTAATTAATTATTAATGAAGAAATGAAGCTTTGTTCATTAATATAATGGAGTTTTGGTCACATATAATCATATCTTCTCTATCAATCTGGCTCAGGATAGCTACAAGAGACATAGCAAAGAATATGTTTAGGCCTGAACAAAACTGAACTTTTTAATGGGTTTATAAGTATGTTGATCATGTCTCTGATTATATTCCCTCAACCTAACTTAAGGTTGTTTTGGATTAATTCAAGTTTTGAATTATTTGTGCTTTTTCTAAGAACTGGATTTGCCATTTTGCTAGTTCTTTTGCAAATGCAGATGAGGAGCTATTCTGAAAGAGTCTTCTGGAAGCCTGACAAATGAAATGACCTGTTCAGTCAATTGGTGCCAGAGAGGGAATGTCTTTCAAACTTTAAAGATAGCTCTCCTTTATAAAATACTGCCTCTTGTTGTATATATTTTTTACAACAACAACAATTGCAATAACAACAACAACAAACGATAGCTAACATTTACATAGTACTTACTATGAGCCAGGGACTATATTTTACAATATCTCCTTTGAGCTCATTTTAAATTAAAGATATACACCTCTGTCCATTTCATGCTTTTTTTGTGTGTGCATACATTTTTAATACTATGCATTACATGTAATATAATATTTCTTTACTCATTCTAATGGAGGATTAGATTTCATAACAAAGGCATAAAACAAATCACTGCAGTGAATAGCTCTCTCCACTATTCTTATATATTGTCTTCTACTTCACAAAGGAAAGAACTGGGTTTATAGGCCTAAGAGTTTTATCTATTGTAATGAAAAAGATGCCTTTTTGTAAGGAATAGCCACAAGATCACTACTTTACTTGGCTACAAAGACAATAAGGACTAAACGATCATCTCAAATGCTATTGAATTTTTAAATTATATATAGCTAAGTAATTTAAGTGTACATATTAGGTGATAACTCCCTCTGGGCTTATAAGGAAGTCACATGACTTTTTCTCCTCAATTTCTCTATATAATGAGAATGATCACATTTATATATATTTTAGCATGGTAGAAGGGTGAAGCCTTGGAAAATATAATAAAAGCCATTTTAATTCAATTTTCAGTAGAGTTTAAAGTATTTTTTCTCCATTATATATAGCTTGTTAGTAACTTTCTCTATCTTTAAATATTATTTAATTATTATAAATATCTTTCATGAAGACAATGTTTATGAGTGCCTATTTCAGTTACCTTCATGACTATTGGATCAAATTGTAGTTATCCGCCTGTTCATTGGAGGATTGGAGGAAATCTTCACATGCTTGAGGTAGGTAGCCTTCTCCCCCATAAAATTGCCATATAATAATATCTCTCTCATATTCATGATATAGATATGTATATATATATATATATATTTCTAGTTATGCTTACTTCCATTTGTATTATAAGTACATTTATGCCTTAGGTCTTAGGAAAATACTTTCAATAAAAATAAGGGAATAAGATGAACTATAGTTCCAGGCCTTACAATCTAAAATAAGTTATTATTTCTTTTCCCCATGAGTTCTGGTTTTCAATACAAAGAATTTGAACCAATATAGCTATCTAAAGAAGAAGATTTTCAGAGTAACTTTTCTGTGGCCACGTATTTACCTAAGCTTTTCTGGCATTTAAGAACCTGAGTGAACAAATGATAAATTTTGTTCAAATAAAATCCAAGTACAAAATTAAGTCTTAGAATAGAAATGAAATGAGTAAAGTATATGTTAGGAGTTAGACACCAGAATGCTCTGAAGAAAGGGATTAGGGATTTATTATAGAAAAATCCATAAAGCTACCAGGCAAATACATAGCAGAGGTGAAAGCAAACAGGATGCTAAGTTTTATTAGCAGAGGAATAAAACATAAATCAAGGGAGGAAATACCATTTCAATAGTTGGATCTCTTAACAAACATTGCATAAAATATCAATGTTAGATAAAAATGTTCATGCTAAATTTACTTGCCTGACTCCCTACTTCCCTTGATATCTTCACTCTAAAACAAGGGTGATCAGGATAGTTATAAATATAAAATTATATGGGAATCTGCGTCTTGGTCATCCTATTATACTAGGTGCAGAATAATGGAACAATTGGTGGAACAGATTAGGTATACAATATCTAGAAGCAAATTTCATATATATATATATATATATATATATATAGTTATTCCATATATACAAAAACCTTAGCTATTAAAACACAAGTAGTCACTATTTGACAAAAAATACCTTGGAAAACTGGGTAGCCCTATGGAATAAATTAAATTTAGAACAATAGCTCACCTTATACAAAGATAAACTTGAAATAAGTACATGGCCTAGATATAAAAAGGTAACATAATAAGCAAATTAGAATAATGTAGGGAAAAAGTTGCCAATAAATCTGATGATGAAAGTTTAAAGAGCATTGCAAAAGGTAAAATCGATCATTTTAATTAAATGAAGTTTTTGTACAAAAATTTTGTGGAAAAAATTTATTAAAGCTTAAATTAAAAAGAAAAAAAATCATCAAAGTTCTTCTATAAAGATATAATTTCATATTTGTGTTTATATTTGATGGATTCAAAATAATTAAAAAGACTTTAAGGGTATGAACTGACAGTTGCTAATAGAAGAAATTCAGATTATCAATAATTAAATGAAAAGGTGCTCCATATCACAAGATAGAGGCAAATTAAGACAATTCTAAGATTCTGTTTCACTCTGAAAACCAAGAAAAAAGTGATAAATGTTCAAATATATTTGAGAAAATAGGTACATGTAAGCACTTTTTGTGGGCTTGTGAATTGATATAATTATTCTGAAAAGACTTTTGAAGTATTCAAAAATATAATTAATAGTTCTTGACTTATGATTTAATAATACCACCACAGTACATATTACTAAAAGATATTAAAGAAAGAGGAAATGTGTATTGTCACTCCCCCCACACCTCTTTCTCTCCCCACACCACACAAGCATCCCACAAATTGGAAATTAAAGTCAATTGAAGAAATGACTGAATATATTGTATATGAATGTGATAGAATTGCACCATACTATAAAGAAATGAATGAGGAGATAAATTGTTTTTAAAATACTTAGAATTATATAAACTGATGCAAAGTTGAACTAGAATTACAATTAAATTATAACCTTTAGATTATAAAAATGAAGAATGAATTTTTTAATATTATGTTGTCCTACGATTTGGTTTGAAGCAAATTTTTTTTGTTTATGTCATCAGAAAGATTATTATCATCCAAATAGCCCATTTTTTTTTTCATTTCCTCTATGCCATTTGTTTGAAATCAACATGATTGTTTTCCTACTTCTCCTCCCAGTTTGCCTAATACTTACAAAGTTTCTTCTGTCAACAAGAAGAAATTTAGAGTAGGTCTTTTCACCTTACAAACAATATATTATTATTTAATACTTCCAATTTCTCTGTTCCATTTCTACCTCAACATGCTTTGTCTCCCATTATCATTTTTGCCTCCGTGGAAAGCAGTCCAGAATTCAATTCTGGGCCTTATTTACCCAGGAAATTAGCTTCTCCTTTCTAAGGTTATGATCTCTGGAGCCTTTTAACTTCTTGTTCTTGTTCTTTTTATTAGTATTATTATTTTTATAAAAAATAATTTATTTTTGAATAAAAAATTTTGAATCTATTTTGGATCAAGAATCTCTTGATTCTTCAACCACATATTGGATATTATGGATATGCCTAGCCCCTAAGCCAAGTTATCTTGATGAAGTCAGGGATATGCTATCCATTAACATGAATTAATCGACCCTCTCTCACTTCCCTTGTTATATCTCTTTGTCATACAAATCCTTCATTTCATTCTATCTTATCTCCACATAACTCTAGATCATGAGTTATTTTTCTTGAATTTTCTTGTAAGAGAAAACAGAATATAGAGATACAAAAATAATTGGTAGGCATTAATTACAAATTTGTACAGTAAACAAACTGTAACTATATCTAGGCTAGTTAGCCCTAACTTTTCTAAGCTTCAATATGCTGAACATGTCTCATGACACCCTAATTCACCTGGACTGAGAGTGATGCCATTGTGTCTTCTTATATCAAGCCTCCCACGAATTTCACCTTCCACCCAGAACAGTCAAACTAAATGTGATTTGTCCAATATAGCAAACTAGACCAGTATTTCAGTGGCATGTCAGTACCAATCAGTTAGAAAGGGCAGATTTGTGGTCAAAATCTCCATACAATACAAAACTGCTCCCTAGATAGCAAATTCCTCCTTCCCTATCATAGTCCAATAAAAGGAAAGACAAACAGACATATCAGAACAGGTTTCATCATCTCATTATCAGAATTCAACTCAGTGTACAACTCATTCCTTCACAGAAGATACTACTATTTTTCATACTGCTCAACAAATTTTATATATCTCTTTGGCTACTCAGTTTTTGGAATTATTGACAGTCCACTCCCCTTCTGCTGTTATATTGGAGAAAGTAAATGGAGCAAAGTAACTGGGTTTGATATGCAACCAGGTAGATAGTAAAATAAGAAGCTCAGTATATTGGGTTAACTGCAGTGTGGATAGGGGGTAGGGTGTAGGGCTTGATGTAAAAAATATGGGATTGGCCATTTACTTGTTGGCAAGAAATGATTTATTGACTATAAACTTCATAAAGATCCTAGTCAGAAAAGGCAAGACATATTACAATCCTGGTGGAGAGATTGCTTTGGTGTTCTAACAACTATTAGTTAACCATTTTATCTTCAAATACATTTTGGTTGTTTGAGTTATTTCTACTTATCAAATAATACACTAAATATTTATTTTAAAACTCTCCATTGGATATCTATAAGAATTACTCTTAAGCAAAAAATAATTATTTAAAATTAGGATAATTGTAGCAAACCAAGGAGAGCTAAAAATATTGCATTATAGTCACAGGATTCCCAGGAAAATATATTAGATGACTTGCAATACCAAGAATTGGAAGCTACATTCATGAGCAGAAGGAATATAGAGAGAGGGAATTGGAAGAGAGCACAAAAATGATGCACTTGAATTTTTAATCAAAGAGAATAAAGAAGGGTATCGAAGGAAAATATGAAAATGAAAATAAGAAAGAAGATAGTAAGCTTTACAGTATATTTTATTTGGATAACTGAGGTGCACTAGCTAAGAATTTGCCTTTTTTTTTTTTTTTTTTTTTACAACATTTAAAATAGATTTTCCCCTTGATTATCACTCACAGAAGGAAATTTTATAATTTAGCTTATAGATTAAAAATTGGCTTTAAAATACTCATTTGACTTTGTTCTGGCACATTGTATCATAGCTAGATACAAGAGTAAGATTCAGGGTGTTGGTTTCTGCTAGTGGCGTGAACTGTATAGCCAGGCAAAAATCCCAGCTCAGATTCCTCATCATGAAAATGGGACTGTTATTGTTCTAATGAATAGAAATGCTCTGTGACTGCAAGAGACACAAAATGTTCTTTCTCAACATTCTGTGCAGCTACTAAAGCACAACATGAACCCATGTTTTGGACTAATTTTCTCAACAGGGGCTCTTTCAGACTAGCCCTGAGGAAGCAAAATCATATGATTAGTTCTAAAGTGGCTTGAAATTAATTTTATGAGTTTTTCTGCAACAATCTTGTCTAGTAGTTTCCTTTGTGATTCTGAGTGCTGAGATATACACTGCTTGCCTATTTCTTTAGTTCAAGCAGCTTTAAAATGATTCCACCTTGATCATTCAGGCATATGGTCTGTATGGATAGTAAGCTTTTGAAAATATCTTTCAAGCCTACTTATTGGCCTAAAGAAAATGTTCTCGAAAGAGAGCTATATGCTAGAGGGAGATTCCATTCTAACAGAAGCTGGCTTTCCTCTTAGTCTCCATAACCTATTAATAGGCTAAGTAAAATCATCCATGTTCATAATGGGATTCTGATGGCTTAAGTTATCTTCAGATGCTGACTTCTGTGTGAATCAGGAGAGTAGATCATTGTACATAGAGAAGCTCAAAAGGCAAAATAAAAATGCAATTCTTGCTAGTATAGCCTAAACATAAGGCATTGCAACACTTGCAGTAGAGACTAGAAAGTCCTATGCAACCTTTAAAGAGCCAGGCAAAAGCTAATTATCATTATCATCAATCTCATCCATGGAGTTTTCACATAACCTCCTTCCAGGTAGATTGTTTCATTTTTTTTACCTTTATATCACCAGCCTCCAGCACTTCAGCATGTTGAAATGGAATGAAAATAATAAAATTATTAGTTATAATTATATGTAATTATTATATAATACAAATAATACAATTATTTGTTACATCATATTTATCAATATGGTTTGGATAAATACTTTTTGTAGAAAAGTGCTATGAATTCAGCACATCTAAGATTTATCATTTAAGTCCAGAGATATAGAAAGTTTGAAAGAATGGTCCATTAACATAGCTAAATATGTATTGAGGTAAGATTTAAATATAGGCCTCTAATTCTAAAACAGAGTGAAACATATAATGCCATGGGGGGCTTGTCAAAAAAAATAGTATTAAAGAATGTTATGGAATTACATGAAAGTACATTTTTTGCTTGCTTGTTTTTATATTCTTAAACACTGACAACAGTTTGAGTATAATGGCTAACTACTTGTAACAGAAAAGCCTCAACTTCAGTAAAGGTCAACACCCATATTTTAAGCAAAAAATAATTATTTAAAATTAGGATAACTGTCACAAACCAAGGAGATACCAAACCTGGATTAGGAGGAGGTAAGTGATAAGAAAGGGAAGAAAGAAAGGGTCACCTTATTGGTAGTTTTAAAATCTAAAAAGAGAGTTTTATATTTGACATCAAAGGCAATAAATAGCCAGTGGAATTGATTAAGGGCTGTGTGTGTGTGTGTGTGTGTGTGTGTGTGTGTGTGTGTGTGTGTGTGACAGAAATAGAGAGATGGGGGGAGAGGAAGAGAGGGAAGTGAGAGACAGTCAGATCTGTACTTTGTGAAAATCAATTTGACAGCTGAGTGGGAAGTCCTTAGGTATGTCCCACCTTCCCACTCAACTGTCAAAATGATTTTCACTACATAGATGACCAATCACTAGAACTATTACAATAGTCCTAGAATGGAGAGATATACCCATTAATATTGTATATAATTTTTTTCTCTCTTTTACTCATAAATACTTGATATCCATTCTAGACTATACAACCTTTTTTAGAACATTTGCAATGACCTCAATTTAAGTTTTTATATTATAAATACTTTTTTTTTTTCCTTTCAGGTTATGGGAGAGCTGTGGGGCAAGGTATTCTATAATTTCATCTATGTAATGGGTTTTCTCTACATGGGGAAACTTTCTGCTGAGACAGATCATCAAATATAGACTTAGAGATATAATTAAGGACACTAACAATTTAAGTGATTTGCCCACACAATTTAAGGGACAGAAGACAGAAAAATAATTCAGAGATAAAGTGTCAAACCAATTGTCCCTTTTTCAAATCCAGTGTATTAGCCACTAAAATTTGATAAATAATGAAAAAAAAAAACTTCACCTTTTTTTGTTTGGTTTGTTTCATTTTTCTTTTTCCCCCTTTTTCTTCTTAAAGGAAGACATTTATTTAAATGATGCCCCGAGCATAATTCACCCTTTTAAAATTATTGTTTCTCTGATGGTTGGTAGGTTGGATTAAAAAAGGTTGGATCAAAATACCTAATAGTGTCTTTTCGACCTTTATTTACTGAGGAGGAGAGTTAGTTTTTGTCTTATATGGATTAAAAACATTAAGAAATCACTTCATATTGCAAAGTGCTTAGAGCTATGTAACCTACACATATGTTGTCCATTATTGAAGAACCAAGTCTTTTGTTCTTTCAATGAATTTCTTAAATGACTAAAATAAAATATTGGCTTTTTTCAAAGGCAGAGCACAATTTCAGCTGCTTTCCATAAGTCTATTTATCAAATTTTAATTAGATTCCTTGCAGCTATATGTTCTTTGATCAGAGTGGAATGATCAATGCATTGCTATTTTTTTTTTAAAATTCAGTTTCATGTTGTCTCAAACCTTCAAAAAAGACCACAATTGTTTTTGGCTAGTATGGAACAGGTGAGGTCAAAGAAAAGCCTTGTTGAACTTAACAGAATTGGATTGCTTTTCACATGTATTTTTTCATGCTTCAATAATCCTACTTTTCAAGAAATGTAAGGAAGGCATTACATGTCACAATAGGACATTAAGAAACCTTAGTAAAAATTTTATTTATAAAAGAAATTGCCACTTGCAAGAATGGATACTTGGATTTTAATTTACATTAAAGGTATTATCATTATATATACACACACATATATGCAAATTTTACTATTTAAAATCTTTTCAAAAATATTTATTTATTTATTTTAATATGCATTGCCTTATGAATCCTGTTGGAAGAGAAAAAGCAAAACAAAAGAAAAAAACATGGGAGAGGAAAAAAACAGAAAAAAGAAGTGAACAAAACATGTGTTGATTTACATTCAGTCTCCATAGTTTTCTTTCTGGATGCAGATGGCATTTTCTGTCCAAATTCTATTGGGAATGCTTTGCATCACTAAATTACTGAGAAGAACCAAGCCTTTCATAGTTGATCAGCACACATTCTTGCTGTTATTGTGTACAATGTATTCCTGATTCTCCTTGTTTCACTCAGCATCAGTTTGTGTGAATCTTTCCAAGCCTTTCTCAAATCAGCTTGTTCATCATTTTTTATAGAACAATGATATTCCATTACTTTCATATACCACAGCTTATTCAGCAATTCCATAATTGATGGGCATCTACTCATTTTCCTATTCTTTGATACCACAAAAAGAGCTGCTACAAACATTTTTGCACATGTGTGTCCTTTTCCCTTCTGTCTGATTTCTTTGGCATATATACCCAATAGTGGCACTTCTAGGTAGAAGGGTATGCACAATTTTATGATTAGTTCACAATTCCACCAACAATGCATTAGTGTTGCAGTTTTCCCACATTCCCTCCAACATTTGTCATCTTTTCCTGTCATCTCAGCCAATCTGAGAGGTATGAGGTGGTACCTCAGGATTCCTTTAATTTTCATTTCTCTAATCAATAGTGATTTAGAATATTTTTTCCATATGACTATAAATGGCTTTAATTTTGTCATATGAAAATTGTTTATACACTTTGACCATTTATAAATTGAGGAATGACTTGTATTCTTATAAACTTGACACATTTCTTTACATATTTTAGAAATGAGACCTTTAACAGAGACAACATATATGCCTTTATTAACCTTTGAATCATCAAGTTAAAGAATAATAGTTTGGAACTATAACTGGTACTCTTCAATTAAATTTATCTATTACTTTTAATTGCAAAATAAAATAATGTTTTACCATAGTCTTCTTGAGAGATGTAAGGATGAGAACATGCATACCACTAATAAGGAATCAAAACTTGTCCTTAATTTTGAGCAGTTTATTTTAATAAGCAGTCTTTGAGTAAGTCCTTGTCTTTGCCTTTTCTCTTAATAAGTCAAAGTTTTTAAAAATATACTTTTTACTCTATTGCTTAGAAGGGCTCTCAGTGATTTACATTTCAATGTACAAGATTAAGAGTTCATGTGACCTTATTTTAATAATTAGGACATAGAATAAGTTATTTCATGTAGCATGCAATCAGTGTATTCCAGGATTCTTATATAATATACATTTCTCACTGCTAACTCATCCTAAATTTGCTCTTTATATTTCTTGTCTCCTAACTAGGTCCCAGTATCCCTTCTATTCCACTATTTCACTATGTTTTACTTATAGCATCCTTCTTATTTTACTTCCTTTGTTTCAAAATTTTGTCTTCATTTTCCTCCCTTTACAATCACTGTACCAAAGTTGGTAATCCTACTCACTTTTTACTTCTCTGTGTTTGCTTATGGCTTAAGAGAAACCACAGAACTAGTTGGTCTAGAGGTACTTCAAATATAAACTACATTTGAAGAATGGGTTTCTTCTCTCTGTTCAAGGTATTTCTTATATCTGTGTCTGATTGATTCTCCAACACTCCAATATATCTATTATAATTCCCCTTCTCAAACCCTTAAATCTACTCCCAATCTTTTCTCTATCAATAGATGACCTCCTCTCTTAATTTAGTGAGAAAGGCAGCTAGGTGGTACAAATAAGTTCAATCTTAGTTCATCTTCTTTCTAGCTATGTAACTCTCAACAAACTGATTAATCAATTAGTCTCATTTTTTACATCTAAATAATATAGGAATAATAATAATTGTACCTATGTTTCTAAATAATGAGGGAGCAATAATAATACTCATATTATAGAGATATTTTCAAAATTCAGTGCAATAAGAATTGTATATTTTTATTTGGGTGTTTCAGGTTTTTGGAGTTTTCTTGGCAGAAATATCGGGGTGGTTTGCCATTTCCTCTTCTAGCTCATTTTATTGATGACAGACTTAGGTAAGAAGGGTTAATTGACTTATCCAGGGTCACACAGCTAAATAACCATCTGAAGCTCAAACTGACCTAAGGAAGATGAATCATTCTGACTTAAGGTCTGTCATAGTATCTACTACTCCACCTGGCCACCCTCAGATTTGTATAGTGCTTTACAAACCTTAAAGTGCTATACAACATTTTATTATTGTTGTTTTAATTGCTATTATTATTTCCATCATGTGTTCTCTTGTTACACTACCATGTACTCAAAATCTCACAATATACTTACTCCTCATTTTCTTTTGTCCTATGTTAAAAGTAGGTGGGTTCAGATTTTTTTTTTTTTGTCATTACCAAACTCTTTATATAGTATGGGAAACCCAGTTCAAAAATACTCAAGAGATATCTCAAAGTTAGGAATAGAAGTTTTATTAAGGTCTTGCGAAAAATGGACAGTCCACTCATTGGAGTTCTTCAGTGAGTGGAGGCCATGGTCACAGAAATTAAAGGCTATTATATAGTCATAACCCATGAGAATGCATGATACACCCTCTCCCTACCCCGCCATCCAATTAATTTTCACTGCCTGTTTAGATGGAAATATCACAGATTTGTTAAATTCTAGCCAAGTTGATATAGTTGGCTAATTGCAGATATGTTTATCTGAATTTATGGTGGTCATTTTCACAAGGTTTACAAATGTTTGCAGGTGGGTTTGCCTAAGTTTAAATTAAATTCGGGTTACAGGTTCAATCTGCCTTAGTTAATAATTTTATGAGAAACCATATAATCCCCCACAATAAGGAGATTTATTTAGAGGTAAGAAACCCAATAAACTAGAATAACCAAGGAGAACTAGTTTACCTCAGGCTTCCTCAATCAGCAAATAGAGATTAGCCAGTTTATAGACCTTTTGTATATCTCCAGGCCATTAAATATTTAGTCAGATTCTTCTCTAAGCAATTATTTCTTGGAAAGTTTTGTTCTTGCCAGAGCCTAATGATTAACACAGACCTTTGCATCTGGAATTATCAAGTGATTATTCTGAGAAGTCCTCAGTTTCCCATTTCACTCACCTTCAGTTTTATACTTGATTTTCTTCTATATCTTCTGAGAAATATGTTTCATTAATCATTACATATTTCTTTCTTGCTTTAATCTTTTCTGTGTTAGTGCAGCAATATGCTTGGGTCTCTATCATCTTAGAAATATGGCAAAAAAGATACATCTCACCTCAACCCGGCATTCTCTTCAAATTATAATTGTGTGTGTGTGTGTGTGTGTGTGTGTGTGTGTGATATTACTATGTCTACACACATTCTTTCACAATCAGACATTTAGAAAACATAGTTCTGCTGCTTGTCTTCACTTAGCTATACTCTACAGATACAGCCCTGATTAAGAGATGGGAAGTTGTGTCAAAGTTTCTTTAGGTTTTGGAGAATGGTGAATTGCTTTTCTCTTCCCTGCAAAAAAAAAAAATCCATGTACATATTCACATGCTAGATTAACAAGGTAATATAATGGTATTTCTTCAATGACGTAGGCAGGATTAATTTCTAGATCCTAGGCATTTGTTACATAATGTATTACAAGAGATCAGTTAGTGTGTAACAATAGCAGGACTGTCTCACAAGAAGCTAGTAGTAATAATAATAACTGACACATACAAGGTTTACTTTGCTGCAAGGCAGGTACTATTGTTTTCCCCACTTTGCAGTTATTTCCCCCCAGGTTTGCAGTTGCAAACCACAGCAAACAGAGCTTAAGGAATTCACTGGGTCACACATCTATTAAGTATCTGATGATAGATTTGAACTGATCTTATTGACTCCAGGCCCAGGGCTCTATCCATTGTTCTACTTAACTGACTAAAGACAGAGAATCTCAGAAGAGGTCTCTCCTATCCCCTTTCCATTCCTAACTAGAATGTATTAGTGTATATTCAAGTCAAAATGAGATGGATATCTGGAGGGATTGATAATGTATTTAAGACTATGTATAGAACTATATATTCTACTGGTGGTTCCATCTCTGACAATGATACATGATTTTGTCAAATGCTTTTTCTGCATCTATTGAGATAATCATATGACTTTTGTTAGTTTGATTATTGATATAGTCAATTATGCTAATGGTTTTCCTAATATTGAACCAGCCCTGCATTCCTGGTATAAATCCTACTTGGTCATGGTGTATTATCCTGAGGATGATTTTCTGTAACCTCTTTGTTAATATTTTATTTAAGATTTTTGCATCAATATTCATAGGGAAATTAGTCTATAATTTTTTTTATCTGTTTTGACTCTACCTGGTCAGCACCATGTCTGTATCATAAAATAAATTTGGTAGGATTCCTTCTTTCCCTATTTTGCCAAAGAGTTTACATAACATTGGAACTAATTATTATTTTGATGTTTGATAGAATTCACATGTAAATCCATCTGGCCCTGGAGATGTTTTCTTAGCGAATTGATTAATAGCTTGTTCAGTTTCTTTTTCTAAAATTGGATTAAGTAATTTTTTTCTCTTTTGTTAATCTGGGCAATCTATATTTTTGTAAACATTCATCCATTTCACTTAGATTATCATATTTATTGGCATACAGTTGAGCAAAAGAGTTCCTAACTATTGCTCCAATTTCCTCTTCATTGGTGGAAAGTTCATCCTTTTCATTTTTGTTACTACCAATTTAATTTTCTTCTTTCCTTTTTTTTTCTGATTAAATTTACTAAAGGTTTATTTATTTTATTGTTTTTTTCATAAGCCAGGTCTTAGTTTTGTTTTTTAGTTCAATACTTTTTTTTTTACTTTCAATTTTATTAGTCTCCCCTTTATTTTCAAAATTTCAAATTTGGTATTAATTTGAATTTTTTTTAATTTGTTATTTTTCAAACTCTTTTAGTTGCACACTCAATTCATTGATCTTCTTTTTCTCTATTTTATGCAAGTAAGCATTTAGAGATATAAAACTTTGTCTAAGAACTGCTTTGGCTGCATCCCATAATTTTCATATGTTGTCTCATCACTGTCATTCTCTTGGATGAAATTATCAATTGTGTCTATGATTTGTTGTTTCACTCATTCATTCTTTAGGACCAGATTATTTATTTTCCAAAGAATTTTTGTTCTATTTTTCCCTGGCTCTTCATTATATGTGATTCTTATTGCATCATGATCTGGAAAAAGATGCAGTTACTATTTCTGCCTTTCTGCATTTGATTTTGAGGTTTTCATGCCCGTATATATGGTCAGTTTTTATATAGGTTACATGAACTGCTGAGAAAACTATACTCCTTTCTGTCTTCATTCAATTTTCTCTGAAGAGCTCTCATACTTAACTTTTCTAAAATTCTATTTACCCCCCGCCTTACTCTCTCTACTGAGAGTAAGTTTGAGATCTCCCTCTAGTGTGTAACAATGGCTTTGCTATCTAATTCTTCTTAATCTCTCCTTTAGGAATTTGGATATTATACCACTTGGTGAGTATATGTTAAGCTTTGATATTACTTCATTATTTATGGTACCCTTTAGAAAGATACAGTTTCCTTCTTTATCTCTTTTAATTAGATCTACTTTTGTTTTTGCTTGATCTGAGATCAGGATTGCTATACCCTGCTTTATTATTTCACTAAAACATAATACCGTGTTTCCCCGATAATAAGACCTATCCCGAAAATAAGCCCTCCTCTTACTGTGTAAGATTCCTCTAAAATAAGCCCTCCCCCCAAAATAAGCCCTATTGATATTGCTACTGTAGTGAAGGTGATCCCTTGCGCTACATGCTATGTTACGGTACCCTCTGTATGCACCGTCCCCCCTACCGCCCTCCTCCCAGTGAAACACATGCTGCGCTCCGAGCTGCATCCAATCAGAACTGCAGCAGTGAGCGCGTCATTCTGTTCTTCCCCAGTGATTTGCTTGCTGGCAGCATTGAGAGCAGTGCCGCGGAGGAGAGCTGAGGCAGGACAACATAAAAACCCGGTATGTAAGCGGGAGTGAGGGGGCATGATGGAGGATAAAAGAAGAACTCAGCCAGCACTCACCACGCTAAAGAAAGGAAGAACTTCCTTGCAGAGAGAAGAATAGATCAAGTAAGGATTCCTGCAGGAATGACTGCCTATCTCCAGACCCTTGATATTGCAATAAAGAAACCATTCAAGGACCATTTACGCATGGAAGTCAATGACTACATTGAAAATAGAATGGAAAGAAATCAGCGTGGAAACTTTGTGAAGCTCTGTCTGCAAGAAGTTGTGACTTGGGTGAATAAGTCATGGGATAAAATTACTGACAGCTGTGTCGCCAAGGCACTATGAGCAGGTTACCTGGACAAGCCGTGTTCATTTAAAGAGAGCTATATTGCTGGACATGACAGTTTGGGTCCACTTCTTCTGAAGGAAATAGAGGCGTAAGACATCCAGGACGGAATTCAGGGTATGGACACTTATGATGATGTTGTTGAAGAAGATGAAATGATCATTATTGAATAAAGGTACTTTTTTTTGTTCACATTTACCTGTTTATTAAAATTTCTGTCAATGTTCATTAAAATAAGCCCTCCCCTGAAAATAAGCCCTCTGGTGTTTTTCTGTCCAAAAAAAATAATAAGACAATGTCTTATTATCGGGGAAACACGGTAGATTCTGCTCCTGCTTTTTACTTTTACTCTGCATGTATCACTCTGTTTTAAATGTGTTTCTTGTAAACAACATACTGTAGAATTCTAGCTTTTAATCCAGTTTGCTATGTCCTTCTGTTTTATGGGAGAATTCTTCCCATTCACATTCACAGTTAAAATAACTAATTCTGTATTCACTGCCATTTTATTTATCCCAATTATGTTTTTCTCTTTCATTTCCCCCTTTCCCTCTTCTCCAGTATTTGCCTCTCCCACCATCTTGGCTCTGTCTCCTCCTTCCATCCAGCTGTTCTTGAGAAGAATTTGCAACTATGCCCAAAGGGCTATAAAACTACATACTCTTTCCACATAGCAATGCCACTATTAATTCTGTATACCACAGATTTTTTAAAAGGTCGAGCAGGATGGCATTAGCAAACATATTTATATTAGTTCTTTTTGTAGTGGCAAAGAATTGGAAATTGAGGGGAAGCCCATCAATTTTGGAATGGCTGAACATGAAATTATGCAAAGTGAAATAAACAGAGGCAGGAGAACTCTGTTCACAGTAACAGCAATATTATGTGATAATAAATTGTGAATGACTTTTATTTTTAGGAATACATAGATTCAAGACAATTCTAAAGGAATTATGGTTAAAAATGCTATCTATCTCCAGAGCAAAAACTGAAGTGATCTGAAGACAGATCAAATTATATGCTTTAATTTTTTTTTTCTTGGGATAGGATTCTGGGAAGATGATGGAGTAGTATAGTAAATTTCAATGTCTCCTGATTTCCTCCACAAATAGAACACATTTGTTCTTTGCAATTTTGCAAACTTGGGACAGAATAGGGGTCCTCCTGATACAAGCTGAGAAAATTGGAACAAAGACCTAGGGTTGGGATTAACCTAAGAGAAGTGCAAACATCTCTAAGTTAGATCCTTAGTAACACCAAGTGGGGAGCCCTGGGGCTAACTGGGTATGGCTGGAGCCTCAGCAGGAACCACAAAAACTTTCACCCCCAAGATGATTTTGTGGAGTAGGAGTATGAGTTTGGGAAGACAGAGGGAACCTCAATTCATTAGAAGTGCCAGGTCCAGTTGTGTTGCAAAGATGGGGCCTTTTTTTATATGACTATAGATAGTTTTGATTTCTTCTTTTGAAAACTATCTGTCCATGTCCTATGGGACTGGGGAATGATTCATTTGTTGAGTCATAAATTTGATTCAATACTCTATATATTTGAAAAATGAAACCTTATCAAGGAAACTTGCTGTAAAAACTTCTTCTGAGTATTCTGCTTTCATTCTAATCATGTTTGCATTGTATTTATTTGAGTAAATCCATTTCAATTTAATGTAATCAAAATAACCATTTTACATTCTGCAATTCTCCCTTATTTAGTCATAAATTCTTCATTTATCCATATATGATAGGTTAAACTCTTCCATGCTCCCCTAATTTTCTTATAGTATGGCTGTTTTGATTTTTGTAAAATTGTGATTTCTTATTCCAAAAGCTTGGATTTTTGCTTTTGTCAAAAAGTAGGTTACTGTGATGATTTACTACTCAATGTTGTGTACCTAATCTATTCCCCTGCTGTATCACACTATTTCCTTGCTAATACCAGATTGTTTTGATTATTATCACTTTATAATACAATTTGAAGTCTGGTATGACTTGGTTATCATTCTTTCCATGTTTATTTTTCAAAGGTTTTGCTTATTTTCAGACATTAAATCAGGAATGTTGCATCAAAGATCTGCCTACCTTCTGCCTACACACATCTTCATTAAAGATTTTCATTAAAGATCTGCCTACACACTGAGCCCAAGACATTAAAATTCAATTGGGGAAAAAACAAAATAAAACAAAAAAATACAATAGGGAAATCGTTAACTAAGTAAAAATAAATACAACAAAATATTAATATATGGTTTTCTAAATCATCATGCCCCACAAGGTTCAGTAGGCCCTGTTTTAATCTAAGTTCTATGCCACCATTCTGACTGATAGCATGGATGGACTTTTTCCCCTTTTCTTTTTTTTTTTTTTTTAAGGTGTTATTTATATATTCTGGGGAGTTTTTTCTTCTCTTCTGGATTTGAATCTTAGGCTTCTCTGGAATCACCATCTCTATCTGGATTTGAGCCCCCTCGATTATCTAGTGATCTGATATAGGCACCCTACTTTCAATAACAGAAAGTTATAAAGACTGCCATCAGAGTTGAATGCTCTGAAAGACTCTATACTGTTGAACTGGAGTCAGGGAAGCCTGAGTTTTACAACAATTCTGGATGTCCCCACATTACTTGCCTAGTGTAGAACTCATAGAAACTCTGTAAACACTGTGTGTGTGTGTGTGTGTGTGTGTGTGTGTAAATTGAGTCTATGGTCAGTTCTGGATATCCCTGTGCAATTGACCTCAGTTGTATCTCTGGACACTGAGTCTCTGTTTCTAGTTTGTCTAGGACATTTAGCACTTCTAACCTAAATTTAGGACTAGTTCTGTCATTGGTTTTGGGTGTTCCCATTTTTCCCTGGCCTAGTGTGCAGCTCGAATGTTTCTCTCCTACTATTGTTTCAAATTTTTGCACTGGTCTAATTTGTGATCTGAGGTTGAAAAATATAGTTTTGCCTTCAATTTTCCTAGAATTCTTCTTAGATAATTTTTGGAACAATTGTAGATGATTCACAGTTGTGGTCTTCCTGTTGTTTCTAGAATTTATAGGTAATATACCACTTAATACAAAAGCTTTAAAAAATACTGGATACCATCTTCTCAGTCAACTCATTCAGACTCTCAGAATCATATTTAAATCATTACTTTCATACTACATTTCAATTAGTTCTCAATTTGTGTTGATGAAAAAATTTCACAGCAGCTCTCTCATTCATCCCCTTCTTAGTACTCAAAAGGCTATATACCACCCTGGTTTTGATCTTCATTAGTTCTCACTGAATTCTTTTGAAATCCTCCTAATTAATCTCCCTGCTTCATATTTTTCCCTTCTTCAACCAACCTTAATCATAGCTGTCAAGTTAATTTTCTCTCAAATATAACTATTACCCCCAACTCCAGAATACTCCAGTGTTTACTAATGATAGTTGGATAAAATACAACTTGTTATTTTCAGCATTTTGGTTTTCCCCAGTTTGGCCTCAATCTATCATTCCAAGTTTGTTACTTTTTTGGTACACTGTACATTCCTGACAAAATGGCCGACTTGTTGCTCTGTGTATGTGAGATTTTTGTGACTTTTTTTTTTAATATTCTCTAGTACAGTTATCCCACCCCACTCCTATTAACTGAAATGGCTCTCCTTCCTTTGAAGCTCAGGTCAAGTACCATCTTCTTCACAAGCTCTTGTTTGATCCCACCAATTGTTAGGTCATCCTGAAGATATTTTGTATAAGTAACACTAGCTTCAATAGCTTCTCTCAAGGATTTTGGATACTTTTACTTTATCTTTAAAAGGGGTAGTTGAAATGTCTTTTTGAAAGTTGTTAACTGTGATGCCTGAGAAGATATTGGTTGAGACAAAGGCATAAAGGACTAGGAGATTTTTCCTGAGAGACTGAATTAACTGTCAAAATAAAAGAATGTGAACAGTCATTTCCTAAGAGAACTGAATTTAACTCTTATCCTGTGAAGAAATATGAAGAGAACTCTTGAGAGACTTTGACCGTCATCCTAAGAGAGGAAAACAGTAAGACTAAGTTTTTCAGAGCTGAGAATTGAAAATCAGCAATAACTGTTGATAGTTAGAGGTGACTCTGTGAGTTTTCTCATAGCTGATACATTATAAATATTTATGTTTTTGTTTTATTCTTTGATATACTGTTAATAAATTGTATAGTCAGTAACCTTGATGTTTATTTAAACCAAGGAGATCAGGGAATTTGATATACAAAGTGGAACAGGAGCTCATGGACAAAAGGTTTTTCCAGTATGTTTTCTAAATGATATTTACCAAAAATGCATTGGAGGATTAAACCTTATTCATTAATTTATGATTAATATGTTGCAGTTTTATTAATTTAGGAGGAAATATCAAAATATCTTGATTGTCTTACACTCTAATATGAACATTTTAAAAACAAATAAAACAGTATGAAATAGCTAGAACACTAAAATAAATTTCAAATAAAGATTATTGATCCTAACATAAATATATATATATGTATGTATACACAGATACACGTGTGCACATATGCATTTGTGTTATATACATATATGTATACATTTATACACACACGCATACACACACACACACACACACACACATATATATATATATATATATAGAGAGAGAGAGAGAGAGAGAGAGAGAGAGAGAGAGAGAGAGACTCATTGTATGATGAGCATGGCCAGACATTTATTAGAATTTGAGTCAGAAACTTCCAGATATAGCAGGAAGTTAACAAATTTATAAATTCATTCATTTAACAAAAATTTACTAAGCAACTACTACTATATGTTAGCCATAGTACTATGTGTTAAGGATAAAAAGATTAAAATGAAACTGTTTCTGAACTCAGGAAGGAAACAATAGATATTTAAGTAAGTTATTTATTTAAGAAACACACACACAGTCACAGACACATATGTGGAAAGTATGGGTATGGGGATGATATATAGTGTTCATATACATGCATGCACAAACATATATATATGTGTGTGTGTGTGTGTGTGTGTGTGTGTGTGTGTGTGTATATATGTTTATGTACATATGGGCTTATATTATATAAATCAGGAGAAAGCTAGGTGACATAGTGAATAGAGTTCTAGGCTTGGAATTAGAAAGACATGAATTCAAATGCCGCCTCAGAAACTTTCTAGATCTGTGACATTAGGCAAACCACTTAATCTTCATTTGCCCCTGGAGAAGGAAATAGCAAACTTTCTGATATTTTTGCCAAGAAAACTCCATTGACAAAGGTCTACAGAATAATAAAGAGTTAGATATGATTGAAATGGCTACATATGAGTCATATTTAAATAATATATGATTTGTCATATATGTTATATGTTATATACAATATGTGACTTGTTATACAATATCATAGTTAATAATATTAGATATGCTATATAAACATGTCACTATATGTAACATAGATAGTTATTATTTCTCAGAATAAATCATAATCTCTCAACATCAGGAACTGTTTAATAGAGTCAATAAGACTCTAGGAGGAATTTGACATCTTCATGTTTTTCAGGATAGTATTCCATCTGTCACACTCAAAAACACTGAGGCTTCTTTTCTCTAAGAAATCAGGAAATGAGATGCTAGAGAGCAAAAGGGAAAAGAAAGTCCTTAAGAGGTTATTTCCAGACTATTTTAATGTAAATAGACAGGAATTTTGGTGTTCTCAGCGCATGGTGCCTTCTAATATTTGCAAGATTAGCATTATGATCTCACAGGTGTAGTTGCTCCACTTGGCCCTATATGCAGTTTCATAAAAGGTTCTAGTACTTAATAAATGGCTTGGGTTAGATTTATCCAATACAGTATCAATTTAATAGTATATTGTGACCTCAAGGATAACCATCACCTGAAAAGTGACAAGAAAGTTTGACAGAGTTGTGAGGGACTGTGCCAACAAGGTCACAGAAAATTTGCTGTCTACTTCAGCAGCTTGTTTCTTCATCATTGCTGTGAACAAATCATAATGACAACATATACAATGTATATTCCAACATAGTTCTGAAAATATCATGAAACCAGATTGTGATCAAGAAATCCAAAAAAGAAAACTATTAACACTTTTATTTAGCCTATAATTGTAGAAAAATGAAAGCCAGAAGTTTTAGTCTCCTCCAGAGAAGCAACTTGAGAATAAACAAAACAAATTGGAAGCCTGACAGTACTCAAAAGACAGTGCTGCTTTAGGAGCACTTGAAGTTTCCATTGCTTTTTGTGAGCAATAGGGTGGGTTAGGAAGTTGAGAGTCAGGGGATAGAGAAATCCCAGGTTTTCTTTTCAGAAAATAGTAGTTTTGCACTGCTGGTATGGGTTCAGGATCAATTAATATTTTTACTGTGATATCCAACAGAGGCTGAAGTTCACAGATCTGTGACCTGAGATACTAAACTTGTTGCTTTGTAACAGGGTCAGGACATCCAGAGTGCTTTTGGTCAAGCAACCCAGAAATCCACACCAGTCTTCCTATTCTGACCTTAGATATGAGGTGAGGAGTTGGTATAGTTTTGTACTAAATTCTTCAGTCATTCTCAGTGTTCCCAAGGGAGCCAGAAAACTGTGACTATTCTGAGGGGTGACACTAAAGGACATAAAAGACAGCAGCAAGAACTCAGATAATTGAGGTCAGAACCAAACAAGGTTTAATCGCCCCATCCAAGAGTACCAGAGGGGGCACAATTCTGAAAATTTTGAATTGAGACTTTAGATATGAATAAACAGACATATACTGAATACTATAAATAAATTGGAGATTAAGAGATACTAGAAGTGTACCCAAAAGAAAATAAGTTCACATAAATTGCAAGTAGAGACTAGGGGTAGGAAATAGCATGATCCCAGAGAGTACAGAAGAAATTAACTAAATTCAATACCCATATCCACATCCACATCTATATCCATATCCATATCCATATCCATATGCATGTAAGTATATGTAACTCTAAATCAAATAATGACCTTGGAGTGTAGAATTCAAAAGAGATTATCTAGATTAGAAAAGAAGATAGAAAACTTTAGATGGGTTAAAAAAAAAAAACCTCGGAATTTTAGAATTAAGCAAATATAACTCAGCTGTCAAAGAAAGGTCACCAATTTTAGACCAAAATGGAAAGATTGAAAAAAAAAGAAAAGCTAAATCATCTATTACTAGAAAATCAATTGAAAGATGATTTATGTATTGCTAAAAACCATGAGAAAACTATAAACATAGATACTATATATTAAGAAATTATGAATGAAAACTCAGTAAACTTTCTTTGTATACTGTATACAACGGATACAAAGAATACTAAGTAAAATTTAGTGTACTGGATTCTCCACAGGTATAACAAAGAACATGAGCAATCTCTACTTTAAGATAAGGCATCAAAGTTAGATTTCAGACTGGTAAAGAAATGTTCAGGGGTCCATGATGATGATAGTGATGAAATAATTTTTATGACAAGGTGGTTGGATTTTGGGGAGGGAAAGAAAAAAAGGAAAGGGAAGTAAAAGTAAATGGCACTGTATCTTGTCTGCTTCTATTGGGCATATTCCTTCTTTCTTGGCATGTTCTTCTGAATAAAGAGTGTTTAGGAAACAAAAGTAGGAAAGAGTAAAATAAATAAGAATAAGAGAAAGACCCATATAATTAATGATTATAATTGTAAATGTGAATATGATTAATTTTCCCCCAAATGAGAAAATACCTGAATGAATTAGAAAGCAAAATTCAAGGAAATGTTTGCAAGTAAGACACTTGAAAACAAAGGTACACAGATTTAAAATTATGGGCAGCATCAAAAATCTCTTTGCTGAAACTCAAATAAAAATTCCAGAGGTAGCAATTATGATCTCATATAAGAACTCTCAATAATAAAATTAATTAAAATAGATAAACAGAGAAACTATGTTTGGGTGACAAGTCTTACACATAATTTATATCAAAAACAAACATAACCATTAAATAACAGCATTTAAACATTTAAAGGAAAAATGTAAGTGGCTCAGAAGAAATTGACAATAAATATATAATATTGGAAGACCTCGAATTACTCTTTTGAGACTAAGTTTAACCAAAGAAAAGAAGAAAGAGGTGAAGGATATGAATAGAATATTAGAAAATTAAAAATTATAGGCCTCTGGAAACCTGTACATATTAATTTTCCAGATTTTGACCATGAATTCAGTCAAAAAATCTTCACAAACAAATGTTGAACAGCAGAAATATTAGTATATATTTTCATATTATATTTAAATAAATCATATTCAACACTGACCTGCTAGAGAAAACTTACAATTAGATGGAATCTACTATTTTCTGAATTAACCAGTTCAAATATGTGATAAGTCTTTTTTTTTTTTTTTTTTTTTTTGATAACATATAGGATTTTGGTGTTTTAGGAAACTCTCAGTGGACAAATTTCTTCTATCAATATAGTCAGCCAACTTCTCTGCAATTTATATAGTCCTGGAAAGTTGTTTCAGGCACTTTTGAAAGATTAAGTGATTCATCCATGCTAACTTTACCAGACAGGACTTGATCCCAGCTATTATTGACTCTGAGGCTGGTGCTCCATCCACTGTGTTAGACAACACAAATTTGGAGTTATATTTATTTTATAAAATATATGTTTCTTTTATGCCTTTTATTTTTATCACAGTCATTTCCCAAACTATTCCAACAGAACTCCTTTTAACAAAGAAAAACAGGTTAACAAAATCACCTGATATGGTGAATTCATCTGAAATTTTTTGGAACATTTTCCCCTCCTTGCCAAAAATAAATAAAACACTTTGAAACTGTATGCAGGATAAATTATACAATGAAATCATGCCATCGATGATTGATTCATCCAACAAAATATGAAAAACAAATCCCTTTTTCCCCTTTCAAAAGGGGAATAATATAGGATCTCATTTTTAGGAAGAATAAAAGGATTACCTTGCAGCAAATAGGTGTCTGAGGCTAGATTTGAATTCAGATCTTTCTGACTCCAGGTCCAACATTCTATCCACTTTGCTAAGAGAGTACCCTCTTAAATCCTAGTTCTTTTCTCTCTTCCCCTCACCCTTTTAATTTTACTTTCAGAGTCAAGTACTTTGTTTGCTCTTGTCTATCCCATTCACAATATTATATCCCTCCCCCAATCCCCACTTGTTTCCTTATTGAGTTTGATGTATTTATTCACTGAACTTTATTCAAACCTTGGGTGTTAATTGCAGGGAAAAGTGAAGTTCATCCGATGCTTGCACAGTTCACCCCTTCTTTCATATGTGTATATTATTTTTCTTACTCCTCTTAATTATGAGAAATATTAACTACTACTACCTTCTTTCCTTTCTGTACTATTTTTCAATACTAGTTTATTCCTCCTTTTATCTATCCTTTTCTTTCCCCTATCAGACACTAAAACAAATATAAAGATTCTAAAATAATATTTGTTTCTTTTCTTCTCATTAAAATGTTATAGCACTAAATCATCACACAATTCCTTCCAACTTTTCATATAAATTTTCCATGTGCACTGATCTTAAATTTACATTTCAAAGTCAATCTTAGTTCTAGTCTTGTCACCAGAAATTCTTGAAAACTCTCTTCTTCATTAAGATTCTTTTTTTTTCCCTGTATAGGATTATATTCAGCTTCATTGGTAAATTATTCTTGTTGTATGCCTATGTGGTTTGTCTTTTGGTGTATTACAAGGTCTCCTCTGTTTTTAGTAGGTCCTAGATTTTTTGGCGTGATCATTCCTTGGTACTTGAACTAGTTTTTGGATACTTCTAGTATTTTTTTTTTTCTTTGCTACAGAAGCTCTGGATTTTGGTAAGGACATTCCTGGGGCTTTTCCTTTTAGAGTTCATTTCAGGAAATGAAGAATTTTCCCCCCTCTCTCTACATTGTGCTCTGGTTCTAATAGAGTTGTATAATATGCATTTGTGATTTCTTAAAAAAGTATCTATACTTTTTTCTTTTTTATAATTTATTTATTTTAATATACATTGCTTTATGAATCATTTTGGGAAAGAAAAATCAGAACAAAAGGGAAAATCATGGAAGAGAAAAAAAACAGAAAAAAAGAAGTGAACATAGTAAGTGTTGATTTACATTCAATCTCCATAGTTCTTTTTCTGGAGGAAGATGGCATTTTTTCTTTCTTTAAAATTTTTAAAAAATTTTTATTATACATTGCTTTAGGAATCATGGTGGGAAAGAAAAATCAGAGCAAATAAGGAAAAACCATAGGAGACAGGAAAAAAAAACGACAACAGAAAAAAGAAGTAAACATGGCATATGTTAATTTACATTGAGTCTCTGTAGTTCTGTTTCTGGATGCAGATGGTATTTTCTGTCCAATTGGGATTGTTTTGGATCACTGAACCAGTGAGAAGTACCAATAGTTGTAATATTGTTGTAGTCATAGTACCAGTAGAAGTACCAACTAGATCATAGTTGATCATTGAACATTCTTGCTGTTATTTTGTACAATATATTTCTGATTCTGCTTGTTTCTTTCAGCATCAATTCCTATAAATCTTTCTGGACCTTTCTAAAAAATCAGCTTGTTCATCATTTTTATGGAACAATAATATTCTATTACCTTCATCTATTTTCTATTTAATTTGTTCAACCAGTCTCCAATTGATGGACATTTACTCATTTTCTAATTCTATGCTATCACAAAAAGAGCTGCTATAAACAGTTTTGCACATATGGATCTATTTCTTTCCTTTATGATTTCCTTAGGATATAGTAAGTCAACGTGTAGGCACAGTTTTATTGCCCTTTGGGCATAGTTCCAGATTGCTAAGATGACAGAAAAAGACAATTATATATGTTGGAGGGGATGTGGGAAAACTGGAACACTAACGCATTGTTGGTGGAGTTGTGAAATGATCCAACCATTCTGGAGAGCAATTTGGAACTATGCTCAAAGGGCTATCAAACTGTACATACCCTTTGATCCACCAGTGTCACTACTGTGTCTGTGTTCAAAAGAGTTAATAAAAAGGAAAAAAAAAAGGAACCATATGTTCAAAAACATTTATAATAGCTCTTTTTGTGGTAGCAAAGAATTAGAAAAGGAATGGATGCCCATCAGTTGAGGAATGGCTAAACAAACTGTGATACATGAGCGTAATTGGATATTATTGTTTTATTAAAAAAAATGATGAACAAGCTGATTTGAGAAAGGCCTGGAAAGATTTACAGAACTTATGAGGAGCAAAACAAGCAGAACCAGGAATATATTGTAAACAGTAACTATAAGAATGTATGAACATCAATTATGAAAGGCTTGTTTTTTCTTAGTGGTTCAGTGATCCAAAGCAATCCTAATAGATTTTGGACAGAAAATGCCAACTGCATCCAGAAAAAAGATCTAAGGAGACTGAATGTAAAGTAACACATGCTATATTCCCTTCTTTCTTCTGTATTTTTTTTAATCTCTCCCAGGATTTTCCCCTTTTGCTCTGACTTCTCTTTCCCACCATGATTCCTAAAGCAATGTGTAATAAAAATAAATAAACTTATTATAATTAAAAAATTTTTTTTTCGCTTTCTTTTGTGTATTCTATTAGCAGATTACTCATTATGTCAGTGGAAAATTGGATTGAAGTATGGAAATAAGAAACAGGAAGACCTACTTGAAGAATATGTTTTTGTGGTTCAGTTATATCAAATCACTTGTGACCTCATTTAGGATTTTCTTAGCAAAGGTGGAAAAGATAGATACTGGAGTGGTTAGCCATTTCCCTCTTTAGCACATTTGACAGATGAGGAAACTTGAGGTAAACAGGGTTAGGTGACTTACCCATTATCATCCAGCGAGTAAATGTTTGAGGTGGAACTTGAATTCAGGAAGATGAGTCTTCCTGACTCCAGGCCCAGCATTCTTTCCATTGCACCATTTAGTTCAGCATTACCATGTTCTACAGAAGGTAATTAAGGCCTATATAAAGGTGATTGCTTTGTAAGGTTAGAAAAAAGAGTTTATGTAAAGATTTTATAAAAAATTAAAAAAATTACAAAACTTGAAAACAGATTCCTTATGTGGGTGTGACTAAGGATTCTATGATGACACCAACAATGCAAGTCTGATTGTGTGGGTGAGGATCTACTCATACTTAATTGAAAAAATTGAGACTATTTACTGAAAGCTCACTTGATATCTTCTCTCTTCTCTTTCTTCTCTTTATATTTACTTATTTACTGGCATCTATTCTGCTTATAAAGCAGCCTTTCTTTCTCATTCATTAACTACAACAACAACAACAACAACCTTGAACTTAACTGAAAAAATTTGGAAATAAAAACCTCTTGAACTTATTCTTGTTAGTTATTGTTTTATATCCTTGGATATTGTTGGTCAACTGTTGCTCCTGTATATATTTGCTTTAAGTTTTTCCACAACTTTGCTTTCTTGATTCTCTCCCTTCTCTGTACCTAGTTTCAGGTTCTTTTCCTAATTCTTCATCCAAGTCACTCCCATTATATCCAGATGGCACTTGAATACATGGATGATGATGACATCATCTAGTAAGAAAGCATAGAGGAAAAAGTAGAGGACCTAGAATAAAGTTTTTGAGGATGCTCATAATTTGTGAGAATTATCTCAAAAAGGATCTATTAAACAAAACTGAGGAGTGGTCAGTCAGGTAGGGGTAGTAACAGGAAAGAGTAGTATGGTGAAAACTCAGAAATGAATAAATTTTCCAGAGGATTAAGTGATCAATATTATCAAAGTCTGCAGAGAGATCAAGAAATATTGAATTTAATAAAATAACAAAGATTAGCCATTTGAGAGATCAATGATAACTGTAAAAAACAACTTCTATTGAATGATAAAGTGAGAAGCCAGATTGAAGGGGGTTAGGAATCAAGTAAGAATAGAGGAAATGGAGTCACTAGATGTATATGGTTTCCATTTCCATTCCCTACCCTTCCCTAGAAGTTTAAGAGAGAATGGGAGGAGTTGATAGTCAATGGGTAATAAATGATTATTTTTTGGCATGTTTTAAAATTTAAACTCTAGTTACATATATAAGTTTTATATTTGTTTTTTTTAGCCTATAATGATTTTTGTATAATGACTGAACTACTATAAATTCACAAGCAACTGTCCAGACACAATATCTCCGAAGTATTCCATATCCTCATCTATCAGGTACAGTTGCATCAATGGGAGAGATGGACAGTGGATCCCCTCCTCCACCTGGCTTTGCTCAGACATCAGAAGACAGATACGGTTGAGACCTGTGGTAGCTAGAACTGGCATTCCCAAGGGGTTGGCAACAGCAGTCACTGGTGAGCCTGTTAGAGATCCAAGTGGTGAATAATCCCTGACATTATGTTGATGGTACTGACAGGAGTACTGTGGCTTGGCATGTTGAATTTGTCCATCCAAGTGGGGTCCTTCACAAATGGGTAGAAAGAAGAATATTCCATGGCCTCTTGCAGTGATTCATGACTTTTACATTTGTTTTTAGAACTTTGAATTCCAGCTTCTCTCCCTTCTTCTAGTCTAGATCCCCATTGAGAAGGCAAATGTGAAGTTATACAAAATATTTCCATAAAAATCATATTGTGAAAGAAAACATAGGTCTTCCCCCGCCTCAAAAAACCTCTCAAGAAATATAAAGTAAAAAAAAATCTGTATTCAGATACAATCAATTCTTTTTCTGGATATAGATAGAATTTTTCATCATATAATTCCTTTAGCGTATTCTTGGATCACTGTGAAAATAGCAAAAAATAGCAATAGTATTCATAACTGATCATCCCACAACATGGCTATTATTTTGCTTATGGTAAATTCCATTTTGCTTGAATTCATGGAGGACTTCCCAGATTTTTCTGAGATTTGGAAGTTTTGTGCATGTGTTTTCAGAGCTCCTTTTAAGGTATTATGATCCAAGAAAAAGTATGTTTGAGTGATTGTAAGTACTCTTTTCTACACTGGAATTGTAAGGAGGGTCACTGCTCCATAGCTATTGTAAGTTCCAGTATGCTAAAGGACTGGGGTTTTTCCCCAATGTTAGAAAAGAGAACTCTTTTTGACCAGTTCAACTCCCTTACTGGCTGTGGGTCGAGACCTCCAGAAGCTGTCATAGCTACTGCTGCTGCCAGTTCAGTGGCTTTCCTTTATCATCTTGGTTGGCTCTGCCCACTCATGGTGATTATTTTTAAGGATAGAGAAGCATAGCTACTTTTTTCTTTTCTTTTTTCTTTCTTTCTTTCCTTTTTTTTTGGCATCAAGGATTGAGCCACTAGTTAGGATACTTTGAAAATTAAAGTGTGACTAAACCGATGGAGAAAATAGTAGGGGATAGGATCAAGTGTACACATTGAGATATTTCCCTCAGCAAAGGGAAAAGCAACTGTTGCAATCAATATGTAGAAAAGGAAATAGTGGAGGGAGAATGTTTGAGTTATGTGAGACTTTAGGTAATTGCAAGATACTTGCAGCCATGTGATTTAGTCTTATTTACTTTTATATTTCTTATGTCTGGCAAAATGTTTAGCATATATGTTTAAAAATGGTGCTCCATATATGCTGTTAGAATTAACAAAAGAATGAAATCACTGAATTAGAAATTGAAATCAAAGGTCAGGTATTTAGATCTGGAAAGTATAACATAACTCATATTTCCAAACTGCTAATTTTATAGATGAAGAAACTGAAGGGAAGTCTAAAGAAATTAAAGGATTCTCTGAAGTGAATTTAATTAGCTCATAGTGAAAACAGGATTTGAACCTGGTCCTCTGACTCCAATTATAACCCACTTTTCCCTGTATTATGCCCACTGCCTTTCAATTGGTATATTTTCTGTAGGCCACTGTGTACATTATAGAGCAAAATATTTAAGGATCATCTCATTCTTTAATCTTTTCATTGTATTTTAATATACATCATAGTATCAGAGCATGTTAGGTATAAGTGATCTTAAAAGTCATATTACATTTGAGGAAACTGAAAAATGAATATTCAACATTTAGATTGTATTTATAGATGAGTTCCAGGGTAAACTCTAATGTTGCAAAAGAAGGGACTTTATTTCCTGTGACATTTTATATTCATTGTTGTGGCTATTGATCAGACTGCAATCCACATTGATCGTGCACACTGACAAAAATGAACATCTAGGCCACTCTGTGGTCTACTTCCTCCATTAATGACATTTAAAATATTGCTTTTTTAACCTTAATGTTACTTATGATCAAGTCTATTATAATTTATAAAATATGAATTTTTTCTATTATGTTCATTTCCCAACAAAAGAATAAGAGCATTAAATTTTACTATTACTATGTCATGTATAATCTATGATTTAAGATGACATGACACACTAATAATTGTCATTATCTGCTATACCTTCTTAGCAGAGTAAGAAAATCTGTTGACATTTTAGCCTGCAGTCAAGAAAAATGCTGCAAGTCACATTGAAGATAAATCACCTGTAAGAGCAAGGATCAATTGATGGTAACAGAATGCCTTATCTTCCATATTATCATGAGCCCCCTCATTAAACATGCTGGAAAGGCGCATTGCAATGTCAGCAAGTCATGACAGATCAGGGCAGCTACTGTATCCTACTGTTCAGTGCTTGAACTATTGTAGACATAGCAGAATATACCCACAAGCTACAGTATGTAAGGGAATGTATCATAATATCATGGTATCTGATTCTGACTTAAGGGGGAGAAAAAAGACTGACCTCTCTTCCTGTAGTAGATAGCACCTAGAAGTAATACATTTATCATTTGCCTTTTTTAAAAAAGGAAAACAATGCAGCATAGAGAATAAAGAGAATGATGCCATTAGAATGAAAAAGAGCTGGGTTCAAATCCTGCCATTAATTCTCACTTGATATGAAAACATAGGTAAGCCACTTAATTCCTTTGCGTCTTAGTTCCCCCAATTGTAGAATGAGACAATACCTGTTGTTCTTGCTTTATAGGATTGAGAGAAGGCTCATATGAGGCAGCTCTATAAGGTCAGGGATGTCTGAGGGTCAAATGAGATAATGGATGTAAGCTTAAGTAAGATATAATTGAAAACAGCTAGGTGAGAAAGCAGACATTGTGCTAAACCTGGAGTCAAAAAGATTCATCTTCCTGGATTGAAATATGGCCTCAGTCATGTATTAGCTGTATGACCCTGTCATTTAACCCTGTTTCCATGAATAAGATGAACTGGAGAAAGGAATGGTAAACTATTCCAAGGCAAACTCTTCCAAGAGAAGGTAGTTTGAGATATATATCAGCAGGTAAATCAGTCTACTTTGAGGAAACTTAAATACAAACTTTGGGTAGACTCAAAATAAGATCTACGGAAACACAAAATGAGCAATGGGATTTCAGCATTCCTTCTAACTATCTGTCTTTCCTGGAGTCTCTGAGGTCAGTCTGAAATCTATAGTAAGCTTTTTGAGTTAAATAATTGTATATTCACATACAAGTAGATTCAAACAATATTAATAAATGATAAATAATAATCTATGTATTATAATAAATGCTAATTGATGTCCTTAATTAGTTTATGGTTTCTCTGCCAACAGCTGGTGATGACTTAATTTCCTGATGCTTTTACTTTACTCTTGCTTACCTTACGCAAAGTTTATGGAGCAATAGAAGAGCATTTTGTTAATAAATATTTAATAATTATGCTCTCAAAAACAAAAATACACACACATACACACTCTTACATTAATCTGATTTATTAACAATTTCTTAATCCTGTACAATCAACAAAAGAAAAAAATCAAACCCTGATTTTTTAACACAATTTTTGAGGTATAAATTGCTCATACTGAAAATTTAAAAATTGGCTACTGAAAGTATTTTAGATCAGAGTCTAGCACATTCTTATAAAGTGTTTTTGCAAACTTTAAAAATAACATTATCATTCATTTATTACTTCAAAGTTTGCAAAATACTTGCCATAATTCTTGAATGTGTGGCTTAGGAAAACTAGGTAGGTTTTATTACTCTTCCTGTTTTAATAGAGGAGGAAATAGTTTCAGATAGCCCATAGTCAAAGAGTTGTGAATGTATGAGGTGGAATTTCAAGTTGACTACTATATATATAGCTTTATATCTTAAATTGTTATATAAATATATGGATCTTTTATAAAAATTTCCAGATAAATCAATATTTTACAGTGGTATAAAACAATACCATAGGCCTAAATCCTTCTCATGTACTGGGCATTTTTCACCATCCTTTACAAATCTTGTCATTCTCACAATGATTGTAAATCTTCTGACACCCACCAGTAGCCAAATGCTGGAGGCTGTATTTTCAATTTAAATGAAAATTCTTACCTTCTTCCAGCTTCATTTAGTTTTCAATGTTATCTATTTCTGCCCATGTTTTAAAACTTGTGCTAAAAATCTACCTTTTTGAGGGAAGGAGCTAGAAGAGAAGATATAGGGTGTTGTGAAAACCCTATGGGAGTTTAAAGAGGTATTGTTTCAAAGGATCATAGAGTTAGAGCTGAAAGTTTCCTTTCTAGTTTAATCTTCTCACTTTACTATTGAGGAAGTTGAAATAAAGACACATAAAGTGACTTTGCCCAAAACCATGTGAGTAGTAAAGTCAATATTTGATTTCAACTCCTTTGAATCCAAATTCAGCAATATTTCCACTGTATAATGGTATAGCAAAGAGAAGGAAATTCCTGAGTGATGATCTGGAAAATGTAAATAGCACAAACACCCCTTAGCATCTTCCACAAATAATTTTCCCTTAAATATTCTTAAAAATTAATTTAAGTGGATTGAATTAAATCAAGACATTACCTAATATGTGTAACAAACAATGAGAGCAATATTTTTTTTTAAATGATCAAATGTTAATATTTTATCCTCAAGGAACTATTAGTATAGTAGGAAAGAGATTCATACAATTGAACAGTATATATCTATATCTATATAATTCACATGTACATACTATTTCTTTGTCAATAATTCTATGAAGTAGGAGTACATCATCATCCTCATATTACAAGTGAAAAAGTTGAAGTTCAGATATGTTATGATTTATCCAAGGTAACACATCTGATATCAGTGTCAGTACCTGTGTCAGTATCTCCACCTCTTCAAACTGCATATCTTTTAAGTATAGCACATGATTGCTAACATTTAAGTAGTACATATGATAGGCCTACTATACTATAAGAGTTAAAACAAGAAAGTGACCAAGTCAAATTAGGAGGATGGAAGAAGATTAAAGGACCTTCAGTTTCAAAGGACAGTTTCAAAGAATAAATAGGGTTTCAAATTGTGCAAGTAGGTAATGTATTCTTCAAGTAACAGAATTTCATAGCAAAGGGACAGAGATAGGATATCATGGAATGTGTTTGGAAAAGAATGAATAGTCTGTTTTGGTAAGAGCAGAGTAGATAGTGAGAGGAGGTAAGATTGGAGAGGTTTATATCAAGGAGCTGAACTGTGGTAATTACCTTAAGCAAGCTAAGAAAGTTAGGCTTTATTCTTATACGAGAGGAACCATTGCAGAAAGGATTTGTATGTTTAGAGTTGTGCATTAAGAAAACTAGTCTTCAGGGAGTGGGATGGCTTTACAGGGAAAAGTCATAAACCAAACAAACTTGAATTTTGGAGAGAGGAAAATAAAAGGATGATCAAAAGGAAAGGAAGAAAGAGAAACCTAGATTCAAGATGAGGTAAGGACAAAAGAAAAGCTACAATAGAGAGCAAATTGTTTTAATTAAAAATTAAAAATGTCAAATTCCTTTTCTTCCTAAGATATCTTCTTACGTGCAAACAGAAAAAATTGGAGAAAGAAGAGGGGAAAAATTAAAGAAGAAACACTGAAAAGAAATATATAATACGCAATCACAATTTTTGAAGATGCAATGGGATTAGCTAACTCATAAAACAGAAGAGATGAGTACAATGCATTCAGAAATAGAATTAAACAACATGTTTAAATGAATCACATTTATTGATTGCATTAAATGAAAAGAAATTATACAAACAAAACCAACACAGTCAAGATTATAAAGAAAGCAGGAAGATGGGAAGTGATTTTTATAGCCAATATTTCTGAAAAGGTCTCATTTCTAAAATATATACAGAGCTGATTTAAACTTTTGAGAATACAAGTGATTCTTCAACTGATAAATGGTCAAAGATATGAACAGACAACTTTCAGATGAAGAAATTAAAGCCATTTCTAGCTATGTGAAAAAATGTCCTAAATCACGATTGATAAGAGAAATTCAAATTAAGACAACCCTGAGTTATCATTCCATATCTCTCAGATTAATTAAAATGAAAGGAAAAGATAATGATAAATGTTGGAGAGGATGTGGGAAAACTGGGACATTAATACATTGTTGGTGGAGTTGTGAACTCATCCAACTATTCTGGAGAACAAACAATTTGGAACTATATTCAGAGTTATAAAATTATGCATATTTTTGGATCAAGCAGTTTTACTATAGCATCTGTATCCTAAAGACATCATAAAAAAGGGAAAACGACCCACATGTGCAAAAATGTTTGTAATAGCTCTTTTAGTAGTGGCAAGAAACTGGAAATTGAGTGCAATTCCATCAGTTGTAAAATGGCTGAAAAAGTTATGGTATATGAATGTGATGGACTATATTGTTCTAAAAAAATGATTAACAGGCTAATTTCAGAAAGAACTTGGAAAAACTTACATGAACTAATGCTGAATAAAGAGTGTAGAACTAGGAGAACACTGTATGCAGTAACAAGAAGATTATATGATGATCAACTATGATAGAATTGGCCCTTCTCAACAGTTCAGTGATTCAAGGCAATTCTAACAGCTGGTATATAAAATGCCATCCACATCCAGACAGAGAACTATGGAGACTGAATGTAGATTGAAGCATACTATTTTTTACTTTTGCATCTATTTTTTCTTGTGTTCCTTCCCACCTCCCCCCCCCTTTAACCTGATTTTCATTATACAACATGACAAATATGAAAACATTTTTAACAGAATTATGCATATTTAACTTATATATAGCTTGCTGGCTGTTTTGGAGTGGGGAGAGGTAAGGGAAAAAGGGAGAACAATTTGGAACACAGTCTTCCAAAAACTAATGTTCAAAATTATCTTTGCATGTATTTGGAAAAATAAAATACTATCGAGAAAAGAAAAAAAAAGAATCACACTTAAAAAAAGATTAACATAAGAATTAAATTGAATAGTTGGTAAAAAAAAAATCTGTTTTCAGTTAAGGTGGTAATAAGCATAAAATTGTAAAAAGAGACAAGAAAATAAATAATATGATGTTCAAAAACACAATTTACAAATAAATTAATATCAATATTCAAATTTTGTGCATCTCATCTGATAGCATGTAATTATTTAAAGAAAAAATTATTTGAACTAGAGGGAGAAATAGTTAAAGCAGCTATGTTAGCAGGGAATCTTAACATATTCCTTTCAGATCTAGAAAAACTAGTGAGGGATGCAGTCAAAGCGGTAATAAGGGGTAATCTCATATCTCTAGAGGCCTATTTGTATAAAATAGAGAAAGAAAAAGGTCAATGAATTGGGCTTGCAACTAAAAATGCTAGAAAAGGAACAAATTAAAAACCCCCAGTCAAACACTAAACTTGAAATTCTAAAAATAAAAGGAGAGATCAATAAAATTGAAAGTAAAAAAACTATTGAATTAATTAATAAAACTAAGAGTTGGTTCTATGAAAAAAACCAACAAAATAGACAAACCCTTAGTAAATCTGATTTAAAAAAGGAAAGAGGAAAATCAAATTGTTAGTCTTAAAAATGAAAAGGGAGAACTCACCACTAACGAAGAGGAAATTAGAGCAATAATTAGGAGTTACTATGCCCAACTTTACGCCAATAAATTCGACAACTTAAATGAAATAGAAGAATACCTCCAAAAATATAGCTTGCCTAAACTAACAGAGGAAGAAGTAAATATCCTAAACACTCCCATCTCAGAAAAAGAAATAGAACAAACTATCAATCAACTCCCTAAAAAAAAATCCCCAGGACCAGATGGATTTACATCTGAATTCTATCAAACATTTAAAGATCAATTAACTCCAATGCTAAATAAACTATTTGAAAAAGTAGGGATTGAAGAAGTCCTACCAAACTCCTTTTATGACACAGACATGGTACTGATACCTAAACCAGGTAGGCTGAAAACAGAGAAAGAAAATATAGACCAATCTCCCTAATGAATATTGATGCTAAAATCTTAAATAAAATATTAGCAAAAAGATTACAGAAAATCATCCCCAGGATAATACACTATGACCAAGTAGGATTTATACCAGGAATGCAGGGCTGGTTCAATATTAGGAAAACTATTAACATAATTGACTATATCAATACCAACCAAACAAAAACCATATGATCATCTCAATAGATGCAGAAAAAGCATTTGATAAAATCCAACATCCATTCCTAATAAAAACACTTGAGAGCATAGGAATAAAAGGACTTTTCCTTAAAATAGTCAGGAGCATATATTTAAAACCTTCAGTAAGCATCATATGCAATGGGGAAAAACTGGAACCTTTCCCAGTAAGATCTGGAGTGAAGCAAGGTTGCCCACTATCACCATTATTATTCAATATTGTATTAGAAACACTAGCCTCTGCAATAAGAGTTGAGAAAGAGATTAAAGGAATTAGAGTAGGCAATGAGGAAACCAAACTATCACTCTTTGCAGATGATATGATGGTATACCTAGAGAACCCCAGAGATTCTACTAAAAAGCTATTAGAAATAATTCATAATTTTAGCAAAGTAGCAGGATACAAAATGAATCCCCATAAATCCTCAGCATTTTTATACACCACCAACAAAATCCAAGAGCAAGAGATACAAAGAGAAATTTCATTCAAAATAACTGTTGATAGCATAAAATATTTGGGAATCTATCTACCAAAGGAAAGTCAGGAATTATTTGAGCAAAATTACAAAAAAGTTTCCACACAAATAAAGTCAGACTTAAATAATTGGAAAAATATTAAGTGCTCTTGGATAGGCCGAGCAAATATAATAAAGATGACAATACTCCCTAAACTAATCTATTTATTTAGTGCTATACCAATCAAACTTCCAAGAAAATATTTTAATGATTTAGAAAAAATAACAACAAAATTCATATGGAACAATAAAAAGTCGAGAATCTCAAGGGAATTAATGAAAAAAAAAATCAAATGAAGGTGGCCTAGCTGTACCTGATCTAAAATTATATTATAAAGCAGCAGTCACCAAAACCATTTGGTATTGGCTAAGAAATAGATTAGTTGATCAGTGGAAAAGGTTAGGTTCACAAGACAGAATAGTCAACTATAGCAATCTAGTGTTTGACAAACCCAAAGATTCTAACTTTTGGGATAAGATTTCATTATTTGATAAAAACTGCTGGGATAACTGGAAATTAGTATGGCAGAAATTAGGCAAGGACCCACACTTAACACCATATACCAAGATAAGATCAAAATGGGTCCATGATCTAGGCATAAAGAACGAGATTATAAATAAATTAGAGGAACATAGGATAGTTTATCTCTCAGACTTGTGGAGGAGAAAGAAATTTGTGACCAAAGATGAACTAGAGACCATTACCGATCACAAAATAGAAAATTTTGATTATATCAAATTAAAAAGCCTTTGTACAAACAGAACGAATGCAAACAAGATTAGTAGGGAAGCAACAAACTGGGAAAACATCTTTACAATTAAAGTTTCTGATAAAGGCCTCATTTCCAAAATATATAGAGAACTGACTCAAATTTATAAAAAATCAAGCCATTCTCCAATTGATAAATGGTCAAAGGATATGAACAGACAATTTTCAGATGATGAAATTGAAACTATTACCACTCACATGAAAGAGTGTTCCAAATCACTATTGATCAGAGAAATGCAAATTAAGACAACTCTGAGATATCACTACACACCTGTCAGATTGGCTAAGATGACAGGAAAAAATAATGATGAATGTTGGAGGGGATGCGGGAAAACGGGGACACTGATGCATTGTTGGTGGAGTTGTGAATGAATCCAACCATTCTGGAGAGCAATCTGGAATTCTGCCCAAAAAGTTATCAAACTGTGCATACCCTTTGATCCAGCAGTGTTTCTATTGGGCTTATACCCCAAAGAGATACTAAAAAAAGGAAAGGGACCCGTATGTGCCAAAATGTTTGTAGCAGCCCTGTTTGTAGTGGCTAGAAACTGGAAAATGAATGGATGCCCATCAATTGGAGAATGGCTGGGTAAATTGTGGTATATGAATGTTATGGAATATTATTGTTCTGTAATAAATGACCAACAGGATGAATACAGAGAGGCTTGGAGAGACCTACATGGACTGATGCTAAGTGAGATGAGCAGAACCAGGAGATCATTATACACTTCGACAACGATATTGTATGAGGATGTATTCTGATGGAAGTGGATTTCTATGACAAAGAGACCTAACTGAGTTTCAATGAATAAATGATGGACAGAAACAGCTACACCCAAAGAAGGAACACTGGGAAACGAATGTGAACTATTTGCATTTTTGATTTTCTTCCTGAGTTATTTTTACCTTCCGAATCCAATTCTCCCTGTGCAACAGGAAAACTGTTTGGTTCTGCAAATATGTATTATATCTAGGATATACTGCAACATATTTAACATATATAGGACTGCTTGCCATCTTGGGGGGGGTGGAGGGAGGGAGGGGAAAAAACGAAATGTAAGCGAGTGCAAGGGATAATGTTGTAAAAAATTACCCTGGCATGGATTCTGTCAATACAAAGTTATTATTAAATAAAATAAAATTAAAAAAAAAAAAGAAAAACTAGTGAAAAGGAAAACAAGAAATAGGTTAGGGACCTTAATAAACTTTATCAACATTATTGAGTATTTATATCTAGCAATTGTTGACTAAAGTAGAAACATATTTATCTACTTTTCATATATAGAAAGCTTATCCAAGAAACCTTATCACATAGTAGGGCATTAAGACCTCAATAAAACTATAGAAAAGTAGAAGCATGAAACACATCATTTACTCATTATGATGCAATAAAATTTATATTTGGTAAAATACATTATATGTATATATAAATATGAGCATATATATGTATATATTAGCAAGAATACACATTATGTATTTAATAACTACAACAGTTATAAAATTTTGAAAATATTTATATAATGTTTTACCTAAGAAATATTTGAAATTAACAATAAGCCACTTTGAAAGAATAAAAAAAAAGTGTTATTGGAGGGGAAAATGTTTGTGATTAGGTAGATCTAAGCAAAATAAGAAAATAAAAATATTAGTAAATTAATTTAATAACACTGCTGTAGAAATCAACAATTTGGAAAATCTTTTATAGACTTATGGGGAAATATTTATGTGAAAAGAACTTAGTGATTTATTCTATAAAGCATAATGGAAGTAATGGCAAGAAATATTATCGGTAATACCACATCCCAACCTATATAACAAAACAGTTAATCATTAACATGATTTGGTGCTGATTTCAAAAGAGAGAAAAAGGTAGATCATTAGAAAAGAATAAATAGCATACAGAAGCAAATAAAACAAGGGACATAGTGTTGATTTAATAAACCCAAAGCCTCCAATTATTAGAGGGATGGACTAATTATCTGAAATTGTTAATAAAACTGGCAGCTGTCTGGCAGAAATTAGTTTTAGATCACATCATATTATATACCACGTCAAGCTCCAAATATACACTGTACCTAAATCTAAAAGGTAACATCGTAAACAAATTATAGAAGCAAGGGCAAACAAAATTTATATTTATATACACACACACACACACACACACACACACACACACACACACACACACATTCACATACATATACCAACACATGTGTCTAGAAAGAGGTAGAGATAGATATATCTTTTAGATCTATGGATAAGGAAGGAGTTCATATCTATATATGCTACAGAAATGACCATATAAGATAAAATGGAGAGTTTTGGTTTTACATTAATCCTCCCTTTTCCAGGTCCTGAACTAAAACCAAATGAAGCAAAATCTTCCAAACATTGGCTTATCAAATATTTGGCAAAGGAAAAGAGATCATCCAATTTTAAATATACTTAATGTGAAAGTAAGCTATGCTACTACAAAATGGATTATCCTCAAAGTTAGTTAGTTTTTTTTTTTTTTTTTACTTTAGTCACATCAATAAATATACAATATATTTGTTCATTACATTCAGCTAGCTGTCAGACAGGTATACAGATTATTTTGTGTTTCTCATACCTGCCATTGAAGAGCTTAATTTTGTTTCAATGGGAAAAATAATTTCATATTAATTATTGGAAATTTTTGATACTTCTATAATTTAAAAGGGAATTATTTTTAAAGGGAATTGTCATTTTTGAGCACAATCTTCTTTATTAAAATGTATCTTTTTGTTCTCCATTTTTGACTTAACTTTGCTCCCTTTACTACTTCAGTATATGATAAATATATTCACATACTGATCTTGGGCTATTCCCTTCCTTTATTATCTATCAGTTATTGTAAAGAAAGTGATTTGTATAATCTTGAAACTCTAAATAAATGTGTGTCATTCCTTCCCCTGAAAACATTAATTCCATTGTGCTGTTTGCTTCAAAGTTTTACACTGGCATTGAAGATGTGAGAATACTTGGTATATTTTGCATCTGAAATCTTTGAAAGGATCAAGACAGTAGGTATGATGGTCCAATTTTGGGGAACAAGGGTGTTTTCAGTGAAAATCTGCTTTTTCCTTATTGATTTTTACTATTGATTGACTCATGTTATCTAGCTGTTGGAAGCATCTTTGTTTCTTTTTGATACATTTTTCACCTGCTCAGCACTTTTCTAGAATTGTACAATGTTTCACACTAATCAAGAATGCCTATTATTGGCTTAACATGGCCTTTCCTTGATAAGAATAAAAGTTGGAAGACAGAACACATAGTAAGGGGAATAAAAATGTATATTAGAAGAGAGACATCAGTTAAAAGAATGAGATAGCCTTATAAAATTTCTCCTCCTTTTAATTTAATTTAATTCTAGGCCAATTCCCAAAGCCTATAAACTCCACAGTGTTTGGGTTGGCTAAGTATCCAGAAAAGAAAAGAAAAAAAAAAAAAAAACAGCAAAAGCTTATTGAAAGTTGGATATAGAAAATTTTAAATTCACCTTTAAAAGCAGCAAGTGAGTGGTCTTCTTTAATTTAATCTGCTTCTTAGCAGAAGTGGAAAATGTCCATGGTTATGGAACATTGCATATAATTCCAGATTTCAGCAGTTATATGTTGAAATGGATAGAGAGGAATGTAACTTAAGAGTCAACGGGACTTGAGATTGCAGTCTTGTCTTAAACACTATGACCTTGAGCAAGTTGCCTAACTTCTCTCAGCCTCAATTTCCTCATCTTTCAAATATGGATAATAAAATAACTTACATCACAAGATTGTTGTGCAGAGCAGATGAACGATTTATATGCATGTTTTCTAAATTCTTAAATTGGTATTTTAGTTACTAATAACTAGTTACTAATAGTTACTTTTAGCTTTTTTGCTGTTTCATTTTCTTTATTTTCTGTTCATTCTTTTTGTTTGTTATTTTAAGAGATGGTTCTCTGACATAGGTAAAAGGTAAGATCTATGGAGAAATCGAAGCCATTTTAGCCCCTCAAAAATTAATAACAATTCAAAGACCTTTATAGTCTATATTTTATGCAAAAAAGTCTGATAGTGATAATTTTTATTTACATTCAACAGTACTTAAAATTTTTCCCTATCTCTTTACACAACTTCATTCCCTCTCTATTTACACAACACAACCTAGTTACTCCATTAGTAAGTCACCTAGTAATTTTATCATTTTTTCTATTTATTTTAAGATATAATTGATTATTTCCTCAGATTCTGCCCAGCATTGTTCAAATAGTTTTCAATAAATGTGTAAAATGTTTCCATAAAACAAATCAAACTTTTTAAAAAATCCCTTTGATGCTGGTGAAGTTTTGTATTTTATTTATATTTTATATATGAAGCTGAAGAAATAAAGTTCTATTTTAGCCTTCACTGATATTAGTGGTATTTTTCAAGCTATTTATATTGACACTGCATATATTTTAAATCATTATTAAAAGATTTTATTTTGGAAGCTCTTGTGCTAGTGTTCATGTTCACATGTACTAAAATGACAGCATTTTATTACTACATTATATATTGTCATATATTATAGTATTATTTTAATACTTCTTAAAAAAGAGTTCTCCTTGCCACAAAGTTGTCAAAAAACATTGATTTCTTTCTTTTAGATCATAACATCTTATAGGCTTTTAGATATTAAATTTAATTCAGTTGGGGAATTAATATGTTGTGAAAAGAATACATAGATACTATGTGTCAAAACAACTTTACTACCACCTAGAATGGATTCTCTCTGAAAGAAAACCAAAAATGCAAAAAAGACAAACCAAACAACAACAACAACAAAAACAAAGTTATGATAAATTTCATAGTTAAAATAGAAAACTCATTGAACAAGGCTAAAATTATTTCTAATAAATATTTCAAAACCTTAAGATGTTTTATGAACTGACACATTATTGCTTCCCTTCACAGCATCAAGTTTGATGTTAAGAACAGAGGAGGTGTTGAGCAATTTATTTTTTTGTTTTTGCCAGATTATTTGGTAACTCAGACTGAAAAGCCATTTAAAATATTGGTGTAAAATTATTTGTTGCATCCTACCATTTAATTTTAATATAGTTCAAATTCCTAAAAGGAGAGCTCTTTGAAATAAATGTATGAAAATATGTAAATATGTATGAATGTACAACATTGATTTTAGGCTGCATAAAGTTTTTAAGTCATATGTATGAACCTATGTTCAAAAGAACTATGGGAATATTTAACATGCAATTATGTGGGTATTTGATGTGCATTACAAGTATATTGAGCTCATTTTGTGTAAAAGCAGGAATATAAATAATCAAAATATAGCCTACATGTTTCTCCTAGATCTGTTTCATATAAAAACCTTATTGACCTATAAGCAATGTTCTTTTTCAATGTATTAATAGACTTAGCTCCATGAACACACACAGCATATACTTAAAATTAATGGCTCACTGAAATGTAATTCTAATCTTAGACTATACTAGGTATTTTTTATGCCTGTGTTTGTTGTTATTTGTCCTTCATTCTCTAAGAAGATCAATGACACCAGGAAAGTTATAAGTATAGAATGTTATAAGTATAGAATGTGTGTTTGTCTTTAAAATTCTTGTGTAGTCTAAAGTGTTATATTTCAATGTATATTTCTATGTATGTAAAAAGACATATATATATATATATATATACTCTAGATGGTAGAAGAAGAAGAAGCAGCAGCAAAAGAAGAAGCAGCAGCAGCAAAAGAAGAAGCAGCAGAAAAAGAAGAAGAAAAAGAAGAAGAAGAAGCAGCAAAAGAAGAAGAAAAAGAAGAAGAAACAGCAGCAAAAGAAGCAGCAGCAGCAGCAGCAGCAGCAGCAGCAGCAGAAGAAGAAGAAGAAGAAGAAGAAGAAGAAGAAGAAGAAGAAGAAGAAGAAGAAGAAGGAAAAAAGGGAGAAGAAAGGAAAGAGGAAAAAGGAGAACAATAACAAAAATAAGGAAGAAGAACAACAACAACAGTAACAATAACAGCAACAACAACAAAACAAGTTCCCTGCAATGACTGGCTTTGAGTAACATCATAACAATAAATCAATTAATCTTAACTCAACATGTTTTCTCCATTTCAGCTTACACTTACACTTTTGCCCTTTCAGACATAAAGAAAATTTAAGGAGATTCTATTGAACTTCTTGATTTTATCACATCACCCTTCTTCAAAGTGTACTTTTAAAAGATGGATGTCTAATGTCACATGGAAATATAGTAAGATCCTCAAGGAAGTTGCAAATCTAAAGAATATGAATAGAATGCTAACTGATTTAGGGAAAGAAGAAAGCACTTTTATGAAGAAAGCAGTCAAGAGCAATCATCAAATTTGTAACAGGAGACATAATCACAAATGGTTTCTTACAGTCTGGTAGGCTGTGTTTTTCTCTCCAGATAAATATGGCTGTGATTTTTTAAAGGAAATAAAAGAATTTGAAAACAAACAAAAGTAATAATACTTATATGTTTAAATACATATCTTTATGGACAATAAGTAATTGAACCTGTGATTTAAAAAAAAAGCAAAATAAAACAAACCTTTTTGTTATGGGGCAAAGGAGAACACAATCACAAAGAAAAAACTCATACATTTTGATTAACAAATGAACACTTTCTGCATTGGGCCTTTTTATATGCACAAAGTAAAGCCAAAATCTTATTTTAATAGGTGGAGTCCAAGAGACCACCCTGACAGGACTTATGTGTAGCATTTTAGCATATGATAAGCATTTTGTACTTTTAATAATTACCATTTATATAGCCTCTTAAGATTTACAAAGCAGTTCATTAATATTTATTAATTTACTTTCACATCAATTCTGAGAAGTAGGTGCTACTATTATCCACCTACATTTTAGAGATGAAGAGATTGAAGCAAACATGTTAAGTGACAAGCCCAGGATCACAGAAGAAGTGTTTGATACTGAATTTGACACCTTCCCCCCAACTCAAGGACTAGCAATGTACCTACTAAATCATCTAGATATCTTTTCAGATATGTTCTAGAAACTTTGGTTGGTGTTGAGGATACAAAGACAAGTTTTCTCATTTGATCTTCACAATAATCTTATAACATTGCTGCTATTATAATTCTCACTTTACAGATGAGTAAACTTGATGTTAAAAGATATTAAGTGACTTGTCCAGTGTGACACAGCTCTTTATTATTAGATGCAGGTTTGAACTCAGGACTTCTTGCCTCAGTATCTAGCTAGGACTCCATTGACTTAGCTATCTAGTAGCATATTGTAGACTTACATAGTTTTCAATTCAACTTGTTCCAGTGGGAAGTATAAAAGATTTGGCTTTGCAATACTTAGAACAAATAATAGCAAATCAATTAAACAGAAATGAAGATGAGATATCAAATAGATTCATTCAGAGAAAAGAACTGGGTGAACAAACTCAGCTTTTGCAGAATATTTCATTGTTAATGAAGGAGAAAATATGAAATTGATGGAACCAATCAAGGATTACTTCAATTCTTGGATAGATCTTAGATAGATTATTATATCACTTTATGATAGGAGTTGCTTCAATGATGCATGTTACATCTTTTTTGCTCTGTATGATTCTAGTGAATATGCTTTTATTTCTTTTTTTTTAATTATAAAGAAATATATTTTTAAAACAATTCTTTGGTATACATATTTATTTATTTATTGAACTAAATACAAAGTAAAAAACAAAAACAATTGAAAAAATAGTAAAGGAAAACAAAACAAAACAAACATTGTCATATGCCCAGCAGAACATCAGGAGGGATTCAAAATATATAACAATAAATTTCTCTTTAAAGAAAACATAGAGACTTCCTGCCAAGATGGTGAAGAGGAAGCACAGAGCTGTGTAAACTCTGCATTTTCTCTCAGAATTCATTTCATGACAAGCCTCTGAATTAATACTTGACTAACCCCCCCCCCCCAAATAATTACCAAGAGAAATTCACCAGGAAAGGTCTTGAGGGTGGGGATGGTTTTAGATCAGGCGCAGGCTGAAGGCAGGCAGTGGCAGTGAGAGCACTGGCAAGCAGCTCACAGCTGAGCAGATCGGAGGGGGGTAGGGTGTGATCTCAGTCGTCTCTGCGGGGGGAGCTTTGCTACAGGATTGGATACTTTGCCCTGGCAGCAAGTCAGTAGCCCAGCAGAGAATCTAAAAACACCGGGGGACCTGGCCACCCCTCCCCCACAGTGTCTCAGCACGCTTTCAGAGTCTCAAGAGCGCAGGCACAGCACAATCCTGCTAGTGCCTTGCTGCTTCACACCTCCCTGCCCCCTGCAGTCTGTAGAGGAAGCTTAATAACACCACACACCCCCTCCCCGCAAAAAAGTAGATTCCATTTGGGTTTTTTTCTTTTTTCCTTTGCTAGTTTGTCTTTGATTCTTCTCTGACAAAATGAGCAAAAAATTGAAAAAGACCTTAACCAAAAGAACCAGCTTCTACATGGATAGAGAGCAGACTCTAAACCCTGAGGAGACTAAAAACAGACTGTCTCCAAGTAAATCCCCAAAGGAAGAGATCATCTGTTATTTAGCACAGATGAATCTCATAGAAGAAATTAAAAAGGCTTTCACAAGAGAGATAGAAGAAAAATGGGAAAAGGAGAGGGAGGTTTGGCAAGAGAGTCTGGAGAAGTCATCCCACTCATTTAAAGACAGACTGGATAAAGAAATCAAATCCTTGAAAAATAGGATTAGTGAACTGGAAACAGAAAATAGCTCTATAAATAATAAAATTGGCGAAATGGAAAAAAAATCCATAGAACAAAACAACTTACTTAAAAACTCAATTGGACAATTAGAAAAAGATATTAAAAAAGTGAGTGAAGAAAATACTTCATTGAAAATCAGAATTGAACAAATGGAATTGAATGACTTGAGGAGACAACAAGAATCAGTCAAGCAAAACCAAAAAAAAAAAAAAATCAAACAATAGAAAAAAAAATGTGAAATACCTTCTTGGGAAAACAACAGAACTGGAAAATAGATCTAGGAGAGACAATCTGAGAATTTTTGGACTCCCAGAAAAATATGATGAAAAAAAGAGCCTGGACACTATTTTCCAGGAAATTATAAAAGAGAACTGCCCAGAAGTCATAGAAACAAAGGATAAAATAGACATTGAAAGAATTCATCGATCACCTACTGAAAGGGATCCTAAAATCAAAACACCAAATGCCAGAACCCTCAGATGAAGGAAAAAATACTGCAAGTGGCTAGAAAAACCCAATTCAAATATAGAGAAGCCACAATAAGGATTACCCAGGATTTAGCAGCATCCACATTAAAAGATTGAAGGGCCTGGAATATGGTATTCCAAAAGGCTAAGGAACTCGGCATGCAACCAAAAATAACTTACCCACCCAGAATGAGCATCTTTTTCCAGGGAAGAAGATGGACATTCAATGATATAAGTGAATTTCATCTATTTCTGATGAAAAAACCAGAACTTAATAAAAAGTTTGATCAACAAATATAGAACTCAAGAGAAACCTAAAAAGGTAAAAAGAAATCTTGGGAACTATATAAAGAATACATGTTTATCTTGTTCTAGAAACTAGAGGTGGAAAGGACATTGTACCAGAAAAAGGGTAAAGCAGGAGTATTACATCTCACAAAGAGGCAAAGGAAACCTATTATAGCTGAGAGAAAGAATGGAGGGGGATGAATATAGTGGATATCTTACTGCCATCAGAATTGGCTTTAAGAGAAAAATTTTAGACATATTCAATTTATGGTGAAACTTCTCCCACCTCATTGAAAAGTGAGAAGGGAAAAGTGAAAAGGGAAAGAATAAGCTAAGCAGAAGGGAATACAGAAACTGTGAGGGAAAGGAGTAAGATAGGGGGAGGAACTCTAAGGTTGGAGGGGACGGATACTAAAAAGGGAGGGCTGTGAGAAGCAAGTGGTGCTCACAAGTTTAATACTTGGAAGGGGAGTAAGGGGAAAGAAGGGAGAAAAGCATAAACAGGGTTAACAAGATGGCAAGTAAGACAGAATTAATAATTTTAACCATAAATGTGAACAGGCTAAACTCCCCCATGAAGAGTAAGCAGATAGCAGAATGGATTAAAAGCCATAATCCTACAATATGTCATTTATAGGAAACACACCTGAAGCAAGGAGATACACGCAGGGTAAAGATAAAAGGTTGGAGGAAAATCTACTATGCTTCAGGTGAAGTCAAAAAAGCAGGGGTAGCCATCCTGATCTCAGATCAAGCAAAAGCAAAAATTGATCTAATTAAAAGAGAGAAGGAAGGGCACTAAATCTTGCTAAAGGCAGCACAGATAATGAAGCAATATCAATATTAAACATATATGCACCAAGTGGTATAGCATCTAAATTCTATTAAGAGAGCTGCAAGAAGAAATAGATAGCAAAACTATAATAGTGGGAGATCTCAACCTTGCACTCTCAGAATTAGATAAACCAAACCACAAAATAAATAAGAAAGAAGTCAAAGAGGTAAATAGAATACTAGAAAAGTTAGATATGATAGATCTCTGGAGAAAATGAAATGGAGAGAGAAAGGAGTATACTTTCTTCTCAGCAATTCATGGAACCTATATAAAAACTGACCATATATTAGGACATAAACACCTCAAAATTAAATGCAGTAAGTCGGAAACAGTAAATGCATCCTTTTCAGTCCACGATGCAATGAAAACTACATTCAACAAAAAGTCAGGGGAAAGTAGACCAAAAAATAATTGGAAACTAAATAATCTCATACTAAAGAATGATTGGGTGAAACAGCAAATCATAGACATAAATAATAACTTCACCCAAGAAAACAACAACAATGAGACATCATACCAAAATGTATGGGATGCAGCCAAAGCGGTAATAAGGGGAAATTTCATACCTCTAGAGGCCTACTTGCATAAAATAGAGAAAGAGAAGGTTAATGAATTGGGCTTGCAACTAAAAATTCTAGAAAAGGAACAAATTAAAAACTCCCAGTCAAACAGTAAACTTGAAATTCTAAAAATAAAAGGAGAGATCAATAAAATTGAAAGTAAAAAACTATTGAATTAATTAATAAAACTAAGAGTTGGTTCTATGAAAAAACCAACAAAATAGACAAACCCTTAGTAAATCTGATTAAAAAAAGGAAAGAGGAAAATCAAATTGTTGGTCTTAAAAATGAAAAGGGAGAACTCGCCACTAATGAAGAGGAAATTAGAGCAATAATTAGTAGTTACTTTGCCCAACTTTATGCCAATAAATTAGACAACTTAAATGAAATGGAAGAATACCTTCAAAAATATAGCTTGCCCAGATTAACAGAGGAAGAAGTAAATATCCTAAACAGTCCCATCTTAGAAAAAGAAATAGAACAAGCTATTAACCAAATTCCTAAGAAAAAACCCCCAGGACTAGATGGATTTACATGTGAATTCTACCAAACATTTAAAGAACATTTAACTCCAATGATATATAAACTATTTGAAAAAATAGGGATTGAAGGAGTCCTACCAAACTCCTTTTATGACCCAGACATGGTATTGATACCTAAACCAGGTAGGCTGAAAACAGAGAAAGAAAATTATAGACCAATCTCCCTAATGAACATTGATGCTAAAATCTTAAATAAAATATTAGCAAAAAGATTACAGAAAATCATCCCTAGGATAATACACTACAGGAATGCAGGGCTGGTTCAATATTAGGAAAACTATTAGCATAATTGACTATATCAAAAACCAAACTAACAAAAACCATTTGATCATCTCAATAGATGCAGAAAAAGCATTTGATAAAATCCAACATGCATTCCTAATAAAAACACTTGAGAGCATAGGAATAAATGGACTTTTCCTTAAAATAGTCAGGAACATATATTTAAAACCGTCAGTATGCATCATATGCAATGGGGAAAAACTGAAACCTTTCCCAGTAAGATCTAGAGTGAAGCAAGGTTGCCCACTATCACCATAATTATTCAATATTGTATTAGAAACACTAGCCTTGGCAATAAGAGTCGAGAAAGAGATTAAAGGAATTAGAGTAAGCAATGAAGAAAACAAACTAACACTCTTTGCAGATGATATGATGGTATACCTAGAGAACCCCAGAGATTCTACTAAAAAGCTAATAGAAATAATTCATAACTTTAGCAAAGTTGCAGGATACAAAATAAATCCCCATAAATCCTCAGCATTTTTGTACATCACCAACAAAATCCAACAGCAAGAGATACAAAGAAAAATCCCGTTCAAAATAACAGTCAACAGCATAAAATATTTGGGAATTTATCTACCAAAGGAAAGTCAGGAATTATATGTGCAAAATTACAAAAATCTTTCCATACAAATAAAGTCAGACTTAAATAATTGGAAAAATATTAAGTGCTCTTGGATAGCCGAGCGAATATAATAAAGATGACAATACTCCCTAAACAAATCTATTTATTTAGTGCTATACCAATCAGACTTCCAAGAAAATATTTTAATGATCTAGAAAAAATAACAACAAAATTCATATGGAAGAACAAAAGATTGACAATCTCAAGGGAATTAATAAAAAAAAAAATCAAATGAAGGTGGCCTAGCTGTACCTCATCTAAAACTATATTATAAAGCAGCAGTCACCAAAACCATTTGGTATTGGCTAAGAAATAGATTAGTTGATCAGTGGAATAGGTTAGGTTCACAAGACAAAATAATCAACCAAAACAATCTAGTGTTTGACAAACCGAAAGATCCTAACTTTTGGGATAAGAATTCATTATTTGACAAAAACTGATGGAAAAACTGGAAATTATTATGGCAGAAATTAGGCATGGACCCACACTTAACACCATATACCAAGATAAGATCAAAATGGGTCTATGACCTAGGCATAAAGAACGATATTATAAATAAATTAGAGGAACATAGGATAGTTTATCTCTCAGACTTGTGGAGGAGGAAGAAATTTGTGACCAAAGATGAACTAGAGACCATTACTGATCACAAAATAGAAAATTTTGATTATATCAAATTAAAAAGCCTTTGTACAAACAAAACTAATGCAAACAAGATTAGAAGGGAAGCAACAAATTGGGAAAACATCTTCACAGTTAAAGGTTCTGATAAAGGCCTCATTTCCAAAATATATAGAGAATTGAATCTAATTTATAAGAGATCAAGCCATTTTCCAATTTATAAATGGTCAAAGGATATGAACAGACAATTTTCAGATGATGAAATTGAAACTATTACCAATCATTTGAAAGAGTGTTCCAAATCATTATTGATTAGAGAAATGCAAATTAAGACAACTCCGAGATACCACTACACACTTGTCAGATTGGCTAAGATGACAGGAAAAAATAATGATGAATGTTGGAGGGGATGAGGGAAAACTGGGACACTTATGCATTGTTGGTGGAGTTGTGAACGAATCAAATCATTCTGGAGAGCAATCTGGAATTCTGCCCAAAAAGTTATCAAACTGTGCATACCCTTTGATCCGGCAATGCTACTACTGGGCTTATACCCCAAAGAAATACTAAAGAAGGGAAAGGGACCTGTATGTGCCAAAATGTTTGTGGCAGCCCTGTTTGTAGTGGCTAGAAACTGGAGAATGAATGGATGCCCATCAGTTGGAGAATGATTGGGTAAATTGTGGTATATGAATGTTATGGAATATTATTGTTCTATAAGAAATGACCAACAGAATGAATACAGAGAAGCTTGGAGAGACTTACATGAACTGATGCTAAGTGAAATGAGCAGAACCAGGAGATCATTATATGCTTCAACAATGATACTGTATGAGGTTGTATTCTGATGAAAGTGGATTTCTTTGACAAAGAGGAGATCTAACTCAGTTCCAACTGATCAATGATGGACAGAAGCAGCTACATCCAAAGAAAGAACACTGGGAAAGAAATGTGAACTGTTTGCATTTTTTTTTCTTCCCGGGTTATTTCTACCTTCTGAATCCAATTCTCCCTGTGCAACAAGAAAACTGTTCTGTCCTGCACACATATATTGTATCTAGGATATACTGTGACATATTTAACATATAAAGGACTGCTTGCCATCTAGGGGACAGGGTGGAGGGAAGGAAGGGAAAAATTGGAACAGAAGTAAATGCAAGGGATAATGTTGTCAAAAATTACCCTGGCATAGGTTCTGTCAATAAAAAGTTATTACAATTAAAAGTAAATTAAAAAATAAAGAAAACATAGATTGTAATAGAAGAAATATATTCACAGCTTTCAAGTAGGCCAATTATTATTATTTGTTCTCTTCTTGATCTGTTCTCCAGACTTGTTATTTTTTTAATGTTTCACATTCTTTTCTATTTTTTCATTCCTTATATTTTGTTTTGTTATTTCTTAGTCTCTTATAGTTTCACTGGCTTCTCTTTGACCAATTCTAATTTTTTAAAGAGTAATTTTCTTCTTTAAGACTCCTTTACTCCTTTTCTAGTTGATTGTTGTTTTTTCATAATCTTGTTTTTCATGGAACATTTTTATTTTTATTTTTGTTTTTTAAGGTTTTCCCTCAATTTCTCTCATTTGATTTTTAATGTCTTTTTTTTTGAGTTTTTATATAAATTATTTCCAGAAATTTTAGTTGCAATTTAGAGTGGATGAGGGAGAGCATTCAAATCATTGAACACATATGTAAAAGTACATTTATCCATATTAAATTTCATCTAAACAGAGTTGACTCATCATCATTTGTTGTTTCTTGACTTGGGAAACTTACTCTTCTTTGCAATACATTTTTTATCTAGCAGCATCCAGTGTTCAATCAACCACAATTTGTCTGTCTTCTTAAAAGCATTGCTAAAAACACTGGATAAATTAGAGGGAATGATGGATTCTTGAGATTTTTTCCTAGAGTCTTTTCTCAAGATTGATATGAGTCCACAAATAAATATGATTTGGCTTCACTAAAACAAGTTCCACATTCACCTGACTATACATTAATTTTACCTGAATCTTTTTACCTTGTTCATAGTGATATATCATTAGATGTGACACTGTCAAATACTATACTGAAATCAAGTTATACTTTGTCTTTTAAGTGGGCAGTTATCTTATAAACATCAGAAATGGAATGATTCATTCTCAAAGAACAACCTGGGAGGTGAAACAAGAATTCCCATTATTACCACTATTATTCAAAATTGTACCAGAAATATTGGCTTTAGCAATTAGCAAAGAAAAATAAATTAAAGAAGTTAGACTAGGTAATGAGGAAATAAAATCATTCTTTGCAGATGATTTCATGACATTTATAGAGAATCCTAGAAAATCATCCAAAAACCTACTGGAAATAACAGCTTTAGCAAAGTAGCAGGATATAAAATAAACCAAAAGAAATCATCAGTATTTCTTTATATTCTGATAAAGCCCATCAGCAAGAGATAGAAAGAGAAATTCCATTTAGATTAACTATAGACAAATTAAAATATTTGGGTGTCACCTTGCCAAGACAAACCCAAGAACACAATTACGAAAGACTTTTCATACAAATAAAGTTAAATCTAAAGAATTGGAAAAATATCAATTGCTCTTGGGTAGGTGGGGCTAATATAATAAAAATGACAATTCTGCCTAATTTGGTCCACTTGTTCAGTGACATACCAAATAAACTGCTTAAAATTATTTTATCAAGCTACAAATAATGATAACAAAATTTATCTGGAAAAACAAAAGGGTAAGAATATCAATGGAATTAATGAAAAAAATTACAAAGCATGGTGGCTTAACAGTAACAGACCTAAAACTCTATTAGAAATCAGTAGTCATCAAAACTACTTGGTATTGGCTAAAAAACAGAGTGGTGAATTTGTAGAATAGGTTAGATACACATGATGCAATAATCAATGATTACAATAATTTAGAATTTGATAAACCCTCAAATTTCAACTTCTGAATAAGGACCTCATTATACGATATGATAAAAATTTTTGAGAAACCTAGATAATAATATGTCAGAAACTTAGTAAGGACATTTATCTCACATCTATACCAAAATGGGTACATGATTTGCACATAAAGGATGATATCATAAACAAATTATGAGAGCAAGGGATAATTTATCAGATCTTCAGAATTTATGATCAAAGAAGAACTAAAGAACATTATGAAAGGCAAAATTAAATTCAAAAGTTTTTTGCACAAACAAAACCAATAGAAACAAGATTAAAAGAGAAGTACAAAGCTGGGAAAAACATTTTACAGCCAGTCTTTCTGAAAAAGTTATCATTTCTAAAATATATAAAGAATTGTGTCAAATTTATCAAGAAAATAAGTCATCCCCCAATTAATAAATGGTTAAAATATGAATAAATAATTTTCAGATGACAAAATGAAAGCTATCTATAGTCATATGGAAAAAAAATGTTCTAAATCACTTTTGATTAGAGAAATGCAAATTAAAACAGCTCTGAGATACAATCTCATACCTCTTATTGGATAAGATGACAGAAAAGATAATGATAAATGTTAGAAGGAATGTGAGAAAACTGGAACACTAAGGCATTGTTGATGGAGTTGTGAAAAGATCCAACCATTCTGGAGAAAAATCTGGAACTATGCCTAAAGAGCTATAAAGCTATAAAACTGTGGATACCCTTTGACCTAGCAGTGCTTCTACTGGGTCTGTATGTCAAGGAAATCATTAATAACAGAAATAATTCACACATGCAAAAATATTTGTAGCAGCTCTTTTTGTGGAAACAAAGAATTGGAAAATGAGTAAATGCCAATAAATTGGGGAAATGATTGAATAAGCAGTGGCAAATGAGGGTAATGGAATATTATTGTTCTACAAAAAATGATGGACAAGGTGATTTGAAAGAGGTTTGGAAAGATTTACAGGAACTTATATTGAGTGAAACAAGCAGAATCAGGAGTCAATTGTACACTGTAATAGCAAGAATGTGGGATGATCAACTTTGAAAGATTTGGTTCTTCTCAGTGGTTCAGTGATCCAAAGGAAAATGCCATCTGCATCCAGAAAAAGAACTATAGAGATGGAATGTAAATCAACACATGCTATGCTCACTTTTTTTTTCTGTGTTTTTTTTTCCTCTCTCATGGTTTTTTGCTTTTGTTCTGATTTTTCCCTCCCAATATGTCATAATGCATGCCTATTAAAATAAATAAATAAATTTAAACTTAGGGGAAAAAGTGAACCATTGCTGGCTTTTAGTACTGAGAATGCCTTTTCTTCCTAAATAATCATCTTTTAAGTGATCACATTTTTTTAGGGAATAAAAATTACAATTTGAAGAATCTATTCTGTTCTGGACATTTGCCTGCCTCTCAACTTGTAGTGCCTCTTAATAATGATGTGCATAACATGTCTTATATTAAAGTCATTATTGCTAAGATATCACAATATATTTATATAGATGGTTCTTTTTTGCTGTCCTTTGGTCCCCTACAATTATGATTCTTCTCTAAATATAGTATTCCCAGCATTACAGCTTTATAGTATCACCAAAAAAAATACTGATAGGTTTTTGTTTCAGTGATCAATGTATGCTCATTGAATATGGTATGTGTAATTTCCTGAATGTGATCCAGCCTGATCACCTCATTATGTTCAATTCTATGTTAAAATAAAAACAATCGGCTATCTTTATAGATAGTAAATCACTAATTCCATCCATTATTCTCTATCAAATTATATATGAAGCAGTCATACAGTGTCAGTCATGTTAATTAATGAGCTATTCATAAATATTTGAATTTACAGATAAATCTATTTGACTACAGTAGGAAATTTGCATAAATACAGAGGGATGTATTAATTAGAAGAGTTTAAGTCCAGAGATATAATTTTCCTTTCTTCCATGACTTCCACTCATCACTTCTAGGATATTTTAATCTTCACATGGAGATAAAGATATGTAGGTATAGCTACTTATACATGAGTGAGCTACCTAGTACTTCAGTGACTATTATGTGCTTGGTACTATTCTAATTAGTGTTCAAGTTTGTTTAATATTAGTTGGTCCATATTTAAATATTTTATGAAGAAATTACAACACTATATAGCTTTCAGAGATGTCTAAGTCTTGTCTGGGCAGAGCATTTGTTCAACAGAAAAATGCTCTTCACATAAAACCTATTTAAGATAAGTTTGTTAATTATTGATTCTGTTCATGATACTATTACTAGAAAATGAGTGTATCCTTTTTATTGTCATGTTAAAGAGTAGCAGGTGAGTAAGTAGGTGAGTAGAATCTGCTTCATTGCTCATTATAGAGCACTAGACTTTGGAGTCAAAAAGACCTGAATTTGAGTTTGGCCTCAGACATTTTCCAACCAAGTGATCCTGGATAAGTCAATTAACCTCTGTTTACCTCTGGAAAAAAAAAATGCTAAACCACTCCAATATCCTTGCCAAGAAAACCTGATGGATATGATTGGCATGATATATTGCACAGTACTATGAAGAGTTGGATGTGATTGAACACATCAACAGCAAGAAATAAATAGCTAAATAATTGGACAAACTGACAAATATATAGATAAATGCATGAATGGATGGATAGCTGTATGTATATAGAGATTTTTGAAGAATATATGCAATGCGATCCTATTGAATAATTATCAGGTTGGTGATGACTGCTCAGAAAAAAGGATACTTCTGCTTTTTAAAGTAAATCTTGAATATGTCAAAATAAATTCACTCCATATATTTGGGGCTCACAGAATTTAATTGAATCTACTCTCTGCCTAAGTCAAGGCTCAATCAGAAGAGGGAGTTAAAAAAATCATACAATTCTGTCTATTATAGTATTTGCATTCACGATACAATAAGGGAAAACCAGCTATTTCAATATGGGGAATTTAAAAGTTTGGATTTTTCTTAGCAGTTTTTAATCAAAAGAGTTTGAATGAGTTCCAATACATGGTGGAACTTTTGTTAAGCTTCATATCTTTCATGAGGCGTGTCATAGTTTCTTTTATCTAGACTCGTGAGGCCATTCCTAGTGAGAGAATCTTTACTTTTAATGAGGTACAGAAGCAAAGACCTGAAACTTGGAGAAATTGAGTTCTCTTGATAAGGCAATGAGCAAACTTTTAAATAAGTTACTACTATTCTGTGGGATTTGATTTGTAGACCCTAAGTAAAACTTTTGGTCACTTTTTAAATTAACAAAACTTACTATGCTGTTCCTTTTCAAAAAAAAAAAAAAAAACATTGACTTTAAATGATTTGATTTTTAAAAAGGCTGTCCATTTATTTCTTTAACATGGAGTATATGTCATAAAAGCCTAGACCTTTTATGAGACATATTCCATTTTTTATTAGAGTTGGTGAATGCTATTACTTAAAGATTACATACTTGTACTCCTGGGGTCTCCACAAATCAATCTGATTAATTCCTCTTATAATCATCTATATTAAGTATATAAGGCATTAAGAACTAAAGATGATCCACCAGTGGAGCAATAAGCTTGTAGAAATGATTCAATACTTAACTTATGATGCATTTAAGTGAAAACAGGGATCTCATTGTCCATCATTTAGATAAAGAGCAGAAGAACTCTCAAATAAAATTAAAACAATTATATTCTTAACATCTTTAATCAGAAAAAATATAACAGTTAAAATTAATTACAATATCCCAATTCTTCATTATGGGGCTATACAGTTCCATTTATTGATATTGGGTTGAATGCATTAATTTTAGTGACAAGGTAATGGAAAAAAAGTTGTACTACACTATCACTCATGACTATAAAGTGAAGGTAAAGTGTCATATTGGATTCCTTAAAGCCTGGATCTTAACATGATTTAAAGTCTACATATTGTACATCAGTTGAATATATTTTTTCTTCCTCAATTCTTTCCAACTTTTCCTAAAAATAAAAGCAAAGATTATTGAGTTTCTTTAGTTTGTATTCATGATGATAAGAATGATGTACTCATATTTATTTTGGGCATTAAGGGTGAGTACTTTCTATAAACTATTTCCTCTGATTCTACATAATAAACATTTTAATCTGCATCTCTCTTTGCACCTCAACATGGATTTAGATGCAATTAATTGGCAGATTAAACATCAGTTTTGTGGTGCAGTAGATAGAATACTCTATTTGGAGGCAGAAAGACCTGAGTTTGAGTCCAACCTCAGATGCTTACAAGCTGTGTTACTCTGGGAAAATCAGTTAATCCCTATTTACCTCTTTTTTTATCACAAAATGAAAATAACAATAATATCTACTTCCTAAGGTTGTAATGAGGATTTGAGGAGATAACATTTGTAAATTGATTTGGAAATCAGAAAGATCTATATAAATATAGTAAAAAAGTGTATTCTATAAAAGTTGTAGTAGTAATAACAGCAAGGGCAGCAGCAATAGGAAGAGGAGGATGAGGATGAGAATGAGCAGTTGTGGTACTAGCAGCAGCAGCAGTAGCAGCAGAAGTATAGTAGTAGTAATAGTAGTAGCAGTAGTAGTAGTAGTAATAGTAGTAATAGTAGTAGTAGTAGTAGTAGTAATAGTAGTAATAGTAGTAATAGTAGTAGTAGTAGTAGCAGTAATAGTAGTAGTAATGCTCTGATTGGAAGATCAGTAAAGAAAACTTTCTTCTTCACTCTATTTACTCTTATTAAAGTTAAGTAGGGGAAAGAATTTGGTATTATTGGCTCTAAGGTAATATAAGTGGGGGAAATATAAATACCAGAGCAACCTTTCATATAACTGGAGCATCTCTATCGATGCCAATGTTCTGGTGCTTTCCCTTTATAGATGATGATCAGGTTTAGAATCAAAGGAGAAATCAGACAGATCTATTAACAGGAACAATGAGAACAGACTTAGAGCATCTCCATCAATTACTAACCTTAATCTTATCTCTAATTTTCTGCAAAAAAGTAGTGTTAGGAGCCTAATGGGTGTGTACTGCCCTGCCTCCTCCCCCACCACTTCCAATTCCAATATTAGTAATCATCACCATGTGACTCTTGATGGGGAGAGGGCAACTTCTAATGAAAGCCCCTATCTGTGATTCCTGTTTTCTGACTTTCCTATCCCAGTTAACTTTTTGAAACAGTCCAGTCCCTTATCCCAGCCAATCTCCTATCTATTAACACCATTACCTCTCCACCCTGACCTTTCATTAATCACTATAAGAACCACTGATCTCCCTATCTTCCTTTAATTCCCAACAAAAATCCCATCTTTTATTAGAACCTTTCACTAACCACTCTTATACTTAACACCACCTTTTAATTATTCCCTATTTATCCTGTATATTGCTCACTTTACATACATTTGTTTCCTTACTGTTTCACCCATTAGAAAGTAAGTTCTATGAGAGCAGGAGCTGTCTTTTATCTCTTTTTGTATCCCAATCACCTAAACATTTTGCACAAAGTAAGTACTTAATAAATGCTTTTTGACTGATTAATCAATCAAAGCTTCCAGATTGATGAATAATGGTTCCTGTCTCTAAAAGGAATATATCAAAGGAAATCATCCATTTAGGTGACCCTATGGTTATTAATCAATTGCTGGGATATAATTATATCATTAGGGCAGGCAGAGTGATTGCTTCCTATCTTAGTATAGAAATTTGATGTGTGAAGGTAAACTACCACTTATCCCAAGCAACTGGAAAACCACCTCAGTAATATATGTTTTCATGATGGGTTTAAAAAGTCTTTTTAATAGGGCAGCTTATTGTTGCTGCTTCACCAACTGCATAGTATTATGTTAGTGAGGAGATGGATAAGAAGATAAGATCCTAAGGCAATCTATTCATTTTCCAGAGTGGAGATAGTTTGGGTCACAAAAAATCAGATATGAGTGAATAACAACAGCAATAATGTGAAATACAAGAGTTTCTAATAACTGTCTGGGATTTTGCTGGGGCTTGGCTCATATGCTGTGAGCCTACTTCATGCATCCATACCTCTGGCCATAGCTGGTGTTGTTTAGTCACTCAATGGTAGTAATTATTGAACAAATTTTGACCCCTTATAAAGCTCTTCAGTTTGCCCTTACTGTTTTCTCTTTCTACTCCATGAGTTTCTTTGTCTCTGAGAAGCAATCTAGATATAATCTTTACTTCGGTACTACAGGTGTGACTATTCCATTATATTTATGGAAAATGAATGTCAGAAAAAAAATAATCTGCTTGTGGAAACCAAGACTCATCTTCCTCAATTCAAATGTGGTTTCAGACACTTAGTGGCTGTATGACCCTGGAAAAGTCACTTCTTTTTGTTTACCTCAGTTTCCTAATCTGTAAAATTAGGGACAGAAGGAAATGGCAAACTCCAGTATTTCTGCTAAGAAAATCCCAAATGGGTTCATGAAGAGTCAGACATGACTGAAAGGATTGAACAATTTTATATATATATGTATGTATGTATGTATTATGTCTTCTCATTAAGTAAACTTTTTCTGAGATGCCAAATGTAAACCAGCAAACAATATATTATCAGTAACACTGTTCTGGGAAACATTATTTACTATGTTCTTCTCTAGAGGCTTACACATATTATAGAATATAGAGGTTTTTATACTTTTTAGTACTTGGTACAAAATTTTGTTCAAACCCATTGCTTTTGCCTCATGGTCCCTTTTTTTAGCTCAGTGTTGAAAAAAAATCTTAATGTGCTTGGTAATAGGTAATTAAAAGTTATGATGAGTTGGCTTCTTCTCATTCATGGCCCATACAACATGCTAAAATACCTGATAGAGATTATATTTTTCCTATTTAGTTAAATTGTTCTAACCCTGGAATGAGACTGTTTAAAACAATAAACTACATAGATAGCAAAGGGATATCAACAGCTGGTTTGAGCATATGGCCTTTATATTTTTTATTTGCCCTAAGAATTTTGAGGAAAATGAAAAAAAGGCTTGGAAAATCTGTGTGTTTAGAATCTGAAGCTATAAATATAAAATAAAATACTATATGTAAATATACTACAGATACATACTATATGTATATATGTAAATAAAGAGATTTAGATAGATATGTAATGTATTTGTGTATGTATTAAACACAGAGAGATAGCTAGATTTTTATGTCTGTATATCTATTAGATCTATTGTTTTATTTGTATAAGAAACTCCTTGTGAGAAAAATTTCTGTATCAATATACACTGACCAGACAGATCTCTATTCTTTGATAGGTTTAGATAATAATAATAATAGCTTCAGCAGCTAGATGGCACAGTAGATATGATCAGGGTTCAAATCCAGCCTCAGATATAACACTGTGTGACCCTGGACAGGTCATTTAACCCCAATTGCCTCATTGCAAAAAAGAATACTTATCAATATTAATATAGTGCTTAATATTTGCTAAGCTGTGTGCTAAGTACTTAATAATTATTAAATCATTTGATCTTGATAACAACAATGAGGAACAAATGCTATTATTATCCTCTTTTAACAAATGAAGAAAAGGAGGGAAACTCATTAAATGACTTGTCCAGGGTCACACAGACATTAAGTGTCCATGGCCAGATTTGAATTCAAGTCTTCCTGACTCCAGAGCTACATTCATTGAGTCATCTAGCTGATTAGGGCAATGAGAGGTTGGATTGCTTGTTCATACTCACAAAGCCACTATGTGTCATGAGAAGAACATGAGAAAAAGACTCTAAAGACAGCACTATATCCACTATACCCATGCTTTTTCTTTTACTTATATAAAGGCAAATGCATTTATTTCTATATGTGGATATCTCTCTCGCTCTCTCTTTATATATGTGTATATGTACACATGCATACATATATTTAGCAAGCACATATGAGTATTCACAGACGTGTGTGTTTGTTTAATTATGGCTATCTTTTACTTTTATATCAGCTTACTACTCATATATCCCTTTAGTTCTTTAAACAGGGAGTCATTAACAATACAAATGAAAGAAGCAGCCCTATGTATGTAGTCTTCTTACATAATACTTTTTTCTACTCTTTAGTAAAATCAATCTGTTTTTCTTATTGTTCTTCACACCTAAACCTCTTTTCCTAACACTGAGCCTTTGTATTAACTGTCTCTCATTTCTGAAATGGATTCCTACCTCATCTCTTAGAATCCCTGCTGGTAAGGAGTATTTTGATCAATGTCTAAAAATTGGCTCACTGCAGGAAAAAAGTGCACATCACACAATTTTAAGCTTAATTTGCATTACTAACATTCTATGCATCACTTTAAATCTAGACAATCAATTTTGCCAATTTCTAAAGCATAAATACTCACAATATAAATTTAACAATAGGTTCTCCTAAGCTAGTTAGAGCAATTGAAAAAAAATTAATATCATTCAAGCCTAAGCTTGAATTTCATAATGTCTTTCTTAATGTTCTCTCCCAATTCCAGGTGCTGTAGCCTTCCCATAAAAATATTACATTCATAATGAGTATACTCTAGATATATTTGCAGAATTATATTTTGTTTTCTGTATTTGAATGACAGGAATTGTTTCATTTTCTGTTTGTATTTTTAGTGTTTAGTACAGTACCTGGAACATAGTAAACATTTAGTAAAATACTGGTTGATTGACAAATCAGAGTTGACATATTACTAGCTCATAATTTTCTAAAGATAGAAAAATATCTAAAGGTAATTACTATTGTGAAGAATAAGTAGGAAGTGTTTGTTGAAGTAGAATTTATGATACTATTGGAAGGCAGTGATGACTATATCTTAAGAATTCTGATCAGCACAATGACCAACAATGATTCTGTGGGATTCAAGATGAAACATGCTAACAAGCTCCTTTGACAGATATGAAAGAAAGAGAGAGAGTCAAAGACAACGAGGCAAAGAGAGACATACAACACAGAGAATCAATTAACATACTTGACTATTCCTGTTAGTAATTGAGGTTTTTTTGTTTGTGTTTTGCTTTCTTGTATGAAGGAGGTGAGGTGGAAGGGATAGAATGAAGATGTAAAAGTAAAACTTATTTTAAATGAAAGAAAATTAGAAAAATATAGATAGGCAAGAAAAAATAAGGCCTTGAAGAGATTTGAAAGCCAAACAGGATTTCACATATAGTCTTTTTTTTTTATTTAATTTTTATTTAATAATTACTTTATATTGACACTCATTTCTTTTCCGATTTTTTTCCCCTCCCTCCCTCTACCCCCTCCCCTAGATGGCAAGCAGTCCTTTATATGTTGGATATGTTGCAGTATATCCTAGATACAATATATGTTTGCAGAACCGAACAGTTCTCTTGTTGCATAGGGAGAATTGGATTCAGAAGGTATAAATAACCCGGGAAGAAAAACAAAAATGCAGATAGTTCACATTCGTTTCCCAGTGTTCTTTCTTTGGGTGTAGCTGCTTTTGTCTGTCATTTATCAATTGAAACTCAGGTCTCTTTGTCAAAGAGATCCACTTCCATCAAAATATGTCCTCATACAATATCGATGTTGAAGTGTAAAGTGATCTCCTGGTTCTGCTCATTTCACTTAGCATCAGTTCATGTAAGTCTCTCCAAGCATTTCTGGATTCATCCTGCTGGTCATTTCTTACAGAACAATAATATTCCATAACATTCATATACCACAATTTACCCAGCCATTCTCCAATTGATGGGCATCCATTCATTTTCCAGTTTCTAGCCACTACAAACAGGGCTGCTACAAACATTTTGGCACATACAGGTCCCTTTCCCTTCTTTAGTATTTCTTTGGGATATAAGCCCAATAGAAACATTGCTGGATCAAAGGGTATGCACAATTTGATAATTTTTTGGGCATAATTCCAGATTGCTCTCCAGAATGGTTGGATTCGTTCACAACTCCACCAACAATGCATTAGTGTCCCAGTTTTCCCGCATCCCCTCCAACATTTATCATTATTTTTTCCTGTCATCTTAGCCAATCTGACAGGTGTGTAGTGGTATCTCAGAGTTGTCTTAATTTGCATTTCTCTGATCAATAATGATTTGGAACACTCTTTCATATGAGTGGTAATAGTTTCAATTTCATCCTCTGAAAATTGTCTGTTCATATCCTTTGACCATTTATCAATTGGAGAATGGCTTGATTCTTATAAATTTGAGTCAGTTCTCTATATATTTTGGAAATGAGGCCTTTATCAGAACCTTTAACTGTGAAAATGTTTTCCCAGTTTGTTGCTTCCCTTCTAATCTTGTTTGCATTAGTTTTATTTGTACAAAGGCTTTTTAAGTTGATGTAATCAAAATTTTCTATTTTGTGATCAGTAATGGTCTCTAGTTCATCTTTGGTCACAAATTTCTTTCTCCTCCACAAGTCTGAGAGATAAACTATTCTATGTTCCTCTAATTTATTTATAATCTCGTTCTTTATGCCTAAGTCATAGACCCATTTTGATCTTATCTTGGTATATGGTGTTAAGTGTGGGTCCTTGCCTAATTTCTGCCATACTAATTTCCAATTATCCCAGCAGTTTTTATCAAATAATGAATTCTTTTCCCAGAAGTTAGGGGCTTTGGGTTTGTCAAACACTATATTGCTATAGTTGACTATTCTGTCTTGTGAACCTAGCCTTTTCCACTGATCCACTAATCTATTTCTTAGCCAATACCAAATGGTTTTGGTGACTGCTGCTTTATAATATAATTTTAGATCAGGTACAGCTAGGCCACCTTCATTTGATTTTTTTTTCATTAATTCCCTTGAGATTCTCGACTTTTTATTGTTCCATATGAATTTTGTTGTTATTTTTTCTAGATCAATAAAATATTTTCTTGGAAGTCTGATTGGTATAGCACTAAATAAATAGATTAGTTTAGGGAGTATTGTCATCTTTATTATGTTCGCTCGGCCAATCCAAGAGCACTTAATATTTTTCCAATTATTTAAGTCTGACTTTATTTGTGTGGAGACTTTTTTATAATTTTGCTCATATAATTCCTGACTTTCCTTTGGTAGATAGATTCCCAAATATTTTATGGTATCAACAGTTATTCTCAATGGAATTTCTCTTTGTATCTCTTGCTGTTGGGTTTTGTTGGTGATGTATAAAAATGCTGAGGATTTATGGGGATTTATTTTGTAGCCAGCTACTTTGCTAAAATTATGAATTATTTCCAATAGCTTTTTAGTAGAATCTCTGGGGTTCTCTAGGTATACCATCATATCATCTGCAAAGAGTGATAGTTTGGTTTCCTCATTGCCTACTCTAATTCCTTTAATATCTTTCTCGACTCTTATTGCCGAGGCTAGTGTTTCTAATACGATATTAAATAATAATGGTGATAGTGGGCAACCTTGCTTCACTCCAGATCTTACTGGGAAAGGTTCCAGTTTTTCCCCATTGCATATGATGCTTACTGATGGTTTTAAATATATGCTCCTGACTATTTTAAGGACAAGTCCATTTATTCCTATGCTCTCAAGTGTTTTTATTAGGAATGGATGTTGGATTTTATCAAATGCTTTTTCTGCATCTATTGAGATGATCATATGTTTTTTGTTTGTTTGGTTATTGATATAGTCAATTATGCTAATAATTTTCCTAATATTGAACCAGCCCTGCATTCCTGGTATAAATCCTACTTGGTCATAGTGTATTATCTTGGTGACGATTTTCTGTAATCTTTTTGCTAATATTTTATTTAAGATTTTAGCATCAATATTCATTAGGGAGATTGGTCTATAATTTTCTTTCTCTGTTTTCAGCCTGCCTGGTTTAGGTATCAGTACCATGTCTGTGTCATAAAAGGAGTTTGGTAGGACTCCTTCAATCCCTATTTTTTCAAATAGTTTATATAACATTGGAGTTAATTGTTCTTTAAATGTTTGGTAGAATTCACATGTAAATCCATCTGGTTCTGGGGATTTTTTCTTAGGGAGTTGATTGATAGTTTGTTCTATTTCTTTTTCTGAGATGGGACTGTTTAGGATATTTACTTCTTCCTCTGTTAGTTTGGGCGAGCTATATTTTTGGAGGTATTTTTCTATTTCATTTAAGTTGTCGAATTTATTGGCATAAAGTTGGGCAAAGTAACTCCTAATTATTGCTCTAATTTCCTCTTCGTTACGGGTGAGTTCTCCCTTTTCATTTTTAAGACTAACAATTTGATTTCCCTCTCTCCTTTTTTTTAGTCAGATTTACTAAGGGTTTGTCTATTTTGTTGGTTTTTTCATAGAACCAACTCTTAGTTTTATTAATCAATTCAATAGTTTTTTTTACTTTCAATTTTATTGATCTCACCTTTTATTTTTAGAATTTCAAGTTTAGTGTTTGACTGGGGGTTTTTAATTTGTTCCTTTTCTAGCATTTTTAGTTGCAAACCCAATTCATTTCTTCTTGCAGCTCTCTTAGTTTCTCTTTTAAGAATTTAGATGCTACCCCACTTGGTGCATATATGTTTAATATAGATAGTGCTTCATTATCCATGCTACCCTTTAGCAAGATATAGTGTCCTTCCTTATCTCTTTTAATTAGGTCAATTTTTGCTTTAGCTTGATCTGAGATCAGGATGGCTACCCCTGCTTTTTTGACTTCACCTGAAGCATAGTAGATTTTGCTCCAACCTTTTACCTTTAACCTGCATGTATCTCCCCGCTTCAGGTGTGTTTCCTGTAAACAACATATTGTAGGATTCTGGCTTTTAATCCATTCTGCTAACCGCTTCCTCTTTATGGGGGAGTTTACCCCGTTCACGTTTATGGTTAGAATGACCAATTCTGTATTACTTGCCATCTTGTTAACCCCGGTTTATGCTTTTCTCCCTTCTTTCCCCTTTCCCCCCCTTCCCAGTATTAAGCTTGTGAGCACCACTTGCTTCTCACAGCCCTCCCTTTTTAGTATCCCTCCCCCCACCTTAGAGTTCCTCCCCCTATCTTACCCCTTTCCCTCCCAGTTCCCGTATTCCCTTCCGCTTAGCTTATTCCTTCCCTTTTCACTTTTCCCTTCTCACTTTTCAATGAGGTGGGAGAAGTTTCACCATAGATTGAATATGTCTTAAGATTTTTCACTTAAAGCCAATTCTGGAGGCACTAAGATACCCACTATATTCATCCCCCTCCATTCTTTCTCTCGGATATAATAGGTTTCCTATGCCTCTTCATGAGATGTACTACCCCCACTTTACCCTTTTTCTGGTACAATGTCCTTTCCACATCAATTTCTAGAACAAGGTATACATGTATTCTTTATACATCTATGTAGTCAAAATATAGTTCCCAAGATTAATCTTTTCCTTTTTAGATTTCTCTTGAGTTCTATATTTGTAGATCAAACTTTTTATTAAGTTCTGGCTTTTTCATCAGAAATAGCTGAAATTCGCTTACTTCATTGAATGTCCATCTTCTTTCCTGGAAAAAGATGCTCATTCTCGCTGGGTAAGTTATTTTTGGTTGCATACCAAGTTCCTTAGCCTTTCGGAATATCATATTCCAGGCCCTTCGATCTTTTAATGTGGATGCTGTCAGATCCTGGGTGATCCTTATTGTGGCTCCTTGATACTTGAATTGGGTTTTTCTGGCCGCTTGCAATATTTTTTCCTCTGAGGGTTCTGGCATTTGGCCACTATATTCCTTGGTGTTTTGATTTTAGGATCCCTTTCAGTGGGTGATCGATGAATCCTTTCAATGTTTATTTTTTCCTCTGTTCCTATGACTTCTGGGCAGTTCTCTTTGATAATTTCCTGGAAAATAGTGTCCAGGCTCTTTTTTTCATCATGTTTTTCTGGAAGTCCAATGATTCTCAGATTGTCTCTCCTGGATCTGTTTTCCAGGTCTGTTGTCTTCCCCAGAAGGTATTTCACATTTTTCTCCATTGTTTGATTTTTTTGGATTTGCTTGACTGATTCTTCTTGTCTCCTCGAGTCATTCAATTCCACTTGTTCAATTCTGATTTTCAGTGAAGTATTTTCTTCACTCACTTTTTAAAAATCTTTTTCTAATTGTCCAATTGAGTTCTTTTGTTCTTTGGAATTTTTTTCCATTTTGCCAATTTTGTTTTTTAGAGAGCTGTTTTCTGTTTCCAGTTCACCAATCCTATTTTTCAAGGATTTTATTTCTTTATCCACTCTCTTTTTAACTGACTTCTCCAGGCTCTTTTGCCAAGCCTCCCTCTCCTTTTCTCATTTTTCTTCTAGCTCCCTTGTGAGAGCCTTTTTAATCACTTCTATGAGGTTCATCTGTGCTGAGGAACTGATGATCTCCTCCTTTGGGGATTCACCTGGAGACTGTCTGTTTTTAGTCTCCTCAGGATTTAGAGTCTGCTCTCTATCTGTATAGAAGCTGTCAAGGGTTAAAGTCCTCTTCAGCTTCTTGCTCATTCTGTCTATTAATCAGAGACAGACTACCAAAGAAAAACAGAAAAAACTGGAGTCTTTCTTTGGGGGAGGGGTTGGGTATGTTATCGAGCTTCCTCTCCAGACTGCAGGGGGCAGCAGTGAGGCACTAGCAGGACTGTGTTGCGCGTGTGCTCTGAGGTCCCAGAGCGTGCTGAGTCACTGTGTGGGGGGGAGGGGGCGGCCAGGTCCTGAGAGACTCCAGCTGTTTGGGGTTGTATTCTTCAGCCCCGGTGTTTTTAGCTTCTCTGCTGGGCTGCTGACTTGCTGCCGGAGCAAAGTATCCAAACCTGTAGCGAAGCTCTCCCCGCAGAGACGGCTGCGATCACTCCCCACCCCCTCTCAGCTCTGCTCCCGTGCTCTCACTGCCGCTGCCCTCAGCCTGCGCCCGATCTAAAACCGTCCCAGCCCTCCAGTAAAGACAGACCTTTCTTGGCGGATCTCAAGGATGGCTTCTCTTGGTAACTATTTGTGGGTTTTTTTTCAGTCAAGCCTTAATTCAGAGGCTTGTAATGAAGTGGATAGTGAGAGAAAGCATGGAGCTTATGCAGCTGTGTGCCTCCTCTCTGCCATCACACAATTTTAAGCTTAATTTGCATTACTAACATTCTATGCATCACTTTAAATCTAGACAATCAATTTTGCCAATTTCTAAAGCATAAATACTCACAATATAAATTTAACAATAGGTTCTCCTAAGCTAGTTAGAGCAATTGAAAAAAAATTAATATCATTCAAGCCTAAGCTTGAATTTCATAATGTCTTTCTTAATGTTCTCTCCCAATTCCAGGTGCTGTAGCCTTCCCATAAAAATATTACATTCATAATGAGTATACTCTAGATATATTTGCAGAATTATATTTTGTTTTCTGTATTTGAATGACAGGAATTGTTTCATTTTCTGTTTGTATTTTTAGTGTTTAGTACAGTACCTGGAACATAGTAAACATTTAGTAAAATACTGGTTGATTGACAAATCAGAGTTGACATATTACTAGCTCATAATTTTCTAAAGATAGAAAAATATCTAAAGGTAATTACTATTGTGAAGAATAAGTAGGAAGTGTTTGTTGAAGTAGAATTTATGATACTATTGGAAGGCAGTGATGACTATATCTTAAGAATTCTGATCAGCACAATGACCAACAATGATTCTGTGGGATTCAAGATGAAACATGCTAACAAGCTCCTTTGACAGATATGAAAGAAAGAGAGAGAGTCAAAGACAAAGAGGCAAAGAGAGACATACAACACAGAGAATCAATTAACATACTTGACTATTCCTGTTAGTAATTGAGGTTTTTTTGTTTGTGTTTTGCTTTCTTGTATGAAGGAGGTGAGGTGGAAGGGATAGAATGAAGATGTAAAAGTAAAACTTATTTTAAATGAAAGAAAATGAGAAAAATATAGATAGGCAAGAAAAAATAAGGCCTTGAAGAGATTTGAAAGCCAAACAGGATTTCACATATAGTCTTAAAGGTAAGAGGGAGTTAATGGAATTTATTGAGGGATGTCATTCTAATTGAATTTTAGAAAGATCAGTTTGATAGCTGTGTTTAATGTATTGAACTGGGACAAGACTTGGAGCAAGGGGAATACATTGCAAGCAGCAATGTATTGTATAGTATCTAAGTATGAGGTGCTAACAGTTCAGCACCAGTTTGCTTGTAATGCAAGAGGATAGAAGGAGGCAAATGTAAGAGACTGAATGTAGAAAATACAGGGCTTGAATACTGATTCAACATGGAAAGTGAGTTGAGTGAGATGTTAAGGATAATACCCAAGTATTAAGCTTGTGTTATTGGGAAGCTGCTGGTATCTTTGATAGTAATAGGGAAATTGTGAAGAGGGGAGGATTTAGGGGAGAAAGATAATGAATTCAATTTTGAACAGATTTACTTTGTGTATAGGACATCAATTATGAGAAATGTGAAGTTGAAGATTGAGGAAAAGAAAAGATTATATATGAAAGCAAGTTGTTACCTATGGAATAGACATTTCAGAGAGCACAGTAGAAATAGTGTATGATTTTAGATTGGGTAGTAGAAGGGTTGGGTTGAGGGAGGTGGGAATAAGGAAGCAGGTAATAAGGGACAGAGTATGAGTTTTTAATTCAGAATTACTGATATTAGCTGGTATCTGGGGTAGTGGTCTGGGTATGAGCAGGTAGGAGTCTGTTGAGCCATGAGATTAGGTATGCTAACAATAACTGCTGATCAAACTAGTAAAAAAAAAGGTTTAAAATATATATATATATACATATATATATACATATACATATATATATATATATATACAGTAAAAAAAAAAAAAAACAGATGACAATTTTTTTGCTATTTAGTATAGGCAATTGCATACTTTTCTTAAAGAAGTAGCATTATACCACTGATAAATCACAGGGCTGGGAGTCAAGAAGATCTAGTTTCATATCACCTCATGGTTATATTATGCTAGATGAGTCACATTGCCTCTCTGTCTTCAGTTCTTCATATGTTAAATTGGAAGAATGAAAGTTCCTTTACCAGACTGTCATGAAGATCAATTGAGATAATTTCTGAAAAATGCATTTTAAAATTTGAGTGATTACAAAAGTTAAACCATGTGTTTCCATAGAGATGAGAGACACAGAGCCTATTTCAGAGCCCAACTGAAACAGAGAGCTCTGAAAGAGAGAAGCTGGTAGAAATTAGTTCCAGTCAAGATTTTGTGGTTGAAGGTCATTTTCCTTCTTGGTGATATATGGGCATATTGGGGTCAGGCACTTAGATGAGTTACTAGTTTTGGCTTCCCTGCTTTTTCTTATAGAAACATTCACAGGTGTTTGATGCTGATGACTTTGTTGTTGTTGTTGTTGTTTTGTTTTGTTTTAATCCTTCAAAGGAATTGCCTTGAATTGAGAGTAATGTTGAGAAAAGCAACTTTTTTTATCCTTCTGTCTCTAGGACAGAGAGAAGTAGGATAGACATAACCTCTATTAAGTTCCTGCTCTTCTGTGGTTTTAACATTCCTTTCTACTCACATTAAGGGATCAGTTGGGGAATGACTATGAAAAAGTTGTGGTTTTTGGTTGTGATGGATTAGTATTGCACTAAAGAAATGATGAGCTTAATGATCTTAGAACACATAGATAGAATTGCATGTCATGATGAACAGGGAAATGCCCAGAACCAAGATAATATTGTAATAGCAATATTGTTATAAGAACAACTTTGAGTGACTAAATCATTTTGACAATTATAAGTATACAATTTAAAAATAAAATGCATATGAAAAAGTTGCTATCTGCATTTAAAGAACTGATAAATAGTGTAATGTTCTTCTCTAAAATATAATGTTCTCTGGGAGCAGTTTTCTTGGGGGGCTTCTGGAGGCAGCCTTCCATTCAGTTCAGCATAATCACCCCAAATGTAGCCAGGAGTTAAAGTCCAAATCCTTTACTGTCTCTTTCCAAATCTTATCTGCTTCACTTGGAGCTTGTCTAGTTTTCTGGAGGCCTTCCGGATCTTGGTTTCAGTGTTTTCCACAGGACAGCCTGCCACCACGTCTCTGTCTTCCTTTGTTGTTCCCGACTTGTGAATCTCCTCGACTGAATCCTGGCTCTGAATCTCCTGAAGTCCTCAGCCAACACAAAGGTGCAAGTTGGAATGAATCTGACTCTGTCTCCGAGAGTGGGCTTTTGTGTCTGGCCTTGAGAGCTTCTTGCTTATATGCTGTACACTGAGTATACTCCAATCATTACATCACTAGGAAACTATTATTTGTTTTAGGATTAAATCAATGCTAAATTGGATTTAACCATAGTCTCCTCAATTCCACTTAGTATCTTGTTTCAAGTTCTGGCCCATAACATGTCCTTGTAGGATCAGATCAATCATACTGAACCATGCTAAATTAGATAATTATTGTCTCTATCAATTTACTGTCTTAGTACCTTTTAAGAATCAAAACAAAATGGAAGTATGTAAAGAATAATTTTATATGTGTGTGTGTGTGTGTGTGTGTGTGTGTGTGTTTAGATATATCTGTCCATATAATGATAGCCATTTCTATGGTGGGGGTGGGGGGAGAAAAAATAAATTTACATGTAAACATACAAAAATTATTGTTTATATCTGAATGGCAAGTTGTACACTATAGATATACTTTCATGTACAATCATCTTTTTTATTGTGCTATTATGGAAATGCTTGTTTTGTTCTTTGAATAGAAAACAAATTAAAAACAAACAAAATACTAAGGGATGAATTAAAGAAGCAGAATTTTTTTTAAATGTTCAAAAATCTTTGATTTTTTTTATTTTCATTTAAAAAATTTTCTGCTTTGGATGAAAAAGATAAAAACAACAACTGTTGTTTTGTATATTTAATAAGGCTGAGAGTAGGTATAGGTTTAGGGAATACTTGGATTGAAAAGAGCCTGAAAGAGGCTTCATTTTCAACTTCAAGGGATTGGCAGAGATGATTCCCCACTTCTGAGGTTTCATGAATGCATTAGAGGCATATTGAGCTGCTATTACAAAGACTGGTCGAGTTCTTTAAGAAGAAAAGAGATTTTAAAGACTTAATGTGAAAAAAACAAAAACAAAAACAGAACTTCCCAGACATGAGAAAACAACTTTTGAGGTAAAGATGAATCAAAAGACCAAAGAATTAAAGCATGTTTTATAAATGTATATTACATATAATATATAGATTACATATCTATATATTATATATCCAACATAATAAAATGATATTATGTCCTTTGGATATTCATTTTACCAGTGTTAACATGCTATCATTACTAGAGCTACTTTACTCAGTTCCAACTAACTTTTATTTGAGAGTGAGACTTGATTTGAAGATCACCTTCATCTCATTGGATCCCTTTAACTAGTAGTAACCTTTACTTGTGCCAGACATTGTGGGCTCAGCTGAACTGATAACATATGTGAGCTCTGTGGTGAATCTGTTGTTACTACCAAAACACCACCCAAACTTTCATGAGAAAGTTTGCCAATTATTTAACATATTCATAAGTGTGAGTGCTTATTATGTCAATATTTGAAGGATCTGAAAGAGAAGAGGGGTTAAGTTTGTTATGCTGAGGTTCAGAGAGTAAAATTTTGAGCTGCCAGTGAAATTTTCAGAGAAGTGCACATTAGCTACATATAAGCAAAAGAGATACTAATAATCTATTTACTTCCAAATACAAAACTGTTCTGAGGCTGCTATGGGATATTGCATATTCTTCATCATTGTAAGTCTTTTAAAGAGTTAAAGTCCATGTAAAAGACATTTCTACTCTGATACAAATTGGAATTAGAACTAGAAGACCTCTGATGGTGACCCTCACTTTTAAAATATAAATTTCTCTGAGTTAATACAGAAGAAAGAAAAGTAAAAGTCTTCAGTTTCTGAAATCGAGTGGGTTAATATCAAATTAATTGTTGCACCTTATATCATTTATTATCCCAGGGAACATTGTTACTCTTTTATTTTAGATATTTTTGCAATAGAAATTATCTTATCTTTAGAACATGGCATTTTAAAATTTTCTTGGTAATAATGTCCTACCCTAAAAAAAAATTATCTGTTGATTATGGATAATGGCAGAACTTAATACAGTGAGCAATGAAAAGAAGCATATTTTACCCTTGAAAAATGAAAATTATAGAAGAGAATCAAGAATACATATGATTAAAATTAGTAAAATGCATAAGCCAATTAAATAGTTCAGTGGATAGCATGCTGCTTTTAAAGTCAGGGACATTTATCTTCCTGAGTTCAAATCTGGTCTTAAGAACATACTAGCTCTGTGATCCTGGGCAAGTCATTTAACCCTATTTGGCTCACTAATGGCTTCACTTCCTGAAGAAGGAAATAGGAAAACATTCTACTATCTTTATCACGGAAATACAAAATGGGGTTGTGAAAAATAAGACATGATTGAACAGCAACAATTTTTCTCTTTCTAACCTATTCTAAAACATATTGTCTAATCTTGGGGCTTCATCACCCTTGAACATGCAGTCACCCTTCATCCTTTCCAAGCCAATATTTTTCTTTAAGGCCTGTTTCTGACTCTAATCACTAAGATTTTCTTGGATATTCTATTTTGAGGAGGGACCCAAGACAAACCTTTATTCCCATCTTAATTACTTTCAACTTCCTGGGACTTTACAAACATGTTCCTGAAAAATAGTTACTTTGTCATTTCCTTTAGCTTTTCTTCTGTAGGAAGTTTTACTCCATTAATAAGTAACCTTTTCAAGGGTAGGGACAGTCTTGTTTTATTTAATTTAGTTATTTTTAATTTGCATTTGTATATCTAGCACTTAGCACAGATTCTGGTATGTGGTTGTTCTCCTTCCTTTTCAAATGGGACACCTTCTATGATAAGGGCATACCATGCTGGTCCTGTGCTAATATCTCCCATGTTATACAATCAATTTTAAAGTTCTTAAGACAGACTTTGACAGTTTTCTACTTGTGAGTGCTTGCCCTGTGTGAGTTCTTTAAAAAAAAAAAAAAATTTTTGGCAAGCTTACATTTGGCATTCAAACAATGAATAGAGTTGTTCTCTGCAGTAGAGCTGGAATGCTTAGCAGTTTAGTTCAAGGAAGAGCCTCAGTGTCTGGTATCTTATCCTGCCAGAGGATAATCAGAATCTTCCTAATACAATTCAAATGGAAGTGATTCAGTCTTCTAGCCTGGTACTGGTATACTGGCCAGATTTCCCAGGTATACAACAATGAGGTCAGCACATTGGCTCTGTAGATCTTTAAATTGGTAATCAGTCTAATATTTCTCTTCTCTCACACCTTCCTTTGAAGCCTGCCAACACTGAGCTAGCTCTGGCAATGCATGTGTAAACTTCATTATCAATGTGTATATCCCTGAAGAGTATACTGTCAAGGTAAGTGAACTTATTCATAGCATTCAAAACTTCTCCATTTGCTATAGCTGATGGTTCCACATACAGATGGTGTGGTGCTGGCTGATGGAGTACCTATGTTTTCTTATCACATTTGTCTTCATTGAAGATGTTTGACAAATGTCTGAAAGCATCATACTAAAAGGCATGGAAACAAGCACACAGACTTGTTTTACTCCATTTACTCCAAAACTTGAGAGCATTGTCCATTGTCCAGACCCCAGGCAAATATGTCATCATGAAATTGACTGATGAACCTCTCTGGGCAATAAAATTTTGACATACTTTTTCATAAGCCTTTGCAAACAACAGTAATAAAGTCCTTGGTCAGATCTTCAAATGTTGTATACAGACCTCTGTTCTGCTCTTGCCCTTTCTCCTGGAATTGTTGAGCAGCAAATACCATATTGATTGTTTCTAGGTCCCTTCTGAAGCCACACTGGCTCTCAGATAGATGACTTTTTTTCAAATATAGGATCAGACTTTTAAGGAGGACTCTGAAAAGCATCTTCCCAGAAATGAATAAAAGAAAGTCTCCTCCTGTGATTATCATAGGTCAATCTACTCCTTTTACTTTTAAAGAAATGGACAATGGAGGCATCTTTGAACTCCTGGGGCATAACCTCCTCTTGCCATATAATCTGGGAAATTTCAGTTAGCTTCTGTATGAGCAATGGACTCTCACCTTGTAAATCTCAGCTGGAATAGAATCAGCACCAACTGCTTTGCCACACTAAACTAGCCTAATAGCAATCAAAAGCTCTTCTTCAATTGGAACTTCAGTTAGGGAGTGATCTATTTCAACCTGAGATAAATGGTCAATGGCTTCAGTGTTGATTGGTGAGAGTCTATTGAGAACACTATGGAAGGGTTCAGTTCATTTCTCTAGGATCATTTTCTTATCACTAATCAGCATGGCTCCATCAACACTGAGTAATTCAAATGTCTCATAGGCCTTTGGCCTATAAATAACTTTCAATTCATCATAAAAGTGCTTTGGATTGCTATTATCAGCATAAAACTGAATTTCATCTGCTTTCTTACTGAGCCAAGAATCTTCCATCTCTCTAAGTTTTGATTGCATTTTAATTGCCTTCTTAGAGAAGTATACTCTGTGGAATTCTCATTTTTCATTTAGCAGCTTCTGGATTTCTCTATCATTTTTGTCAAAGCAGTCATGATGTTTGCCAGTGTTCTAACACCAGCCAGAGGAGCAAATTCAGCACCATACACAAAATTTCTGAAAACTGCCCATTTTTTTTTTTTCTGCTCAACTGTTGCCAACTGTGTGTTGGCTCAACTTCCCCTCCAAGTTAGCAACAAACTTCCCTCTCAGAGAAGCACTCTAATTTGTTGACATTAATTCTTCTGGTAGTCTTTTTGCCTTGGGGGACTTCTGCTTTTGTTGAATGCAAATATTCAGCTTAGAGAGGACAAGTCTATGATCAGTGTACCCATTCTGTACCACATATTGGCTTCTTCACTCTCACATCCTATTCTCTCTCCTTACAATCACATACTCTATTAAATGCCAATGTTTGTTGCAAGGATGCATCCATGATGTTTTAGTAGATTTAGATAAATCAAATAGTGTTGGTAATGAGAAAATTATGAGATGAACAAGTCTTCAAGAGTAAATGACCATTGCTCTTGTGGTTTCCAACTCCATTGCTTGGGAGGACTGTCTGCCATTTTTGGTAGTCTGAGCCTACTGTAGTGTTAAAGTCATCTAGAATTATAAATTTGTCCTCTTTTGACACATTGATGGTAAGGGTCTCCAGGTCTCAATAATTTTTTTTTTCTTTGACTTCATTAGAATTGGTTATGGTGAAAGCATAGACAATGATGATGATAGCATGGCTTTTCCCTGAAAGTGCCAATTGCATTATCATGAACCTGACATTTACTCCCTTTGGAAATTATATGAGCTTGTTGACTAGATTAGTTTTGATTGCAAAATCTATACTAGCTCCATGATGCTTGCCTTTACTTTGGCTACGTATCTAGCTCTGACTTCAGTAAGGTGGCCTTCATTTGCCAACCTTGTTTCATTCAGGTCTGCTACTTGGATGTTATGACTATTGAGTTCTCTTGTAACAAGAGCTTTTCACCTTTCAGGTTTAGTGGATTTTGTGTTGTGTATAAGGGTGCATACATTCTATCGACCAAAGATGAATGGAATCAATATTGCAAAAAACTTTTGTACTTTTTTTTTTTTTTTTTTTTTTTAGTGTTTTGACCACAAGGTGGGATCCCTGCCTACTGCAGTAATCAGTCCAGGGTTGAGCAAGTAGACAATTTCTAGGGCATCTTTTCTAGCCCCTTCCTTGCAATTAGAGATGAGCAAGGCAATCCTTCAAAGGCTGCCTAATCCCTGTGTTGCTTCCAGTAAGAAGAAGAATTTATGACTCTTTGGCCTGAGTTACCTTTGTGCAGGATTATGATTACAGATCCTAGTGTACCCATACCTGCTGCTTCATCACTTGCTTATCATCATATGATATTGAGATAGGTAGAAATGGGAAACATTGTATGAGTGATGTCTTTTGATTCTGGAATAATTAGATTTAAGTGAAACAGAGTTCATTAAGTTGTCAGCCTCATTCTCCCAGAGTCATCACTGTCCAGTGGCAGGACAGCATCAAAATGACTGGTGATGATTTAAGATATAGTGGATAACCTTAGTGTCTTCAGTGTCTAACTAAACTCCAAGTGCTCCACAGTGCCTGCTTTGGCTGCCTTCATGGCCACTGGGGGAAAAATGTTTTCACTAACTTATTCCACCAGCGGAAGTCTTCATATATTGGGGTAGACACCACACTAACTCGCCACAGTATGTGAGACCACTTGGTTAACCTTAGTCTGGTTTAAACCATCAGCTGAAATAGTTTCCTGGGATTGGCCACTGTGATTGCTATAGCTTCTTGGAATTGAGAATTAGGTGGATCAGGTGGACATCAAAAGTAGAAAATAGCCTTGTAAAGGGCATGGCAGCTCTCACCTCAGAAATACTATTAGTCTTCTCTGAACACACTTTACACCCAAAGTCCATCCATCCTCCCTGTTTTTAATCTTCCTTCTCGATTTCTTCCTCCTTCCCTCCCTCTTTCCTTCTCTCTCTCTCTCTCTCTCTCTCTCTCTCTCTCTCTCTCTCTCTCTCTTCCTCCTTTCCTTCCTTCCTTCTTCCTTCTTCCCCTTCCTCCCTCACTTCCTTATTCCTTTTTCTTTTCTTCTTCCCTTCCTTTCCTCTTCCTCTTTCCTTCTTTTCTTCCATTGGCAAGGTCATATTCAGCAAGTTCTTTCCAATGAAATAATTTTCAGTGGCTTGGATATTTATGTTGGTGGTTTTATCAAGATCATAAGACAAGAAGAGGTGTTGTATTCATTATTGAATTTCCAAATTGAATCAAGGCAGAGTTTTATTCATTCAAACTCTAATGGTATAAATTATATAATCACTTTCATCTCCAAACATATTTAAACAAATTGAAGGAAATGTAGTGTAGGAAACAGAACATGTGCTGGGTAGAGATGTTTCTTTAATTTCAATCCCAGTTTTATCACTAATTCTGAGGAAAAAAATTGTAAAATCTCTCTATGATTAATCTACAAAATGGTGATAAAAATGAAATATCCCTTCAAAATTCACAGATTTGAATTAAAACTTTTCTGGAATCCCAGGGTTTCAGGTAATTTGTCAAGTTTCATAAGGGAGAAAAAACATATTTCTATAGCTCTAGAAGGTCAGTAATTTCTATAGTCATTCATTCTAAATTAATCTCAATTCATCTTGTTAAAATCAGGGGGAAATGATCTATTATTAGTGTAAGAATGTTTATAGCAATGTGTTTTTTTTTTACTGGCATTTTTGGCATTTGTTAAAACTCTATCTTGTTCTGATCCCTCAACTACTATTCCTTTCTAAGTAGCATAGTAAGCAAGTTTATACATAGATAGTATAAAAATTACAACAATAAGATTGCAAAGGAAAATATGAAAGTTACTTATAGATTGTCCCATAAATTAAGGGAAAATAAGGATTACTCACAAACTATTTCATAAATTAGGACCTCATATAAATCACTGTAAACTCATAAATTTACTAAAGCCACATTCTAAGAGTATCTATTAAATTAGAGACAACACCTAGACCTTACTATAAGGAACTGCTAACTGCTCATGTTCTATAAGCTTCAGATATACTCCAAACATCTGCAGTAAGGTCAGCAGGAATACCAGCAATTATAATTGTAATGAACTAACCTTAAAAAATTGTTGATATCTTTCAGATGTATCTTTGAGATGGTATGGATAAGAATAAATATGTCCCCTCATCATAACTCTATAAAAATGAAACCCCAATCTCCAGCTCCACACCTCCACCCCCAGGACTCCTACATTTTCTACAGATTAATGCTGTCAGGATGTTCCCAATTCAACCCATTGTTAAGTGACTCTTGCCTTGCCATTCTTTGTCCCTCTCTATTTTCTTCCTTCTTCCATCTCATTTTCCATCCCTATACCATCTATCTCTATAATTCCTATGCTGTCTGCCTCTGTATTTTCTGTATCTTAATAAAATACAATATAATTATTATTCCCCTCTTGCTCCATTGTGGTTTTTTTCCTATTCAATATCAAAAGACTTGGTATGTCTTCCTTCTACATGAGGGATCTCCTTGTGGTTCCATTACCTTAGCTCCACTGAGCAATTTTATAAATTAATTAAAAAATCTAGGTAGAATGGAGTTTTCTTACAACATGAGGTGGTGTAGGATAGAATTCAGTGGGATGAGACTTAATAAGGAGTCCACTTAAATGGATTGGTTATTGAAGCCATTGGAAGTATTTCACTATAACTAAACATCATATACAGTTCACTTGTGACATATACACTTTTAATATTATTTATAATGAAGACTAAATTTAACAGGTTTCATACTTTAAGCTACAGACTATCTTAAATGCATTGGTACTCCTAAGAAAAGAGATTGCATTAAAATAAGACTTATTTTCATGAAAGATTAAGCACAAAACTTCAAATTCAAGAATATTGTTGAAATATCATGTAATTTCAAGCTAATAAATATATGCTTTAATGAAATACTTATTTCTGTACTCAGATCATAAGCTTAGAGATATGAAGAACCATAGAAATTATCTATTACCTCTTCATTTAAAGATTTAGACACTGATCAAGGATTAGCAAGTTATTGATTCCATATAGCTACAAATTAAGTTCCTGGATGATTTTTTACCAGACAGTATTCCAATTATATTTTAAAATTATTTTTTCTTCTAATCAGGAATTCACAACCACAGTGATTCACAAATTGTATGTGCTTTGCAATCTAGTTACCTTTTCCTACGACATATGTTGAAGAAACTGTTGACTAAGGGAAGCAGGGCAGAAACAACATAGCACTGGCTCTGAAATCAAGGAATCTGCTTTGAAATGGTCCTTTGACACTTTCTGGTACTTATTTTCCTTGTCAATAAAATGAAATTGTTGAAGTAGATGACTTTTGTGATCTTTTTTAGGTCTACATTTGTAATTGTTAGCTGATCAGATCTTGACCTCATGTTAGATTCATTATTCTTCCATGAAGATAACCAGAACTAAGGTTGCTCAGAGGGGAAATACAATGTGTGTCAAAGGAGTGTTTATGAATTACTTCATTTAATTTACTTATGCAGCATATTTAGAAATCTCCAGTTCTTACAAATTTATTGCAGCATGCCTGCTATCTCTGAGGGAGGAGCAGTGAGGATTTTTGATTCCAGGCATAGTGTTTTGTCCTTGGGCTTTTTATAATATACTTGTTTCTTAGTTGACAGTGTGCTAATATGTAATTTCCTCTTATTGTTATTCACATTCCATTTTTCCCCAAGAATTGGTGAAGACTGAAGCTATTACAAATTTAATTTTCTAGTACCTCATTGCCTCTTTCTTGGACTAATAGTCTTCTAATTGGTCCCCTTGATGCAAATCTCTCTTCACTACAGTCCATCCTTCATTAAACTTCCAAGGTAATATTTTTTTTCTCAAGCATAGATTTGACTTTGTCACTCAATGAACTTGGGGAGGTCTTGTGTCTCTCTGATAGCTTTAAAGTCATATATATAATCTTTTTCAGACAATTTAAATATCTCATCGTCTAGTACCATTCTACAACTCCAATCTTAAACTTTTCTCCCTTCTATGCATTCTGTGTTCCAGTCCACTGAAAATACCTAGAAGACACTCCTTTTCCTGTTTCCATGCCTCTACATGGAATGCTAAGCTCCCATATATCTAGTTTCTGTAACTTCCTTCAAGGCTCAGCTGAAAGTCTATTTTTTTTTTTTTTCTTATGCCCCCTACCTGTTAACACTTTTTTTTTTTTTCAGATCATCTTCCATATACTCCATACACAGAAATGGATATACACACACACACATATGTAAATAATATATATATCCTATATACTTAGCTAATTATTTCTTGCCCCATACAATAGAATGCATGCTGTGTTGAAGATAGAGACCATCTTTTTTTAAACCTTTTTTTTTTCTTTTTAGCATGTATAAGTGCTTTATAAGTGTTTGTTGATTGAATGATTAACAATAAAATTGACATTTCTTTCAGGGTCTCATCTCTTTTCATGTAAACCTAAAGAGCCAGCTATAGAAAGGGGAGAAATATGAATGGGGCTAATGCTGAAAAATGAACAAGTTAGAGCATACAATGGGTGTGACAATAGACTTGGATAGAGTGAGAGGAGAAAACAATACTTTGAACATTTAAAATATATTTTTAAATATCTTTAAACATATTTTGTATATATATGTATATATGTGTGTGTAAGAGGAGAAATAAAGGAAGAAAATCTATCAGTATTAAACAAGTTTGTGTAACAGTTTTAAAAATTCCTGACAGCAGACTTAGAGGTTACTTATTATGTTCTTCTATTGTGTGCAATGAGAAAGTAACAACACCTTACAGAGAGGAAGTGGGCTGGAACAGAAGAGAGGGAGGGTGTTTCTGTCATGGACTGAAAACAGACAACTCCTGCCCTAATTTCTCCCTTCAGTGGACAAGAAAAATCACAGGATAGGAGAAGGAGCTCTCTTTTAGCCTATGAATTCAGTTACTGTTACACTGGTATACTAAGAAAAGGAAGAGGGACAATGCCTTAAGCATCAACACCTATATTGAGTGCAGAAAACCAGAATAGATCCAGCTGCGATTTTAACACGGTTGGTGTCTACAAAAGCCTTAAGCCTTACCCATAAGGCCAAACACAGTTACTGCTGCTTTGGGCTCATAGAAGTCTTCTAATAAAAAGATCCTCCAATAAAAGTTACAACCTAAATCCAAGAGGCTAGCTGGTTCTTATTAAGAGAAAATGCTCAGAATGTTATTGCCTATAGATTATATGCTTTTAAAGGCATTAGTGTATTGGCAAATGTTTAATTGAATGAAATGAAATGTTTAGTTGTCTGAAAATGCACAGCATATTTTTATGTTTATTCTACATTAATATTATTATCTTTCTTAATACTTCTTTGGATTTAGATAATCAGCAAAATAATAAATCTAGCCTTGTTTTTTTGTCCTTTGCAAATTTTTGAGGTATAAATGATCGCATAGTTACATTCTGAAATTAAGGGGTGTGTGTGTGTGTGTGTGTGTGTGTGTGTAAAATGAATACCACTATTAACCCTCTGTGCTATCTACAGAGAAGGCAGGCTTTCAGATTTGACTTACAAGAGATCAGAACTACACCATTTAGTGACAGCACACTCATATTATAGAAACAGATATATAATCCTTGGGGATGGTTTTACTAAAGAAACATAAAACCAGTAGCGTGACATAAGAGGTTAGGTCACTGGAAACTTTTGAAAATTGTCATTAAATTCAGATAGTTCTAGGTAGTCATTTTCATTTTGGAAAATTGACAGTTCACTAAAATTTACATTTTTTGTCATATAGAGCCAAAGATTCTCCTGAATTAAAAAGCATTTAAAAATAATAAATTCAAATACTTACATATGCAGGTTGGCATCATCCATGAAGCACATGCATGTAACCTAACTTTATTTTTAGTCCCAATTCTTTATAAGAGGAGAATGGATCTGGAATTCTTTGTAAATAATTGTCTAGGTTCTTGCTTTATTTCAAGACTTATTGTGTGTGATTACTTCTAAAAGGGAATAAATATTTAGCTTTGGAGTATGGTCTCGTTGTCTCATTGTCCAAAGTCTTAAGATTCCCTCTATCTCCATACCCCATAAATTCTCATATTGGAATCATTTTAAATATTGGAATGATATTTTTAGTCAGTTGCTCATTTTAAAAAAGCTCTGAAACGTGTTCAGGTTTCCCAAACTATAATGTGCAATCCAATTGTCAGGATTTTAAATTTCTCACTTTGTCTTTACCGACATCCTGGGCTTCTTTCAATTAGTAATCTGTCTTTGCACATGATGAATGATTCCTGTCTATCTGCAAGCTCTTACAGACTGGGGCCCCATTAAGTGCCATCTGATACAGTCTTAAATTTGGCAGTTTTGTTCTTCCTTTTTTTTTTTTTAAATCAGCAAAAAGTTTAGCTTCTAATTACTTTAGATACCTTTTCTTCAGTGCACATTATCAATGCATTTACAGTAGGTGGATTTTTTAATTTGGAAGCAATTTCACTGTGAGGATTTTTCTCCAAACTGTGACTGAAGTCGTTAGCCTTAATGGCTCTTAATGGTCTCAGTACCACAGAACAATATCTCTTTACAACTGACAAGGGAAACTGGTTTAACTATCTAGAGACACCTATGAGCTTTTAGATTACTCAATATTCATGTAAATGTATATTCTCTGAAAATACCTCCATGTAATTTGATTATCTTGTAAATAGATAACATTGTAATCAAAGGCTTCCAGGAAATTCCTGAGAGGTTCTCAAAGAAATACTTTATGAGGCAAACACAATTATGGAAAAAATTCTTACAAATAGGAGATGGCTCACATAGTACACAATCTTCATAGAAGGGTTTGATAGTGAGTATTTTGCCTTTAGGCTCAAGCCTTGTATCTTGAAGGCTGGCAGAGATGGCATGCAGTCTCAGTAATGCCCAGAAGGGACAGAAATGCTATTGGGGAGATTTCTGAAGAACTGGAAGTAAGGTCAAGGGAGTCTTACAGCTTTTTGGGGACATTGCTTTTGAATGTGTCTCTTTTGCAGTGTTTGATCATTTCTTTATCTGTTATGTGCAAGAAGATGCCAATTTGTGAGAAGGCTTTGTTAACTGTATTTTTATAGGAACATAGTTTTTAAGCTGAAGAAAATTTAAAGTTAAGTCTAACTCCCTTGTTTTACAAATAAAGAAGCTGCATCTAGGTAATCAAGTTGTACAGTAAATAGAATGCCAAGCTAGGACTCAGGAAAATTCCTCTTCCTGAGTTCAGATCTGGTCTCAGACACATACTAACAGTGTAATCCTGTGCAGGTCACTTAACTCTTTTGTTTTATCTCACTTTTCTTATCTGTAAAATGAATTGGAGAAGGAAATGACAAACCACTCCAATCTCTGCCAAGAAAACACCAAATAAAACTAGGAAGAGTTGGATAAGACTGAAGATGACTCAACAGCAATAACTGAAAGCTAGAGAAATTATTTGATTTGCCCAATGTCACACAGCTGAAAAGTGTCACAAGGTTCAATTTAAATTCATGTTCTTGGACTCCAAGTCCAAATTACATCCACTAGTGTGCCATGCAGCTCCAGGAACCAAGTCAGGAACATTCTAGGACAATTTCTTGTCCTCTAAACTTGTTATTTTTCCCCCTATGCTTTTCCCCTCCCCTACTCATCTACATCAGACAGTTAAAAAGGTTCAGGGATTGAGAAATTAAGGACCCAGGACTCCAAGGGCCCTCAGTAGTTTGTTTGGAGGGCACCTGATAGAATTGATGATTATTTATAAAAACTGTGAAAAGCCTCAGAACTTTAACAAGGAAAAAGCACATAGTATGGCAGAGCCCAGTCTTCTCAGAAGGATGATGCATAGCCCTGCTGAAGTTAGAAGCTAGATAAAACCTCCACAATCACAGCACAATTAATTAAATACAAAATCAATTTGAAGTATTTCATGGATGGAGTAGAGAGAAATAGCAACTAGGGGGATCAAGAAACATCTCAATAAAAAGTAGAATTTGAATTGAACCTTGAAGTAAGCTAGGGGATTCCTAGTAATAGAGATGAGGAAAGAAAGTATTATAATCATGGATTTGCAGTTTGCGGGGGGGGGGGGCAATTTTCTAATTGTACAAATTGTGGATTAGTGGTTCCTAGTACAACAACAGAGAGGACAAAGATATCATGTCTTTGTTATTTCATATATGTGGAGCTTCGAATAGGTCAATCTATTAGAATGTAAACTGCCTGAAGGAAAATGATGTGACATCAGCCTGGAAAAATAAGTGGAAGAAATACTTTGAAAGCTTATACATATCAGGAGATATTTCATCTTGGATGAAATAAAGCATTAAATGAAACTTCATGACCATGTGTTTGAAATGTCATTAGTATAAAATATCAGATCAATTTGAAAATGGATTAAAGAGAGAAAACATTTGTCAGGGAGATCAATGAGGTAATTCTTGCAATAATGATAATAATCAGAATTTCTGTAGTGATCCTCAGAAGGGAAGATGAGAAGGGCTTTGAGAAGTACCATAAGAGAGGAATTGGTAATCAATCAATAAATATTTTAAATTGACTATTATATGCCAAGCAACTTTTTGAGTGTTGGGGATCGAAAGAAAAAACAAAACACAATCCATGTTCTCAAGAAGCCCACAATCTAATGTTTTAAAAAAGGATTATTTTTAATGGTCATTTTTTCCCTAAAGAATCAATATGGTCATAGTGGAAAGAGCCATCAATCTAAATATTATTTATTGGGCCCTAAAGAGTTGACTAAACCCAAGTGATAGTAATATAAAATACTGGGGAGAGAGTGGGGAAAGCAGTTTGCTCCAAAGAAAGGCTTTATCTATCATAAGGATTGTCTTTTTCCTAGATTTCTCCTAACATTTTGCTTGGTATGATATCATTTAGTTTTCTCAGATGCATTTGATCCATATTTGATCATGGATTCCTGTGAAGGCCCTAAGGTATATAAAAATAGAGGATAACTTAAGGTAAAATACAACTTCCAACCAGTCCTTTTCTTTTCTCTTCTTTTATTTATTTATTTATTTATTTAATTATTATCTTCCAGTTGGTCAGCCTTCAGAGATCTTTAGTCACATCTTTTCCATTTGCTGGATTAGCATTTTTTAATTTTCTTCAATCCCTAAGTGGACACAGATGGTGGGACATTTTCTAGTTTATATAGAAAATTTCCTCATGTCTAGCATTTTTGGGACTTTCCAAATAATATCATGCTTCTTGGTTTTCTCAGCTACAACCTAGGATACAAACAGATTGGCAGTTTCCTATGGAAATCTGAAGAGTAAGTTCCACTTAGCTTTTGTCTTCTAGAAGTTCTTAGGCAGAAATTATGTCTTTCTCTTTTTTATCTTTTCTTCTTTTCCCACTAACTAGGCTTCAGATCAAGTTGTATCATTTTGTATAACATTTGTTCAGTTTCATTCAAGGTCTCAAACCCTTTTCTGTATGAATTATGAGAAAAAAGAGATTTGATAAAGCTGGTAAAAACATGAAAAATTTAACAAATTGCATTCCAGAATAATATGTGTGTATTAGAACTTTAAAAGTTATATAAATGATTAATATAACTTTGCTTCTGCTTAATTATATTATTGAGGGAAATAAAAAGATCTTGCCAGATGATATTCCTAGTTTTTGTAGCATAGGAGCTAAATTTGTGATCTCACTGATATAGTGAAATCTAACCTAAGAAAAATGCTCTCTACCAATATACATTAACATATCATTTACTATTTATGATCTTACATAGTTGCTGAGAGATTTGGGAACATGCCTAGGTTCACATAGCCATTATATGTCAGAAAAAAAGACTTGGAGCTGTTGGAATTCAAGTGATCCCCAAAATATATTGCAGTTTCAGACCAGTGTCACAGGTGTCCCAAAAGAATTTCAAAGCTTAAGTATTTTCTAAGTCAAGAGGCAAAGTTTTATTATAATTATAGTACCAATTAAAGCAGGCTAAATTCCAAAAACTGGAAGACAGTATAGAGCAAGGAGCAAATGGGCAAATTTATAGGGAAAATTGTTAGAGATAGAATAAGGGAGTACAGAGCAGGGTAAATCACATCATGGAAATCGGGTTCTCATAATTTCTGGGAAGTTTGGTAATATGTGTTAACAATGACCCCCTTTTTCTTCTTTCATCAAAGTAAAAAGGGCTCATTGTTTAAGTCTAGGAGTGAGAGAGCAGCCCTGACTTTTGGATAACAAATTAGACATCCTTGAAGGATAGTTTAGTGGAAAAAAGATATTGGGCACAACTCCATTTCTTTTACACATGTTCTACAGGTTGTGCTACATTACTCGCAATAGCTACTTTACTAAAGTGCTTATATCATTGCTAAAGTCTGGTGGTCTGGAATTTCTGAAAAAGTACTCGAGTCCCTACTACTTTTGGGGATTATACAACATCATTCCAAGGGCTACACTACATGAAATCCATGTTTTCCTGCTCTTGTATCTGACGATGTATCTATTTTAGGGACAGCTAGAAAACTCATCTTTATGAGTTTAAATCCAACCTCAGATTCAGACTGGGCACACTACTTGCTTGTTTACCTCAATTCCTCATAATAAAATGATCTGAAGAAGAAAATGACAAACCACTCTAGCATCTTTGCCAAGAATATACCAAATGAGGTAACAAAGAATCAGCTATAACTGAAATGACTGAACAACACTAGCACTGTAATTCTAGTTTATTTACTTAACATCTCTGAACCTTAGCTTATACATTAGTATAATTGAGATAATTAACTTTATATTATTTTTCTCATGGAGTTATTGTGAGAAATAAATTCTATGGTTATTCAAGGGCTACATAAATGTGAACTAATAAATTATTACTTTGATCTCATTTTCATGATAAAAACACATTTGTTCTAACTATAGGTGATAAAAATTAGATTTGTGATATTATTGATATATGAAACTCTTTTGTCAGGAAACTCCCTGTTGCTGTCAGGAAACTTATGTTTCCTGACACTTTCTCTGAAACTTATAGTCATAGTTTCCAAGTATACTAAGAAATTAAATGATTTGTCATTAAAGTAATAGTGGCAATCATGGTTCAAGTCCTAGCTTAGTCCAAGTCTTAGCTATGTGACTTTTGGTTAAGCCTCTCTTGGTGTCAGTTTTTTGACTTGTGAAATAAAGGCACTTAGGCTAGATGATTCTTTTTTAAAATTAATTAATTAATTGACATATTGCTTTATGAATCATGTTGGGAGAAAAAAATCTGAGCAAAAGGGAAAATCCATGGGAGAGATTTAAAAAAATAGAAAAAAAATAGAAAAAAGAAATGAACATAACATGTGTTAATTTACATTCAATCTCCTTCTTTATCTGGATACAGAGGGCATTTTCTGTCCAAAGATCATTGGGATTGCTTTGAATGACTGAGAAGAACCAAATCTTTCATAGCTGATCATGACAAATTCTTACTGTTATTGTGTGCAATGTGTCATGGTTCTGTTTATTTTGCTCAGCATCAGTTCATGTAAATCTTTCTAGGCCTTTCTAAAATTAGCTTGTTCATCATTTTTAGAGAATATTTTATAGAATATTCCATTACCTTCATGTATCACAACCTGTTGAGCCATTCCCCACTGAATGGGCATCTACTCATTTTCCAATTCTTTGCTACCACAAAAAGAGCTGCTAAAAACATTTTTACACATGTGAGTCCTTTTCCCTCTTTTATGATTTTCTTGAGATACAGACCCAGTAATGGCACTGCTAGGTCAAAGGGTATGTACAGTTTTAGAGCCTTTTGAGCATAGTTCCAGATTGCTCTCCAAAATGGTTGGATCATTTCACAATTTCACCAATAATACATTAGTGTCCCATTTTTCCCACATCCCTCCAATACTTACCATTATCTTTTTCTGTCATCTTAGGGTTAATATAATTCTTAATACTATGCTCAGTTTTGTAACTTCATGATTCTCAACTTTTAAAAAATGAGACTTTATGATCACAAACAACTTTAACAAGAAATAGAGAGATATTTAAATTATTACTTCTATTATAAGTTAGTGGAAAATTGGGAAACTCAAACGTAACTAAATGATATTTTTTGAATGCAGGAAAGATTTAATTTTTACGTTCTTGCAAGACTGGGTGCCTTCGTGAGAAGACATCAAAATGATCATTTCAAATGGTGGTATTAAATACACGTGTCATCATTCACAGCAACCTTGGAAACTGTAATAAAGAAAATGATTAATGTAATAGAGGCAAGGCAGTAATATTATGTTGGATTGTTCCAGTGAGAGGTATTTAATGAAATAACTCATATGCAGGATCCACTTTTAGCGCAACAATATTCACCATGGTCCTAAATTAATTTTTCATTTTCAACTAGTTGAAAAAAATAACAGCTGAGCACTGCAAACTTCCACATAATAAGGTCAAAAGACTAGACTTATTCTTTTACAATTGATCTTTTTACAAGTTTTAAAATGAACATGAATTTAATATCCATAGAAATGAAGATTGTTTTGGAACATGGGAATTGAAATCATCCTGGATCACTCAACCATGTTGCAACTAGGCCAAATAGTAAATGATTTTTTTTCCATTCAGAGCTATTAAGATCCAAAAATCTAAAGAAAGAATATTCATAAAAAGACAAAGGGTGAAACATGAAGGTATTTTTATACATGAAAAAAATCCTCACACTGTATTTCCAGAAAAAAATGTGTTATGTTGTAGGTAATTAACACTAATTACTAACAATTCTTGTCCTCCTTCCAGGAAGCAGCACAAAAGTATCCTAAAATTAACTTTGGACAAACAAATTCAGTAGCAGGGAGGAAAACATACAAAGTTGGAGAGAATTTAAAGATGTGATACCACAAGTGTTCTGCTGCTTTATCTGGTTTATGTTGGAATCAGGTCTGGAGGTGACGCTGTGGGTACTACCTGGATCTTAAACCTTTTTGATGTTACTAAACTGGAATATGGTTTCCAAGGTATAGAAATTGGAAGATTACTTTTAAAATTGTTATTCACATCAGAGGTTATTATTATTGAAACAGCCACCAGAAGTACTAACTGACACCATAGTCCTTCTGGAACCCTTCCTCCAATTCTCCTCAAGGGACTTTCACTTATTCTGAAAAATAATTGACTTAATGACTTCTCACAAGATTACGCCTTTTATGACCCCCTACACACACACACACACACAAACCCCTTGAAGTGAAATTAAATCTTGCCTCTTTTATCTTCTGTCCTTCCTGGGCACTCCGATATGCCTTCATTCTGTGCAATGTCCTGTTTTGTCATTCTCTTGCTTGGATGAAGGACTTTTGTGATTACTACTTTGGTAAACGTTTATTTAGGTTGACATTTTATTTGTGAAAGTATAAGTTCTTAGTGTTCTCTAAATTCTTTTGCATTGGAACAAAGCACAATTTGCTCCACCCTAATTATGTGAATCAATCAATTGATAAACATTTATTAAACTTCCTTTATGAGTGAGGTACTGAAGTTGCAAAAATGCAGTAGTCTTTGTCTCCAAAAAACTTACAAAAGAGAGTCAAATAGACTTGCAATATTGTGTATAAATTACAAAATTAATGATTTCATTGGCACAGATTTTCTTCTGTCCTAATTTTATTTCACAGAGCAAAACTACCACCATAATTATCAAAATAAAGGATTTGAAGTGAATTATTTGTCTAGATAATTTTAGAAGTGTTTTACTGAAGTCTGTCAGGTAGCAAGAGATTCAAGAGATAATTTTCTCTTGTAGTATACTTGGTCTTCACAAATCTGGGAGGATTACTCTTTCTTTGTACAGAATTATATAGCTTAAACAATGATTCCCCAAACAAAAACAACAATGCTCATTCTATAACTGGTATTCTTCATTCTATAACTGGCATTATTCTGAGGAATGTAAACCCTGAGGCAGAGATTTTTACTTCTTTATGCTGTCTATAGAACACAAAGAAATTGAAAGAGGAGAGCTGTTCAGGTGAATTGGTATTTAGACATTTAGAGCCTGGGAATCCATTTAGATTCAGTGGTTCATTTGATCTCTTATACAGGCTCACCTGTACCTGATAATATTGTTACTTGGTGGGCTCTTAACAGCCTTAAGGACCTGTGATTCAGTGGATCAATACTATAGCACATAGCAATCAGTTCTCTTTCCAAGGGTAAGAATTGTAGTTTAAGACTTTTCTGTAGAGGAAATAGCCCAGTAAATTGTAAGCAAATAGCTGATTAAAAAAACATTCTTGATCATAACCATGTTTTTTGTTTTGTTTGGGTTTTGCCTTATAATTTTTTCCAGTGAACCTGCAGCCATTACCCTGTGGTTAAGTCTGTAAAAGACTGACAGTGATGATCACAGGCAGAACATCAAATTTTCATCAAACGCCCAAGTAGCATTATTTTCTTCTTCCCCTTATTTTTCTTTTGTTTCTTCTTCTTTCCCCATTCACCTCTGTTTTTATCTCACTCCCATTTTTTCCACAGCTTTCCACCTGATGGCTTTTCCTGAGATTATTTAACCTTTTTAAATCATTATTTCTAAAATCTAATAGTGAATTTCATAGAACAGGAAATTGAAATTGTAAACTGAGCAGTTCAAGGTCAAATATTAGTGCTCATTGTTATAAGGAAATGCAAATGATAATGTTGCCTTTTTTTGAAAGGATTAATGTAGAGCTTTTATTATTTTGTTATTAGAAAGATAAGTCATCAAAAGATCAACTTGCACTCTTCCTTTCCTTTAATAAATTTTCTTATTTTTATCCAAAGTGTGTAATAGCATATATTGTAATTTAATATTAAGTTAAACTATCTTCCATTCAGGAAATGAGTGTATCTCAAAGAAATATTAATAATTCCTCTTTCATCTTTGAAGAGATAATCTATTTTTACATCAAAATTTCCTAAAACCTTGATTAAAAACAAGTAAAATATGCAATAGCAATGTTGGAACAAACAGAACAGTAAAGTTCTTGCCTCATAGGCAATAACAAGGATTAGTCCATTGCTATCACAAAGTATTGACATTGCTGAAGTCAGACTGTAAATGAAGTGTCAGGACTAGCCTAACATTACAAGAAGGCCTAGAAGTTGGGAACCATCAGTGTGACACAGTTTGCTATATTCTCATATGCTTTCTTTAAGTATCAGTATTCTTTTTAAAAAAGATTTTGTATTAAAAACCATAACCTCTTGCAGTTCTCATAGAATTAAAGTTATACATATAAAACTATAAAGCATAGAATCCATTACAAGAAGGCCTAGAAGTTGGGAACCATCAGTGTGACACAGTTTGCTGTGTTCTCATATGCTTTCTTTCAGTATCAGTATTCTTTAAAAAAAAGATTTTGTATTAAAAACCATAACCTCTTGTAGTTCTCACAGAATTAAAGTTATACATATAAAACTATAAAGCATAGAATCCATATAGAAATCATTGCTACACATGAATATATATTACATTTTATGTATATATGTGTGAATGTATATATTTATATTACATATACATACATACACACACACACAAAACATATATATATATATATATATATATATATATATCTTTACTTTTGTTAACTTGTAATATGTAGACATCAAAGGTGGAGAAAAAAAAAGCCTTGAAAAGGACTCAGTAAGCCCTCATACAGGAGCTGCTAACCTTCCTAAACACCTGAACACCCAACTCTCATGTGTAGCTCCAAGAAACTATAATATTCACACTGGTCATAACCTGGTAAAACTGTCTTAGCAGACATTAGTTAATGATGGCCAAAACTCTTGGTGTGATTAGGAGGATGTTACCCTAAGCATGTGAAGACTTTTTCCTGAAGGAATGGGCAGATTGGAATAATTTGTTCCAATGATCTGGGCCATCACCAGTTGTTTTGAATTTCGTTCTGCCACTGACTTCAATGATTCTGGAAAAGAAAGTGAGACTGACAACTCTGTACAACTCTGCTTCACTTAAAACCATTTCACATACAAGTTAAGACATCACCTGTCACATCCTGAAGTCACTGGTCTTCTTTGAAAATAAAAGACAACAACTCCTAATACAAATTTTATATTTTCTGTAAGTAATATAGACAACAAACCACAATTTTATTAGGTTTCATCTGACTGCTAAAGGAATTCAAAATACAAAAAAGGCTAAGAACTCCTGCTCCAAAGAAATAAAAGAGTACACTAGTAGAATTCTAAGCAAATCTATCTGTCTGATAATAATTTGCCACCTGATAAAGCCTTCCTATTAGGATTTGTGACCATTTTTGACAATATGTGGAGGCATATTCATTTTACCTATACTTGGAAATGTTCTTATGTGGATTATATCCATATTACTTATATGTGGATATACCTTTATCTCTACACACTATAACATTATAAGCCAATGGCACATCAAGCAAAGTGTATATGAAGCAATGCTTTTAAAAGTCTCTGACCTTTATCTGTGAAGATGAGTTTATTGGCAAGCCCAATTCCCGCTTAAGCATATATGTGTGTAGCCAGGCAGAACCTGAGGTATCTTTGAGCACAGTTTTCATTTGTCTGCACACTGACTGAAATTCAATGTGCTAACTCTCCCAGGTATTTGCATTTTAAGCCTTTTATCTTTAATTGTGGAGTGAAGGTTTAGTCCCCTGTTAAAGGAATTTCAAGCAAAATTGAGCTTTAGGGAGGACTTATTTTGGAGGTTCACTGGTACTCTTCTTTCTCTTAAAATCATTCCATGTCCGAGTCTAGGCTTAAAAATAGACTTCCATTTTATTTTGTTTTAAGATGACTACTTGTGAATTGGCCAGCTCTATTTCCATTCCTTTTCTAGTTTGTTCGATAAACCTCTTATTTCCTTCTCAGTCCTCTTCTTCCCAGTTTCTAGGAACCAAGAGCATGTTCTCATGGAATCATCATCCTTTCACATGTCAAAGTCATGGCTTGAATTTCTTCTTTTCCATCCTATCAACAAAAATAATTTAGTTTTTCTGAACAACCAATTTATACGTCAAACCTCAACATTTCTACTGCCTCAAGGCTTCCTATACTGAAGACTCCTACTTGAGTTATTTAAGTACATATTCCACCAGGTTGAGGGATATGGGTGAGGAATAAAGGGATTATCGTTTCAAAATTAGAGTATATTGAATTTTGGTTCAAGGACATGGCTGAGGAAATGGAAGCTCATCTGTTGGAAAATAAGAACTAAAAATATGTGTTAAGGTTCAGATAACACAAAGAATTGGCCTTATGCATATAGCTTTTAATTACTATTTCAACTTTGCAAAGTTCTACACACATTATCTAATTTGATCCTCATAAAACCCCTTAAACCTATTTTAAGGTTTATTATTATTGCTGAGATAAGAATCTTAAGAAATTTAAGTGACTTGTCTTGGGTCAGAAGTTAGCACATAACTATGACTGAATTTGAATTCAGGTCTTCTTGACTAAGTTCAGCAGTCTATTCACTCTATAACTTAATTGCCTTAATAAATAAGAGAATAGAGAGAGTATAGAGAATAGAGAATAAGAGAATAGAAAACATTTATAAAGCACTTACTGAATGTCAAGAATTGGGATGATGGAGATGAGCCATATTGAAGGACATAAGTAAAAAAAAAAGTCAAGTTTGATATTAATTTAATATAATGAAGAACTAATAAAAGTGAATAAAAACAAAGAATTATATTTTTATTTTATAAAGGTAAACCAGATATTTTACCCTCTTCACACATTCATTTGTTCTTTTAACATTCATTTAAAACATTTTGACTTTTAAATTCCCTCTCTATTCTTTCCCTCCCCCATTCATTGCAAAGGTAAACAATATGATATCAATAATATATGTAATGCTTTCCAAAACATTTCCTATTAGTCTTGTTGCATAATAAAAAAACAAGAAATTCATAGAAAATTTTTAAAAAGTGTGCTTCAATCTACACTCACAATTTATCAGTTTTCTTTTTGGAGGTGGATAATATTTTTCATCATGGGTCTCTTGAGGCTATTGTCTTGGATCATTGTATACATCAGAGTAGTTAAATGTCTTATAGGTGATCACAGTTAAAGTATTGCTATAAGAGTAATATTAATTGAAAAAACTTTAAATGAACTATTTACCATATGTGCCTAGTCATCAGCCAGCAAAATGAATCATTTTAAAGACAGCAAAAAATAGAGGTACTTTTTTATCATGCAGTTTGATTTTCTGTTCTTATAATAATGGCTTTGCAAAGAACTAGCCATGTTCTTTTATCTCATATTCTGTGCTTCTACTAGTACTATCATTCCTGCGTGAGCAGCAGTACTTACGTTGCAAGAGAATTTAGTAGGAGCAGAGGTATAAATTATGGCTTTGAAACAAAGAACATCTAATTGACTTATATCATCATCTTTACCATAATCACTATCACCACCACTATTACCCTTGTTAAACCATTGTTACTGGAATTGTCCCAAAAGTATTTTCAATGAATCTAAAGACGAACTTATATCCCATTACTTTCATCCAGCTATATAAAGCAATCACTTTATTTGCCAGTACAAGTGCTTGAAATATTAAAGATGAAAAAAGATGTAGGATAGTAACAGACCATTTGTAACTAGATTCCATTCAATATATGAGAAGAAAAGGAATGACAATAGACTTTTTCTTAGCACATTAGGTTTGCAAAAGTTATCTCCATTCCAATTAAATTGTACCCACTAAAGCCGTGTTCCAAACAAAGAAATTCACCAAACTCAGAAATAAGATAAATATTATGGACATTTAAAGATATTTGAAATATTTGCCAAAAAAATTAAGACTTAAAATTTTACTTTTTATATCATGATTTGATAAATCTGAATGAATTTAGAAAATTTTGGAGCAGCCACAGCATTGATCGAACAATGGTTCTAAGCATTCTCATGAAAAAACTATGATTTGTAGATTAGATTTTGCTTATATATATACATTTAAATAGATATTTACTTTACTGTAGATATAGCATATGCACTATACATGGATAGCTTTGAAGTTTAATTTTAGATGAGATAAGGAAATTATGGTCAGAAATTTATATGGTAGTTTAAACCAATCCAGTTTGACAATTTGAAGTACTGAGAAAAAAGTCAGTGCATAATTATTTCCTCTATAAAAATTTTTGTTAGACTTAATGAACATTTTTTCTTTCCACCAATAAACCTATGATCCTACCTGATTACAAAATGGTCAAAACATAATATTCATGTATTTTCCAAAAATAGATAATTTTATTATACTCTATTTTCTATTCCTTTATTTGTTTCTTTTCAAAATGTGTTTTTTTATTCTACTCTGTCAGAATTTATTTTAGGTAACTAATCAGACATTGTGAGTCAATGTTAAGATGATTCAATAAATTGCAATAATTATTCTCAAGTTGTGTGGTCTCCCTTCACTTAGATTGTAAATTCCATGGGGACAAGTGCAATCCTGTGTGTGTGTGTGCGCGTGTATAGTGTCTTCCCTTTTCAATGGTGTCTAATGAAATGTTTTGCATGCTAAAAAAAAACAAAACAAACTTTATATATCTCAGAACAACCTTAATTTTTAGCCAAGAAGAGACTTTTGTTCTGTGAAATAAAATACTTTAAAAAATTAACTATCAATAGTAGACATAACAGTGATGTTATGATATAAAGTTTCTATAAATACATATTTCTGGAAGAATGCAGAGGGCACCTGAATCCTACCCTCTGGACAGAATAAGGTAATGTCAAAGGGATATTTGTCCTGGAATCAAATTATATTCTGAGATTTCCCAGGGAATATTCTGACTAGAGACAACAACAGCCATCACTAATTGTCACTAGGGAAGCTAAGAAATTGAATCCAGTCTTTGTGAGCCAAGACCTTAGAAAGCTGGGACATGGTTTAAAATATTTCATTAAAAATGAAAATTTTAATTTATTATTAGGGCACTAGCAATTAATAATTTGCTGAAATCATCCAAACCAAAATTATTAACATCTCTTACTTCACAAATATCTTTTCTACTTTTACTCTCCAGCAAATCATTTCTTATAACAAATATAAATGAGAGAAAAAACAAAAGCACCTTGGCAAAACTAAGACTTTGGCAGAGTCTATTAGAATATGTAATGTTACATACCTAGATACCCCATCTTTTCAAAAGAACAAAAGAGAGAGATATTCTTAATTCTTCAATACCAGACTTTTTCATTACAGTATTCAGTTTTTTTAATATATTTTTTCTTTCCATTGATGTTGTTTTGGCTTTTTTGCTACTATTTGATCATATAAATCTTGCCATGATTCTTAAGTTTTTGGAATTTATTATTTGTTGTTTTGTTTTGTTTTTAATGACAGAGTAATAATTCATTATAATCTTAGGCATTGCACAATTATATCTACTTTGTTTTTAGTTTTTAGTGATCACTCAAAAAATGGTACTATGAATATTTCTGTCTATTTTGACTTATGTTTGACCTTCCCATTGTAGATTTCTATCAGTGGGATTTATGAGTCCAATATTATGGCCCTTGCAATCCCTTTCTTACCATGATTTCAAAATGTTTTCCAGAATGGTTAGATTAATTCATGGCTCCAGCAACACCATGTTAGTGTGCTTATCTACCCAGATCTTCTGCAAAAGTGACTGTGTCCATCTTTTGTCACATTAAAAATATATATATATATAGGTGTGAGGTAAATGTCAGAATTGTATCACTTGCTCATTCCACTTAAGATTAGTAATTTGGAGAAATTTTCGATATTGTTAATTTGCAGTTTTTCTTTTAAGAATGATTTGTTCATATCCTCTGATTACTTCTTGAACAAGCACTTCAATCAGTGGATTGGCCCCCTTAGATGTATTCTGCACTGATTACTATAAAAGCTAAAACTTCTCATTTTTCTTCTCCCTTTGACAAATGTCCCTCCCCTACAAAAAAGCCAAAACAAAACAAAACAAAAAAGAACAACCAAAAAACCTTCCCATCTTTTCCCAAAATTTGCTGACATGAATACTTCATTTGATTTTTTGGGGGCTAATTTTCTTTAGAGCTCGTTCAACCCTATTTTTTTTTCTTTTCATGAGGTACAATTTCTATTGCAAAAGCTCAAGGATTAATCCATATTAAAAATTTTACTTGACCATTAATCCTCAAGGGAACAAAATCTGGTATGCTTTAAAAAGAGCTGATCAGATCATAAATGGATAAATGTGTAAAGAAAAGCTATATGTTTTAAACATTTTTATTGATTTATAATTCAAAATCCCCTCAATAGAGGAAAAAAATCCCTACTAGATGGTAAGATATGTCTCTCAGCAAAAACATAAAGGAAGAAGCTTGAGAAAAATCTTGGGAAAGATGTGAAAGTAAAAGGATTACATGGATATGGGAGAATTCACCAATGATTAAACCAAAATGATCTCAATCTCTTTTGAGAACTTTCTGGTTAGTGAACAAAAAATAAAACAAAAATAAAAACACGTTTTTATTAGGAGTATTTGCTTCATTGTACAATATCATTTCTTTCTTTCTTTTTTAAAATTAAATAACTTTTTTATTGACAGAATCCATAGCAGGGTAATTTTTTACAATATTATCTTTTGTACTCGCTTCTGTTTTGATTTTTCTCCTCCCTCCCTCCATCTCCTCCCCCAGATGGCAAGCAGTCCTTTACATGTTAAATAGGTTATAGTATATCCTAGATACAATATATGTGTGCAGAACCGAACAATTCTCTTGTTGCCCAGGGAGAATTGGATTCAGAAGGTATAAATGACCTGGGAAGAAAAACAAAAATGCAAATAGTTTACATTCATTCCCAGTGTGCTTTCTTTGGGTGTAGCTGCTTCTGTCCATCCTTGATCAATTGAAACTGAGTTAGATCTTCTCTTTGTCGAAGAAATCCGCTTCCATCAGAATACATCCTCATACAGTATCATTGTTGAAGTATATCTCCTGGTTCTGCTCATTTCACTCAGCATCAGTTCATGCAAGTCTTGCCAGTCCTCTCTGTAATCATCCTGCCGGTCATTTCTTACAGAACAATAATATTCCATAACGTTCATATACCACAATTTACCCAGCCATTCTCCAATTGATGGGCATCCATTCATTTTCCAGCTTCTAGCCACTACAAACAGGGCTGCCACAAACATTTTGGCACATACAGGTCCCTTTCCCTTCTTTAGTATCTCTTTGGGGTATAAGCCCAGTAAAAACACTGCAGGATCAAAGGGTATGCACAGTTTGAACAATATCATTTCAATAAAGGTTTTTTTTTTTTTTGTTTGTTTGTTTGTTTGTTTTTTTTAACACAGAATATCTACTTGTGTTGCTAATATGTGATTCTGTTAGGAAACTACTCTGGTAGGCCAGGCAATAGTTTCGGCTTCAGCTGAACCCCTGAAATCCTTTTCCTGGGGAATATTGTCAATCTCATTCCACTACCAACAATGTTTACTATGGGATGTGGGGTATTCATCAAAGACTAGTAGCTTTGGTATGAGGGCTGAAGAACCCTGGCAAGCAGTCTTGACAAATAGACTAAACCTTGTTGACAGTAATTGACAGGCCTCCACCTAGTTAGTGAATTGGGTGGTTGTCTACCCCAAGCATGTGAAGACATTTCTGTGTGGAAGAGCAAATGAGCACAATTTGTTCCAACAGTTGTGGAACATTTAAAGCTTGATCAGGAAGCAAAGATGCCCAGTTTATCTACTATATCTGGAGCCATTGCTAGTCTTCTTGACTTTTGTCCTGCCACTAGATTTTGATGACTTTAGAGTAGCAAGTGAGGGTATGACTTTTTGTAATTCTTCCTTATTTAAATCCAATTCATGTGCAAGTCGAAACTTCATGATGCCACTGGTCCTCTTCAAAAAAGAAGGACTAATAACAGTAACTTCAAGAAATTAAAGATATAAACTCTGACTCTGGCTATGGTTTGAAAAAATACTTTCTTTAGTTCAATATAGACATGGTAGAACAAAAATAAAAACAAAAACAAAAACCTTAGAAAGAATTAAAGTAAGACTAAATTAAGGTATAGAAAGATTAATGAAAAAAAAAGCATTATATCCCAAATTTTTCTATAATATTTAAAATGTTTTCCATCTCACTTCCTAGTTACCTTGGAGTAACAAAATTTCTTTTTAGATTATTAGATTATTAGGTAGATAGTTACCCAGATCTATACTCATAAATATACATAAGCATATTCTTTCAAGCCTAGACTCTCTGACCCAAGGCTGCACCTGTCTATTTATTCGCTGTGCTGCTACTTATCTATATTTATATCATCTCTATCTATATTCAGCCATGTTGGTGTCTGTATCTGTTTGTATATTCATGGACTAGGCATGTTTCTTATTTTCCAGTATTATCAATCCCACCACATCTATCTGAGATAGATTACTATTATACACTTCATTAAATTAGACATTCCTCAGCGTTCTATGTTTACCCCATCCCACTCCAGTACAATTATGTAGAGAGATATTTCTAGTGCCCTTTCCACCTGATTCTATTAAATAAAGTGAGGAATTATCACTAGTGTCCCCCGTGACAAAGCATCTATTAAGGTCTGTAGCTTTCTCAAATTTAGGTGAATCCTTACAAAAGGCAGCTTCTTAGCCTTCATCTTGTGGCTTAACTTCACTTTCTTAAAATTTGGTCAATAATGCCTCAATTCCCCAAACAAAGAAACTTTCTTTTTAACAAAGTGTATATGAAACTGCAGGATTTTGCAAAGAACTTGATTTTAATGCACTGAGCTGTTGGAAAACTACTCTACAGGAAACTCAATTTCAAGACTTAAAAGTATTGCTGAGCATATTGATTTAAGCTACATCTTCACTCTGGGAGACCACTTTCTTAACAGTACTTTCCACTTTGTTTTCCCAGAATACTGAAGAAGTAAGAAACTCAAGGAAACATTTCAGTCTTTTCTAAACTATAAAATATGGCAGAGCATGGTTGTATTAATCAAATAATTTAACTAAAATAAAAATAAACTACTGTGCTATAAAGCTGAGTGCAAAGTTTTGATTTTGTTTAATGTTAGTTGAAGTATTAGTTAAGTAACTGAAAGACAATTGAGGTAAGAATGAGCTTAAAAATGAAGCAACATGGGAACAAATAGCTTTTAATCATTGCATTATTTAGGCATTTTGTATATCTCTAACATACATTTTTCCTTGAATATATAAATTGGTTACTTTAGAGATTTCCATGGATTCAAGCAGATATAGAAAACACCTTATTTAGTCCATTTATCATGCAGCAAAAACAATAATTTTCTAGAATATCAATATAATTATACATTTTCAAATTAAAACCAAAATAAAACCCCTGAAAATCAAAGATGAAATTAACAACATTGAAAGGAAAAAAAAATCTAAAATAGTAGTTTAACAAATAAAACAGGGAACTGATTTATCAAAAGAAAACTATAATGTGCTTTGTTTCTGTATCCATATTGTTGCTTTTATAATATTGATAAAATAATATCAGGGTCAGAGAACTTAAAAAGTGTGATTTATGATGTATTGAAAAAATTCTTTGATTCACAAAGAACTGTCCCTTTTTTATGATACAATGCCAGATATTCCCTATGTTAGAATAGTTGCACATATCATAGGCATCAATACAGAAGGATAAGCATTTACACATATGTTTTTTACTACCTTAGTTAATTGTCACTGTATAGAGCAAAGCAGAAGGCTTAAGGGAATGCGAGTGCAAGGAAGCTAATGTTAGCTAGAAACTTAATAAGGAAGGCGAGTCAAGAGATCAGGTCTGCCTGAGTATGCTGGAGGATCTAAATGGAGTATTTTATTTGGGTAAGATAAATTAATACTTGTTTTTGTCCCTTTTTAAATAATTTTTTTAATGTCATCTACTTTGTTTCTTTATTTGAATAAACCAGTGTAGAGGGCTGCAGGGAACTCTGGGTAGGGTATAAGACCCTGCAGCCCAGAAGAAACCCATTGACAATGTCTGGTTTGGCTCCCCATCTTTCCTAAAGGTTCTCACCCTTCCTGAGAAGTCAAGGAGGGAGTGATCAGCTGTGTTCTACTTGAAGCAAGGGATACTTATAGTAAGATGAATTTACATATTAATAGGAAGGTATTTATAGTTAACACATATGCAGTGTGCTGTGGTGACATAATGCTACTATAGGTAGCATTTGTGCAGTGTGTAATGGTGATGTGATGACGTAAGGGTTCTCTAGTTGACATATACTTGGTGTGCTGTAATGATGTAATCATATCAAAGTATTTAAGGGCTGAGAGGACTTGAAATAACAACTCCAAAAACTTTGACCTTAATTGTGGGTCTCCTGCCTTTATCACTCCTCCACTAAGATCAAGGCTGGTTGGGTCCTGCAGAGAGCTAGTCCGGATGGTATATTTTGGCACTCCAGCATGAGGGTTCTAGAAAGCATAATATATTTTGGTACCCCAATTTGGGACCTCCAGAAGCACACTACAAACCAGATCCTTATTGTATTTGCTAATCCATTTTTTGTTTTGTTTTGTTTTGTTCTGTTTTTGTTTTGTTTTCAATTTGGTTAATCTCTCTTGATTTTCAAGGTTGCAATTTTGTTCTTTAAATGAGGTCATTCAATTTGTTGAATTTTTGAAAGATTTTTTTTTTAGTTGCATGCTAAATTTATCAATATGCTCTTTCTTTTATTAATAAAAAGTGTTTAAAGATACAACCTTTGCCTAAGTATTGATTTCACTGCATCCAAAAACTTTTGGGTATATTTCATGTTTAGTGAAATATAATATTTATTATTTCTATAATTTGATTTTTGACCCACCTATTCTTTAGGATTAAATTGTTTAGTTTCCAATAATTTAAATGTTTGTTTCAAGATTGAATATAATTTATATTTCATTATTATAAGTAAAAGATGTACTTAACATTTCTGGGCTTTTTGTGTTTGTTTTTGACATTTTAGGCTTTGATACATAATTGATTTTTATAAAGATTCAAAGCACTGCTGAAAATAAGCATATTCTTTTCTATTCCATTCAATATTTTTCAGAAATCAATTACATTTAATTTTATAAAAATCTATTCAGGTCCTTCATTTCTTGTTTGAATGTTTCTGACTAGATGTATTTATATATGATAGGATAATCTGAAATCTTTCATTATTATAGTTTTACTTTTATTTCCTCCTATAACTCATTTTATTTTTCATTTGTTTTCTTACTAATTCCTTCCCTTTTATTCTCTCCCCTTTCCTCCCGTTGCCCAAGTTGATCTTCTTTGTCACCATAATACCTTACTTTATTGTTGTTGTTGTTTTTGTTTTTGCTCATTTTTAAAAACTCCTGGGGCACAGGAGGCACTGTTCTGAGTTTCTTGTTCTGGGGCCCAGGATCTAGTCACTGACTTTCTGCAAGGGAATACTGGAGCTTGCTGTTTGTTAACTGCAGTGCAGTAACCCAGCCTAGGCACTCCTCTTGTATCCATTGTTCTAGGACTGACAGCATGCCTTCTGTATTGGGGCTGGGGTTAAATCGAGATTATGAAGACTTGCTATGTGGTCATTCAATATTCAAATTATACACACAGTACAGTTTTTCCAGTATATTTTTCCTAACCACTGGGGTCCCCAGTTCATTAATGCAATGCAGAAGCAGCAGTGCATTCTGTGAAATGGAAGGAAACAGTTGGCCTCTCCTTAAGCAACCAAGTTATCAGCATGGAATAACTGAAAATAATGAAATTAATTCATAAATATAGGAAAAAAAACATTTGCTTGTTGAGTAGGGCATTTTAAATTTTGAATGTGTGTGTCATGGATCTTTTTGGCAGTCTAGTTAAACCTTTAGGCCTCTTCATAGAATATTGTATTTATATAAAATAAATTTCACAATATTAAATGAAACAAGTTATGTTGAAATACAATTGTATCTCTCTATATATCTATTCATATATATATTTCATGTCTTTCTATCTATCTATCTTAATTGCTAATGCTGAAAAATTGGACCATTTCAAATAAACATATTGAACAACGATCTTAAATATGAATCTTTATGACTCCTTATCATTTCCCCACATTGATGAAAATTCTAATAGGTGTTAACATGTCTGACTTTGACAATGTATAAACTTATTTTGCCCTAACTGGTCTTTTAACATTAGCTTTGACACACCTATGGATAATAATTTACCATTAGCATGAGTTGATTAGGCAGATAGAGAGAAAAATATGGCTGCAGAAAGACAAGTACAGAAAGAGACACATAGAGAGACAGAAAACAGTCACACACACACACACACACACACACACACACACACACACACAGAAACAGAGAGACATATAAAAAATTTCATGGATATTCAGACTATTATCCCATGAATGGACTCCAGAATATTTGAAGAAAACATGCAGATTGCGGAAAGAGTAAAGAGAGATTGAATCTTGGGCCAGTAAAGGAATTCCTAAATTAACATTTGGTAGAAGTAGGAAAACTCTTGGATTACTGGAGAACTAGATTGAGTTAGTGGGTGGAAGTAAAAAAAATCCTTTCACTGCTGCTATATTATGTAGATTGTGCAAATTTATGTCCTTTTACCTTGAGGGAGCTTTTGATCCCAAGAGTGTTTTTTATATATAGAAGACTTTATATCTGTGTGAAAGGTAGAAACTCAAAAGAGAGAGGAAAGAATTGTTGTTTCAACTCTTGATAAATTTATTTTCATTGTTGTTGAGCTAAAGTTTTATCCTTTATGTCATGTCCCTGAACAGAGGAATAGGAGCCCTTTCTCTTTTATCAGAAAAACAAAGGCACCAGGAAGCCAACTTATTTTGTTCTCATTGAAAACCCTAGGTAGACATAACATTATCAAGTGTAACACTATTGAAATATGAATGTTTCAACTATTCCCAGATTTAGGTTTGATGTCAGAATGAAGCGAAGTACTTGTAGGACATTGAACATTTAATAAAAAGTAGATTTATTTTCTCCTAACACAGATGAGATATTCAGTAATTATTTAGACAAATATATATGACTCTCCCATGCCTCCATATTTAAATATGTCTGATCAGCATGATAGATGGTGATAATTCATATAGTCTTGGGCATCCATCAAATCTGAAGAGTTATAGCCACACATTAGTGGATCTTTTTTAATACCCTTAGGTAACAACACCAACATAAGGAGAGTACAACAGGAAATTGTGGGCAGAGAGACACATTTTTTGCCTTACTCCAGTCCAAGGCCAATCAAGTCCTGACTTTGCACCTTTTTTGGTAATTAATAGCTGAATTCATTTTGAAAGGGGCAGTTCATTACAGATATTGGTCCCATCATACCATGAAATATTCTAGATGGGAGCATAAGCCCAAATTAATGATTTAGGAGAGGTCTCCAGGATTGATTTTTGTTTATGTGAGAAAAGACCTGTAGTTTTATTTCTATTGCATGTGTGTGAGAATGCAGAGTGAATGGTTGAAAATCAGTTCTTATTCTGACACTAAATACAGGGTACTACATTTATATTTCATAGAATTTATTTTCTAGTATTGTTACTAAAAAACACACATAATGAACCAAAAGAGAAGTTGAATCTTAAGAATCATAATATATAGTTTTCTCCTATCCTTCTTTTCCCCAGTACTAAATATTTTTAAAATTTTTTGTGCTCTCTTTCTTTTTTGGTTCTAATGGATTCCATAAGGAAATGATTTTATGTAGACACTAATGATGACAAAATTTTTTAACATTTTAATTAATCATACTATTCTTTGTTTTTGAAAAAGTCTTGGCACATAGGGTGAATTGCAGTCAAAGAGCCCAGCAAATATAGATGGCAGCTTTAGGCATTAAGATGTTTGCAGAGACTTCTGAGGAGAGTTCAAGATCCTTTTGGTCACAATAACCTAAAAAAATGTTGAGCTCCTTCCTACTTCTGGGAATTCTATGGGATCATGCTAAATGTGCTTCAGTATTTTGGACTTTATTTTTATTATAATAAATCTGCTTAGAGCATTTATTTAAATGCATTTGCAATATTGAGTCATAAGGGTCAGAATTAGTGCCTCTTATACTCTGAATATATTCACCACAATCATCATTTGGCAATAATTCTCATTACCTTCTTTTATTCAAGATTTCTGTGAACTGATGGCTTTTTCTTTAAATTTTGTGGAAGTATAGAAAAAATGATTTTAAAACAAGACTTTTTAAAAGAGAGGGGAACATTTCATTGAGTCTACTGGTTTTAAAATTGTCACTTGGGAGATATGTGTATATGTGTTGACATATATATTTTCACTTATATATGTAAGACTATCTTAAAAACATTTTTCCTTAAATCCTTTTTATGGAATTGCCTTCAAAATTCATCAGCACATCCATTTTGCATATTCTTATTGATGGTACAATATCATTTGAATTTTGGAAACTGGCAGAGGTCATTCAAAGTAAGGTGTGTTGAATCTGATAAATAAAAGCAATTTGGATCAGAAAAGATTTGACAATGAAGAAGTAACACAGATATGCTTGTGTAGCTTGTAGTTTGGATGTAAAAGGAATACCAAAAGACAAACTCCAAAAATGCTTTCAGCAATGGCAACTATAAGTGATGGGATATTAATTTAGCCTGAAAAATGGAGATCTAGACAGAAGACCATGAAAATGTGAATAGATTTTTATTTTACTTTTTATTTTTGTTTTATTTTAGTTTTGTAGCATTAGAGTGAACTATTATATATACTTAATTAGACATCTTAAAACATTAAGACCATAAAGAAAAACATCATATCATTCATACCATGATAGAAATTTCAAGAACTGAATTCAAAATTTGAATAATTCATCTCCATTTGAATACTTTCAAATAGTGTTACAGATAGTACCAGATCTAATTTTATTCATCCCATGAAATTCTTTTCTATGTTCAGTGCAAATCCTCAATGGGAAGTCTCCTCAAAATGCTTTAATGCTGGAGAACCCTTTCCAGACACATTCATATTGTATTAAAATAAATGTAGGCAGTGGAGCCAAGATGGTAGAGTGAAACTAGGAGGCTGCTAGAGGTCTCCCAATTTCCCCTCAAAAACCACATGAAACCAAGGCTCTGAATAGAGTCTGACATAAAGAAACCATTCTCCAATTCAAGATAGGTTGGATAAACTTCAAGAAATATTTGTCTTATTAGGGTGAAAAGGATGTTTAGCCAGTTTAGATGGAGTCTGGGAAACCAATGAGAAGACCTTAATTACAGCAGAGCAGCAAGTAAGACACTCAGTTCTGGCTCAGTAGATGAACAGACCAGTGGAGCACCTCCAGTCCCAGTACAGAAAACAGGCTGTTAAAGATGGGTGGGAAAATTGGAAAATAATATGTGAGAATCCCAGCATAGGCTTACATTTCATTCCCCATACCAAAATAAGGTCAAAATGGACATGTGATTTGGGTAAAAAGGATGATACCATAAGCAGGGAGAGCAAGGGATAATGTGCTTATCATAACTTTGGAGAAGGGAGGAATTTAGGACCAAAGAAGAGCTAGAGAACACAATGAAAGGCAAAGTAATCAACTTTGATTACATTAAATTAAAATGTCTTTGCACAAACAAAACCTATAGAAACAAGATTAAAAGGAAAGTACAAGTCTTGGAAAAATATTTACAGCCAGTATTTCTGATGAATGTCTCATTTCTAAAATACATAAAGAACTGTGTCAAATTTATAAGAATACAAGTCATTCCCCAATTGATAAATGGTCAAAGGATATAATAGACAATTTTCAGAAGATAAAATTAAAGTCATATATAATTATATGAAAAAATGGTCTAAATCACTATTGGTTAGAGAAATGCAAATTAAAACAACTCTGAGGTATCATTTCACAGTTCTGGGATTAGCTAAAATGACAGCAAAAGCTAATGATACATGTTGGAGAGTATGTGGGAAACTACATTGTTGATGGAGTTGTGAAATGAATCAACTCTTCTGGAGAGCAATTTGGAACTATGCTCAAATTGCTGTAGAACTGTGCATATCTTTTAACCCAGTAGTGCTTCTACTGTGTCTGTATCTCAAGGAAATCATAAAGCAGGGAAAAAGACCCACATGCGCAAAAATGTTTGTAGTATGTGTTTTTCTGATAGCAAGGAATTGGAAAATGAGTAGATGTACATCAATTGGGGAATGACTGAATAAATCGTGGTATATGAAGACAATGGAAAATTATTGTTCTATAAAAATGATCAATAAGTTGATTTTAACAAAGCCTGGTAATATTTACACCAACTGATGCTGAGTGAAACAAGCAAAACCAGGAGTATATCATACACAATAACAGCAAGAATCTGCAATGATCAACTACGATCTTCTCAATGGTTCAGTGATCCAAGGCAATACCAGTAGACTTTGTCTAGAAAATGCCATCTGCATCCACAAAAAGAATTATGGAGGCTGAATATAAATCAACACATGCTATGCTCACTTCTTTTTTTCTGTTTTTTTGTTTGTTTCTCTCATGGTTTTTCTCTTTTGTTCTGATTATTCTCTCACAACATGATTCATGAAGCAATGCATATTAAAATTTAACTAATTAAAATAAATGTAACTTAGCCATATATGGTAATAATTTAATTTCATATGCAAATATATATAAAACCAAACTTAATGTTGAGAAGATCTAAGTTTACCTTCTTTGACAAAGATAGCTAGGGGGAAAAGATCCTTTAAACTCTCAGCATCATGAGAAAACTGGCAACTTGCATTATTAATGGGAGTCTTCCTCAAGAACTTGAATAGAATGGTGAGATCAAAGGTATTTCCTCAAAAAAAAAGAACAATCAACCTAATACAACACTAATATATTCTCTAGATATTATAGACTGGTTTGATACTTTCATATCTCCCTCTTCTTGGCTGGGTAGAGGCAAAGGTGAATTCTTCCAGTCTTCTGTATCTTCTGGGATGTGTCTGTAAGGAGGCGTAGATAGGGGTAGTTTAGTTTGTGATTATTTTTCCAACTATCATTCTTTCCTCTCCAACCCTTTTAGTTCTAATTTGTTACAAATTAGAAATTTTCTTTTTTAATATAAGGGAAGTATAATGTTTTTCAGTTCTATGTGGTCCCTTTCCTTATTTTCTAAAGTTTATATCAGACAAAAACTTATCAGTATAATCACAATAGTTTATAACCTCCACAGTTACCAAATATCTAAGATAGAAGTTTGGATTTCTACTCTAATTTAAAATTTGATTTATCTCTAGCCAGCCTTTTGCATCTTTGTGTTTGAAGCAAAATTATGCAAGCACAGGAAACATTAAGTAAAAGGAGTCAAAGGATTATATCACAGCATATGTTACTAGCAGATGTGGGGAGAAATTGGAAAGTGAATAGAATCTTTGGTAGTAACTTTCCTCATTCTTGAAGAATTAAGCACAACCAGTAATTTAAGTTTCAGTCTTCTTGAAGTTGTTTGAGGAATATTGATGACCCTTCTGGATTTTTCCATCCTTTGCCATAGCATAGGTTGCCTTGTACTTTCTCATTTCATCATCTTTCATTTTTCTTTTTTGCTTTTACCCATTGTACCTCTAACTAATAACTCTTTTGGGCTCATCTTATTAAGTATCAGATGGGACTAATTTCTGTCTCTCTACTGATAACTTTGCAAATCTCCCTTCTATTGTGACTATAACAAATTGATCTTAGAATTGACAGTGAATGCTTGTCCCTCTGAATTACAGACCCCCTAATGCCCATTATTCCTCAACACTAGAAAATAAAGAAAAAAAAATAAATTTGCCCCAGAATAGTAGTGATTCTTTAAATATCTGGAAGATTGTTGGAAATGTCCTTCCTCTCAAAATAGAGCAGTCTGGAAATTCTTGATTTATATTAAGAATTTTTTTTTTCTTGAGGCAATTGGGGTTAAGTGACTTGACCAGGGTCACACAGCTAGGAAGTGTTAAGTGTCTGAAATCATATTTGAACTCAGATCTTCCTGACTTCAGGACTGGTGCTCTATCTACTTCACCACCTAGGTGCCCAAGAATTTTTTAAAAGGAAAAAGATGACAAGGTTAGTCATTATTATTGACCTGATTTTAACCAATAAATAGGGACTGGTTTCAGAAGTAGAAATTAACGGAAACTTGGGAGGAAGCGAAGACTTCATTGTATATGTGTGATAGAATAGAGGAAACCAAATATATTTGACAAATATATGACTCCACTGTAGAGCAGAAAAATAACAACAATAACAACTCTTCAGGTATCCAAGATTTCATGGTTTAATGCAGCTAGATGAAAAAGTAGATAGAGTACTGACTCTAGAGTCAGAAAGACGAGTTTAAATCTGTTTTCAGAGAGTTGTTAGTTGGGTTACTTTCTGCAAGCCACAGTTTCTATTTATTTGTTTACTCATCTGTAAAATAAAAATGATAATAGCACCCACCTACATTCCAGGATTTTCTGATGATCAGATGAAATGCTTTAAGTGTTCATCATGGTGCCTGGCACAGAGTAGGTAATATGTAAATATTAGCTATTATTATTAATAACAATTAATAATCTCTATGGAAGTTAACTGATTTGAAATTTTTCCATGATGAAATTTCTGAGGTAAAGTTATTCCAATGAAGAAGAAAAGAGAGTTTTCTGGAATATAGTAAATATTTAATAAATGCTCATTCAATGCCTGAACAATCTACATGCATGCAATTGGAAAACATAGTCTAAATAACATTTATGAGACATTTATGGAAACAAAGACAAGTCACTGAAGATGAATAATAAAAATCCAATGTGACATGAGGATTGAAAAATAGATCCTAATATACTAGAAAAAAAACTAGCTCCCAATGTACTAAAATCAGTGATCTTTGAAAAATATGGGAACAGGACAAATGTCACAGTAAAGAACACATATACATGATCTTTAAAAATATCATGAATAAGGATAGAATTTTTTAAACTTTCTGCCAATGACCAAAATATTACATGTTCAATTATCAAATTAAAAGAAAAAAGCAAAAGGAGAGATTGAAAGGAATTTTAAAATTAAGGGAAAAGTTTTAAAATATTTAGAAGGGAATGTGGTAAATATATCCATTTAATTATTAAATGGGCATATTAGGACAGTATCATGAACATAATATACTTAGATGCAACAGCCTATCCATGTGGTGGAAGAACTGGATCCCAAAATTGTTACTTATGAATTGATATCAAATTGAAGTGAGATCTCTACTGGACCACCTAAGGCATATATCTGTCACAATGTGCTACTTAACATTCAGCAACAAATCTGTAAGGGTTAGCTTACATGCACTGGATAACATAATCAAGATGTAGAAATATTCAGGCATACTAGAATGATGGTATGAATTAAATGAGAGTAAATTTAATATTGATATCTATTTAATATGGATAACTGCTCAGTCTTACATTGGGGTTCAATCAAGGATACAAATGCAATGTGATGTTTTAGTGAACTATATGCTCCATAAGACTGAATATGAATATGAATTGTTTCCTTGAAGACTAAAAAATATCTTGAGTGAAATTCGTATGTCTACCACCCACCAGAATGGCTAACACTTAAAAAGAGCTTAATGAATTGTCAATTAATCTACTGATGATTGAACAGTATGATAATCTTATACCTAGGACTTAGCACATTACCCAATAGAGAGTAAGTGATTAATAAATGTTTGTTGATTATTACTTGACTTTATTGTACATTACAACATTATGAAACATAGTGTTTATAAACAGAGACATGATTGACTGGATTTTACCCTGGTCAGGCTATATCTGAAATATTGGTTTATTGAAAGGTATCACATTTTGTTAAGGGCATTGTCAATTCACAGAATGGTAACCAGGATAATTCTATATGGGGATTGGTTACAAGATCTGAGTATATATTCTCAAGATGAAAAACCTGGGGGTAGAAAGAAATGTGTGATACTTCTTTTTGATTATTTGAAAGGCTATCCCATAAAAAAGAGATTCAAGTTAAACTGTTTCCAGAGGAAGAGCAATTAATGACTGGCTCAATTTTCTAAGCAGAAAAATGCTGTCCTGCATATATTATTCAAATACTCAATTTTATCCTTACTGTTATTGATTTTGTTGTTCCTTCCAATGATATCAAAGTGCAACCCATCAGTGTTTGCCTATCTTATATAACTCTTGATTGACATCATCCTAGTTCATATGGGGTCCATCTGATGTGATGAGGCTTTTTTTTTTTAACTTTACATTGACATTGTGATGACATAGTACTTATGTTTTCCAACTTAAAATTCTTTGACCTCACAATTTGATTAGCCTATCTACAATGCATTTCTCTGGTAATATATTATAATCATATTCTTCTTTGATGATATTCACTGATAATGTATTGTAAACTAATCACCTACGATCCACTGCTCATTCTGTATTATTACTTTTTAGTTATTTGGAAATCATTGTGAGCCATGTCTTGTGGTCAATAAGAGCGATGGAATATTGGTATTAACTAGTAATTACTAGTATATTATTTAAAATAAATTATACATGAAATAGAAAAATATGTTCAATGCCAAACCCTTAAACTATTCCAAAGTATAATATACTAGCTGAGGAGGTAATTGTTTTTCCTTTTGAAATCTTTCACTTCTGGTGCTAGTCTCATTATATATACCAATTGGACCACCAGAAACTGTAATGTCCCTGAGACCTAGAGATTTACTCAGATCATGAAGCCTTATCCCTTCCCACCTCGCTAGAGGTGGGAAAAATTTAACAATTTTGTTAAATATATAAATTAGGCAATGTCATATGCAAACTTTATTTGTATTTCATGGCAATATTTGACAGTACTAATGCTACTCACAAAAATGAGATGAAGAGACATCAAGTTTATATAATTTAGTAGATTTTAAAGTGATTAAATGAATTGATGCAAAGAATTGTTTTTAATGAGCTGATATCAATTTGGATAAAAACAAAGCCTGAAAGGAGTTAAGCCATTCAACACTATATTCCTTAGGACTATAGAACCTCATCTGCCTGGTACAATCTTCTGCTGAGGCATCACGATATAGCCTTTCCCTCTCTATTCCTCTTGCTCTAAGAAATATAATAATTTTCTTTTTATTCCTCATGTGGCTTCACTTTTTTGGATTTCCTCATTATGTTTGCAGTACCCTTACTATCCTGCAAGATCACTTCAGTCATGTTATGCATATTTCATCAATATTCTCTGTTCCCACAACTCCACTAAATGGAAGAAAGAACTCTACCTCAAATCTCAATGTAAAGAGGAAGTAGAAGTCAACTATTTCCATTTTCTACTTTATTGTACTCCTGATCTTGCACCTTTCTTCTCCTTCCTCTCATTGGTACTGCTTTTTGACTTTCTATTCCACAGTCTTCCCCCAGCTTGCAAGTTCCTTGAGGATAGAGATTGTCTTTCATTTTTGTATTTCTTTCTTTAGTGCTTAGCACAAAGCTTGTCACATTTTAAATGCTTAATAAATATTCATTAACTTACTGACAAGCAAAACAATATTACTATTTCACCTGAAAGGAACAATCTAATTCATCAACCAAATACTCTTCTCATCATCTTTGTGATTTCCTAGACTATAAACTTTTTCTTAGTCAATACTCTTGACAAATTTTATCTCAAGATGGCAGACAGAAGTCAAAAAGTTGTTTGAGCTCTCCTTAGTTCCCCTAGGAAACCAAACCTCTAAATAGATTCAGGAACAACAGAATCCCCCTGAAAGACAGAGTTAAGTTTTTCAGCTTAAGATAACTTAGACTTTAGACATTAGACATTAAACATTAGAAAAGTTCTGTCTTAATTAATTAGGTGGAAGGGGAGCTCAGATCACCCTAGGGCAAGCAAGCCAGCTGAAGGCTCTTAGCCAATGCTCAGATCAGCAATTGAGGTCTTTTGTCCCTTTCTCAGCAGGCTAGTGGCACAGAAGGTCAGTTGTGAGACTTCTAGCCAGAACATAAAATGCAAATATTCAGTCCTAGGATCCCAACATATTAGGAGTGACTGGACTAGGTCACCCCAGAAGAGTAAGTAAACTGCAATCACCTGAGGCAGTGGGAGCAGAAAGCCAGTGAGTAGGGCCCTGACCCCAATGTAAGAAGCTCGAAATAGTGACCCCTGTGTATTAGACTAGTGATCAACTTGAAAAAAATGACATCCCCTCCCTGATGTCTTGGTCTTTTTCAAAAACAAAGAACAAATATCAGCAATCAAATGTCTGGATATCCTAGAACCAGAAGGTAGTAATAATTCACTTAATATTATCTGAAAGAGAGCCTAAAATGAATATTTAAAATGAATTTCAGAATTATCAATTTAAGTAAAAAATAGTGCAAATAACTAGAAAGAAATAATCAAAATATCAAGGAATCACAGGATTATACAGAGCTTAACATCTTCTATGTTAAAGGACTGGAATACATGCAATATTATACTCTGAAAGGCAAAGAAGCTTGGACCACAATCAAGAATCAACTATATATTAAAATTGAGCATACTCATTCAGGGGAAAAGATGGATATTCATTGAAATAAAGGACTTTCAAACCTTCCCCATTAAATGACCAGAGTGAAACAGAAAATTTGATCTTTAAATACAAGGCTCAAGAAAAGCATAAAAAGATGAATAAGAAAGGAAAAAATGTTATTCATTAAGATTAAATTGTTCACTATTTCAAAGTCCGATTCTTCTTGTGCAGCAAAATAACTGTATGGTCATGTGTACATATATTGTATTTAACATATACTTCAACATATTTAACATGTATTGGTCTATATGCCATCTGGAGGAGGCAGTGAGGGGAAGGAGGGAAAATTTGGACCAAAAGGTTTTTCAACTGTCAATGCTGAAAAATTACCCATGTATATATTTTGTAAATAAAAAGCTAGATTAAATTGTTTACATCCCTCCATAGAATGGTAATACTTGCACTCTTGACAACTGCATCTTTATTAGGGTAAATGGAAAGAGTGTACGATGACATAAGGTTGTCTTTCATGTGACTATACAAAAAAATGAGAGGTTAAATAAAAAATTTTACTGAAAGAAGAAAAGGAGAAGCTGAATAGGGTAAATTATATATCATACAAAGTAGCTCCATTCGCCTATTACATTAGAGGGAAAGAAAGGAGGAGAGTGAGGATTGTTTGATTACTACTTTTATTGTATTTGGCACAATGAGAGAATAACATGCATACATTTATGTACAGAATTTCATCTTACCTTATGGAAAAGTAAGAGGGGAAAAGGGAAAGAAAAAGGGAGGTGATAGAAGAGAGGGAAGATTGAGGAAGGTGATAGAAGCAAAACATTGCTAGGGAGGGATAGGGAGAAAAATAGTATAAATGAGAGAAAATTGGTTGGAGGGAAATACAAAGTTAGTAAACATAACTCTTCCCATAAAATGAAAGCAAATAGCAGAGTGCATTAAAATCTAGAATACTATAATATATTGTTTAAAAGAAACATATTTGAAGTCAAGATTTACACAGAGTCAAGGTAAAAGACTGGAGCAGAATCTACTGTGCTTTAACTGAATTAAAAAAAAAAATAGAGGTAATAATCCTGTTTTCCAATAAAGCAAAAACAGATCATTTGAAGAGATAATGAAGGAGAATATATATTGCTAAAAAAAGGTGAGACAATTAAAACATAATTAATACTAAACATATATGTACCAAATGGTATAACATCCAAATTTTTTAGAGAAGTTAAATGACTTACAGGAAGAAATAGACAGCAAAACTATATAAGTGAGGGATCTTGACTTCAATTTCCCCAATCCAACCATCAAACAAACAAAAACATTAAGGAAATGAGTAGAATTTTAGAAAAGTTAGACATAGACTTCTGGAGAAAACTGAATGGAGATGGAAAGGAATACACCTTCTAATTAGTACATAATGCCTACACAAAAACTGGTCTTATATTAGGCCATAAAAACTGACAATTAAATGTAAAAAGACAGAAATATAAAATGCATCATTTTCAGATTATGATACAGTGAAAAGTATGTGCCATAGAAAGATATACTAAAACTTAATTGGAAACAAAATAATCAAATATTACAGAAGAAGCAGGTCAAGCAATAAATCATAGAGATACTCAAAAATCTCATCGAAGAAACTGACAAGAATGAAACAACATATCAAAATTCATGGGATGCAGTTAAAGAAATTAAGTGAAATTTTATTTCTTTAAATGCTTACATGAATAAAATATTCATGTATTCAACTAAAAAAAAGTTTGAAAAATAAATTGAAAATTACCAAGTAAATACTAAATTAGAAATTCAAAGAAAAGATTGCTAAAATTGGAAGTTAAAAAAAAAGTTTTGAAGTCATAAATGAAGCATAAAAGCTTTTTCTGCATCTATTGAAATCATCAAATGATTGCTGTTGGTTTTGTTATTGATATGATTAGTTGACATACTAATAATATTTCTAATACTGAACCAGACCTTCATAAATGGTTCCAGTTGGCCATACTAATTTTGTATTTCCCTCCATCCTATTTTCCTCCATTCTTGTGATAATAAAAGAAGAAAAAGGAAATTGAAGGAATTAGAATAGGTAGGGAGGAAATAAAACTAATACTCTTTGCAAACAATATAATGGTTTACTTAGAGAATCCTAGAAAATCAGTGAAAAAGAATTATTTGAAACAATCACTTTTGCAAAGTTCACGATAAAAAATACACTCGCATAAATCATCAGCATTTCCATATTTTATCAACACTTCTCAATCCCAGTAGCAAGATATAGAAAGAGAATTTTCATTTGAAATAACTATAAGCAATATAAAATATCTGGGACTACATGTCAAGATAAACCCAGGAACAAAATGAATACAAAGCACTTTTAACACAAATAAAATCAGACCTAAACAACTGGAAGCACATCAATTGTCTATAAGTAGGCACAGTTAATATAATTAAAATGGCACTTCCATCTAATATACTTAAGTAATGAACCAATCAAATTACCTAAAATTATTTGATAAAGATAAAAAATAAAATAAATCACTTGGAAGAACAAAAGATCAATAATAGAAAGGAAATTTATGTAAAAAGAATACAGAAGAAAGTGGCCTAACCAAATCAGTTATAAAACTATGTTACAAAGTCTCAATTATAAAAACTAGTGGGTACTAGTTGGCTAAAAAATAGCATGATGGATAAGTGGAATAGGTTAGGTACACAAGGGTCAGTAAAATATTGATAACCCAAAGATCCCAATTTCTGGGATAAAAACTCATTATTTGACAAAAACTTCTGGTAAACCTGGCATAAACTAGGCATAGATCAACATCTTAAATCCTGTACCAAAATAAAGATAAAATGAATTCATGATTTATACATAAAGAATGATACTATAAGAAAATTAGGAGAATAATGAATAATTTATCTGTCAGGTTTTTGGAGACTGTATGAATTTATGACCAAACAATAGAGAATTTATAAAATGCAATATAAATGGTATGCTTATATTAAATTAAAAAGGATTTACATAGATAAAAGCAATACAAGCAAAATTAGAAAATAAGCTGAAAGATGCGAGGCAATTTTTACAATCAATGTTTCAGATAAAAGGCTTCATTTTTATAATATATAGAGAATGAAGTCAAATTTATAGGTGTATAAACCCTTTTTCAATTGATAAGTAATCAAAGGAAATGAAAAGGAAATTTTTAGGTGAAGAAATCAAAACTATCTATAGTCATATGAAAAATGCTCTGAATCTATTGATTAGAGAAATGCAAATGCAAATTAAGAAAATTCTGAGGTACTACCTCACACCTATTTGGCTAATGTGACAGAAAAGGAAAATGACAAATGTTGGAGGACATGGGGAAAATTGGAACACTAATTTATTGTTGTTGGAATTGTGAACTGATCTAACCATTCTGGAGAGCAATTTTGAATCATGTCAAAAGTGCTATATAAAACTCTGCAACAATACCATTATTAGGTCTATATCCCAAATATATCATAAACAATGGAAAAGGATCTATATATATAAAAATATTTCTAGCTAACATAAAAATTTTTATACTGGCAAAGAATTGGAAATTGAGGAGATGCCCATCAATTGGGACATGGTCAAATAAATTGTAGTATATGAATGTAATGAAATACTATTGTGCTATGCAAAAGGATGAAGAGGCAGATTTCAGAAAAAAAGAAAAATCTAAATGCATTGATGCTGAGTGAAGTGAGCTAAAACAAGAGGACACTATACACAGTAAAAGAAAGATTGTGTGATGATCATCTATGACAGACTTATCTCTTTTCAACTATAAGATCCAAGACAATTCCAAAACACTCATGATGCCTCCAAAGAAAGAACTATGGAGTCTGAATATATATTGAAGCATACTATTTTCACTTTGTTGTTTGTTTTTCTTTTTTAAAATTCCTATTTCACATCATGATATGTGGGAATATTTAATATGATTACATATATATATATTTATGTATATATGTAATATATGTAATATGTATATACATATTATATAAATATATATTTTACATTATATATAATATAAAAATATATATTTATATAATATAAAATATATTTATATAATATGTATATATACATATTACATATTCCCCCATAAACATTCCCATATATGTATATGCTATATTAGATTGTTCCTTGTGGAGTGGGGAGAGAAGGGAGTGAGGGAGTAAAATTTGAAACTCAAAAATCTTACAAAACTAATGTTGAAAACTATCTTTACATGTAATTGGAAAAAAATGCTATTAAGTAAAAATAAACAAAACAATACTCTATGTTATTGCTATATGTTAATTCACTCATTAGACTGTCTTGCTTTTTATTGTTTTTCCCAATTCTAAGCACAGAAAGTGTTTGGTTCATAGTAAATACTTAATAACAATGTAGATACTCCATCTTCAAACTCCAAATATTTTTATTTTCTGTCTTCTGTGTCTAAAATATCTCTCCTCATTTCTGCTTCTAGTTTCTCTACTTTCTTCCTTCGATAAACATTTCACTTTCTGCAAGAGGCCTTTCTCAGTTCTTCTTAATTTTAGTGCCTCCCTTCTGAGATCATGCACAGTTTATGTTGTATGTGTCTTGTTTATACATATTTGTCTATGTGTTCTCTTGCCATTAAAATGTTAGCTTCTTGATAGCAGAAATTATTTTTTGTCCACATTTGTATCTTCAGCCTTTAAGGTTCAGTGCCTGAGATCTGGCACATTATTAATAAATACCAATTGATTGAAAGTTTGTTCATTAATTAATTTTATCTGGTTAATCACTTCTTAAGATTGATTGTAGATTCATGCTCAAGATAGATTGCACTAGATGACCTCAGAGGTTTCTTTCTCTTTTAAGATTCTGTCACTTTAACTATATAATCTCTAGTTCCTGTTCATCTCTGATTCTTCCCATCATTATTTTATGTAAATGCCACAACTATTATTTCAAATGTTCATCTCTGACTTTCAGCTAAAATTTAAAAAAAGTAAGGGGATAACAGCTGCAAACAGAAGCTACATTTTGATCCCATATGCATAATCATCCTGCTACCTCAGGGCATATTCTCTGCCATGAGAGACAAGTTATATAACCTATTTAATCACAATTAACTAGGAAAAATTGCATTCACAAATCAAAAAGCAAATTAGACAATTTACAGCAGATCATGTTATGCAAACTCTTAGCTGAAGCAGCATTATTTGAATGGCTCCATGGGAGTCAAGGGCTTAGAGGGCTGTCAGAAGAAGGTAGTGGTTTTGAGGAACATTTCTAGGTCATCTTTCAGTGATAGGTGATTTTCACTTCTGTCAAAATCCTACATTAAAAATGTCCCAAAGCAGTTTTGTGATATTTTCTTTCTGTTTTCCTGTTGTCTTCATTCTCATAGCTTTTTTTTTTCATTTAAAAACAATTTTTTGTAGAAGGTACTATCCAATTTCCCAGGTCCATAACCTTGCATTCAGAATAATACTAACTCTCCTTCACTCCATATATCTAATTGGTTGGCAAATCTTGCCATTTTAATTTTCACAAGAATTCTTACATCTTATCCTTCCTTTCCATTCACACAACAAATAAATTAGTTTAGACTCTCATCACTTCTTATTTGTTCATGGTAAAAGCTTTCTAACTGCTCTATCTCAAGTCTTTGACTATTCCTTTCCATTGTACACATTATAACCAAAGGATTTTACTTTTGTGCATTTCTGTCTATGTGACTCCCCTACTCAATTGTAGATACTTCTTTTTGCCTCCAGGATCAATCCAAAAATCCTCCCTTTAGCTTTTAAAGCCTTAGACAACGTGGATCCAACATATTTTTATAGCCTTCTTGGACATTGTTCTCCTAGTTACACTCTGTGATCTGAAGCAAACTTTTCTTTGTCATGTCTCAAATCAGTGGGAGATTTTGAAGTGACTGTCCCACATCCTGGAACATGCCCTTTTATTATGTTTCTCTTCCTTTAATATATACCTCAGGCACATAAAGCTCTCCATGGAGCTTTTCTTCATCCACTAAATGCTAACATCAAATTATCAACCTAATCTGTCAAATTATCTTGTATTTAGTTGAATTGCATATATTTTATTCTTATTACATAAAATATTATATGCATTTGCTGTATTATATTACATATTGTATATACTGGCTATAAGATCCTTACAAACATCCCCATTGCTTATCACAGTTGATGGCACACAATAGGTGCTTAATAAAATACTTGATTTTGATTTATTGATTTAATTTGGAGCTGGATGACAGAAAATGATGATGAGACATAATAAAGCTTAAGACAAACGGAAAATATGAGGTAAACAAAAGAATATTAAATAAAAGGGACTTGAAGAAATTTCACTCCCTCGTCCTAGCTATTCTCTCCTCCTTTAGTTTCCATAAATTCAAATGTTTTTTACTCTTCTTTCATCTCATAAACAGTTCTCATTCTCCTTTGTTGGATTCAGTCTGGGGTTAAGAACGGATAAGAATATCAATGAGGAGACTAAATTGAAAAGAAAAAAGCAAGTAAAGCTTGAGGACCACTGTGGACAAGTATATAAGCATGAAAATTAAGACTGAGATCAAAAGATTCAGATATGATAGTGGGGGAATGAATTTCTAAGATAACAAAAGTTAGAGGAAAGTTAGACTTCTGAGGGCATGCCAGATCTATAGGAAAGGTTAAATGATCAAATGCTAAAAAGGACTTTAGTCTCCACCTACCTTTTTTGCCAATGTGTTCAATATACTACTTTTGCCAATGAAGAAAGAAAAGTTAATTGACTTGACCAACATCATACAGCTATAATTAGCAGAGATTCAAATTCAGAAATTTTCATTACAATAAATAACAATTAACACATTTTATGAGTTATAAAGACAATTTTTTCTGGTCCAAACCTTGTGAAGTAGGCTGCACAAATATTATCTACATTTTCTCAGGCAAGAAAGCATATGTTCGTCATGGTAAAGGCAGTTCCCTAAGCTCATTCAGAGGTTGTCAGACACTATTATAATCTAGGTTCCACATTCTTCCTTTTATGCCAGTGTCTAAGTGTGGTTAATGCTCAAGTGATTCTGAAAAGTGACTGAAAATTGTAAGTGTAAAGAGGCCTAGTTAGATGAAGGTCCCTGTTTGTTCTACTTCTTATTATTCTTGCTTCCTGTCTTACTTGTGGTCACTGACACTACTTTGGGGCTTAGAAAGAGACCAAGGCCTGAAAATCCTGTACTGAAATATTCTGTCTGGTCCCAGAAAAGTCATAGTTGTTTAAAAATAAGGAAATACTAGCAAGATATCTCTTCCCCACGGGAATGTAAATTGTTTTCTTCTAGAACATTGTCCATATACAGTAGTAGGCACTCAATAAATGCTTGATTTAATAATAAATTGATCTGAGATAAATGGCAGCAATATGATACATATACAAATAACTAAAATAACATTTAACACCATGCAGAAAATACTCAAAATAATTTGTTAGAATGATTCTCTGGAGAGAGGTGGCTCCTAACCTGGGAAGAGGTAGATTCAAGTCAAACTTTGACAACCATGTTGGCTGTGAGACTCTGGGAAATCAACTAATCTCTCATCACCCACATATAACACTTTAAGAATTTAAATTACAGAGAAGATATTTATCTTTATTGGTTAAGGAAATTGCTGGAGTTGGCTAGATTACATAGCCCTGCTTCACTTAAATCCAAATTTGCAAGTCAAGGCATCTCCTTACCTCTTGCAGAATGAAGGATACCTACAATATTAATAAACTCGCAAGTCCAATCCCTATTCTTATAGCTTAACAGAGTATAATAAAAATATTATGTGAGTCAACAAATGAAAAGTCAAAACCCGTTATAAAGATTAGAGCAAACTTCATGGACAGGAGTAATATAAGTCAGAAATGAAATGACACATAAGTTTTATGAAGAGGGCATGGAAAATAATTCTAGGAAAAGGGAAAAATGTGGACGAAGTCATGGAGAAAGGAAATAGTGTACAGAAAGTGGATGATTTGGCTAGAACTAAGTACATAGAGGATGGTCACCTGACCTTAGCCTAGAAGGATTCTGTGGCACTAAGATATGGAAAGCTTTTGGTGGGCAGGCAAAGAATTCTGAATTCTATTTATGATGCAATAAAGAACAAAGTATTTTAAACAGATATGTGCAAAAGGAAGATTAATATATCTAATTTTTGAAAGTTAAGTTGGAGGAAATAGAATAGTGGCAAGAAGTCCTATAGGAAGACCTATGAAAGCAAGCTATTTGGTGAATTCAGACTAAGATGGTGGTGATGAAAATAGACAGGAAAGAATGGTTCTGAGAGACATAGTGTGGGTAGAAATAACAGGGACATTCTAACTAAATTAATTGTAAATGTGAGGAAAAAGGATGATTTTTAACAATTATTGTAGTTTTGAATATGGAAGACAGTGATTGATTGCTGGTGTCACAAATACAGAGAAATCAGTAGGAGAAAGTATGGAAGAAACAACAATAAACTTGGTTTTGAAAATGTGGAATTTCAAATACCAGGTAAAATTTTAGGCAATAAAATTTGATAATTTTGAGGAGATTTTATTCGTAAGCCTGAAAAGCAAATAAGAGCTGAAGATATAGGTGAAAAACAATATATATATAGACTAATTTGAACTTTGTATGATATGGTTTTGCCAAAGGAGAAAATGCAAAGAAAGAAGAGAGGAGGCTAGGAAGAGAACTTTGAGCAATATTACCTTAAGGAGAACAGAACACCAGTGGGTTGTAATTTGGGAGGGTGGTTATTACCTAAGGAATTCAGAAATACTTGAGTTTTCATTATGAAGGATAGTAAATGATCTAAAATATGCCATATAGCAATCTCATATAATTATAGGTAATTGTATTCCTTCAATTTTCCCTTTGTGATGGTTTTAGTGAAATGCAAATGAAAACAACATAAAATTCTAAAAACAAATAACCTATTCATTAAGTTATAAAAATTTCCTTCTGTTACCAATACTTGAAATATACATGATAGTTAGATTTCCAAAATGTTTTTATTTGCATAATCTCATTTTCTTTCCTGAACATCTTTAAATGGTAGATTACATATTACAGATAGATTTTTGACCATTTTGTAGTCCCCAAAAATTATCATTCATTGAATTTCAGTCAGTTTGCTGGGCACACAGCAAAATTTTAAGGAAACAGTGTGCCCAATTTATTTTTAGGATTTGTTTCATTTTTGTTATTTGCATTTCCAACACCTTTTACTGGGCCTATTCCATTGTAAATGCTTAATAAATGCTTGTTAATTAAGTGCTTGATTGATCATTAAACTAAGTACTCACCTGGGATGTGAGAACTCTTTTCTTCTATTTAGAGACCTAAATACCCAAATTCAGATGATTCCAGGTAAGCCCCTCATTGGGGGTATAGACAAAGAGATTGCCAGAGAAAAAACCCTAAAAAATGAACCCAAAGTGTCTGTAATATACAGAGCCAACATTTGTATTTATTCACACATCATCTCTCCTAGGTATTAAATAGGACAAAACCACTTTCTCCAGGATGGCTGAAAGCTACATATCATCTTGATTGAAACATCAATTTAAGATTCAGTGCAGGCAAACAGTTTTAAATATGTCAAGAGAAACTCACAGATTAGATGACCCACAAGTAGGAAAATGAATCCTTTTGTTTTGATGGTTTCAAAATACTTAAAAACTATTCCTCCTAATACCAGTTATTAGAACAAAATGTGCTGTGTTTATAAACACTTGTCTTTAAATTGTTTTCCTCATCCATACTGACAACATTAAATTTAAACTAATGCAAAATTATGAAATTAACTTTTTTACTAATCTTATTTGTAAAGAAATGTCCTGTGCAGAAAAAATAAAGCTAAAAGGTTAATTTATCAGCTTAGATCTCACTTGCTATTAATATAACATCACTGGCGTTTCTATTCTTTGAATTCTATTTCCATATAATTGTAAACAAAAAGTGGTAATAACATTCAAAGCAATGACATTGGAAGTCTAGATAACTAGTGAAGAATATGCAAGATTATATTTTCTTTGATAAATTCAATGTCCTCTATTAAAGTCTTATTCTGGTGCCTCATCATAATGTGAAGGTGACCCTGCGTGCTTGAAAGGCATGTTAGCAAAGTACACTCTCTGCAGTCCTTTTAAAGCTGGAAAAACATCAAGAACAAGCCCCAAAACTGTGTTAGGTTTCTGAGGACAAGTGTGGTCAATTTTGGAAAAGCTCAATGGTAAAAAACATCAGATTTTTTAAAAAGCATATGAGATAAAGGGAATTTAATGATAGAATAAGTTGCTATATTCTTGTACCATGAGAAAGAAGTCATAACTATGATGATGATGATGATGATGATGATGATGAGAAGCAATTGGTGGCAATAAAATCCAGAATAGAATTTTGTCTTGTTTCCTCTACATTTTTATGAAGCTCGGTGATCTAGTGAATTAACTGCTGGACTTAGAATCAGGAACATGAGTTCAATCCTGCCTCAGTGACTTATTAGTTGTGTGATCTGGATAAGCCTCATAATCTTGCTCAGCCTGTTTCATTATTCTCATCTGTAAAAAGGAAATAAAAATAGCCCTGCCCTCACCTAACATTGTTATAAGTTTCAAAAGAGAAAATATTTGTAAGAATCTTTGAAAACCTTAAAATGTATATATGTAGTAATTTGCTATTGTTTTTAGGGATAAAATTATAAATAAGTCATATCAATTATTTATAAGCTGCTCTGCTTTTGGCAGAAACATAGTTCTAGTAGTTGTCAGAATAATTGAAGGCTTTGGTCATATTGTGCTATTTCTGTATCTCAGATTTACCATGTTTTCTAGACTCCCCATCTAATTTCTCTTTCTGTATGAGTAATCAGTATTTTTCTTTGATTACAAAATTACTTTGTTTCAATCTTCCTTGCTCTTTACTAAATACTTTATAATATGCTTTCTTCTTTTGTTGGCATATTTTACATTATGAGTAAACTTTCTTAATACAAAAAAAAATTCCCTTCCCCAGAATTCTATTCAACTTTTATAAAAAAGATATATTCATTTAAAGATACAGTCTAATAATGTACTTCATCTCTGTAATTCTCAGTGATGTGTATGAGATCAGATCTGCTTCCTTATGCTAGGATCTATAGTTTACCTTGCTTGTGACTAAATTTTGTATATTTTTTTTGTGTGTAGACATTTAAGGACATGAGTTTTGTTTTTGAATATGATGGTAAATAACTAACATTACACCAGAGTTTCATTCAGGCTTTGGATGTTAGGCAAAAATGTTTGAAAATTACTTATTAGACAATAAAAAATCAATGAGGACTTTTGTCCAGAGAAATATAATGATTAGATAAATACATAAGGATGATTAATAGAGGAAAAGAAAAAGAGATGTCTTGGAGGAAGAAAAAAAGGTTGGTGGCAAGACTATTAAGTTACTAAAACACTGAGTGATAATCAGAGTATATATTAGAATGCCAACAGTGAGAATAGAAAAAGAGATGAATAAAGAAGATGTTATTAAGGCCTAAATAATAATACTTGGGATATGACAAGTGAAGAGTGATCAAAGGGTCAAAGATAACTTCAAGTTATTTAATACAGAAGATCAAATGAATGGCAGTACATTTGACAGAAATAATTAAGCTAGATATGAGTAATTTAGCTTTTCACATATGTCATAATCAATAAGCATTTAAATTTAATACAATTGGGGAACATAATAATGTTGGTTTTGGATATGGTGAATTGGAAGAGCTGGTGAATTATCTGAGTGGGGATTACCTTTAAGTAGTTTGTTTTGGAATTCACACGAGAATTAGGATAAAGGAAAGATTTAGAATGATCTAAATAGAGATGGTAAAGCCAGGAAAGATGAAAAAGACTAGTGTAACTAAGACTATAAAGGCGATAAGAGTAGGAAAGGAAGAGAAAGAGGAAAGGAAAAGAGGGAGAGGAAAAGAGAGGGAAGGAGGAAGAAGAAAAGAGGGAAAGGAAAAGAGGAAGAAGAAAGGAGAGGGAGAAAAAGAAGGAGAGAAGAGAATCAAGAGCAATATATTGCCCACAGGCAACTATTTTCTACAGTCAGGTAGAATTAGATTAGCAAAAATGTAGTCTTTAGTGAGGAAGGAAAGAAACAAAAAATGTAGTGTCTGCAAATCCAATGAGGTCAAACCCTGCAAGGTTTTAAAAAGGAAGAATAGATAGTCAATTATGTTTGGTGATATAACAGTTCATTAAAGATATTTGAGAAGACAATTGTGGTAAAATGGGGATTGTTCAAGATTGATTAAAAAGATTGAAATTCAAAACACCAAGGAGAGAGATGATTTAATAGATGGATAAAATTGAAGAGTAAAGACATTTTAATTTCAGGTCTGAAGAGATATACTATATAGGGGGAAATCAGCTAGATGAAAGGGAATGGTTAAAAATACATAAGAAATGTTATATTATTGGGGCAAAGTTCTTGTAGGAGTTATAGATAATAGGATCAAAAGAAAGAGAATGGTTAGTTTTAATGAATATTTCCTGTGAAAGGAGCAAACAAAGATAATAAAGTAGAGAAGTTTTGAGTAATTGAATGATAGAATTAAGCTTGATTTTTTTCAGTCTTCTGTGAAGTAGGAAACAACAGCTCAAAAACCTTCCTGCTTTCTTATTGCTTACATCAAAGCTTCTTAAACTTTTTTCACTCGTGACCCCTTTTCACCAGAGAAATTTTTATATGACTCTGGATACATAGTTATATAAAATACACATACAAATCAAACATTTACTGATAATAAATCATAAATTCATTATTCCTGCATTTAGGAATGAGAATCCATAGGAGGTTTTGAAACATAATTTAAGAAGCTGGACCTAGAGAATAAAACATACTTTTTAGCTTAATCTTTAGTATCCTCCAGAGTCTAAGTCCAACTTACCTCCCAGATCAATTTTATACTACTTCAATGAAAAAATCAGCTAGACTAGACTGCTACTTGAAATCCCTCCATCATATATTTATGAAGTAATGCTATAATTAATGATATAAAGCTGGAATATACTACTTTCAAGGATTAGCTCAAGTATTACATTCCTTTTTTTTTCCTGTTTTATTTTGAAAAAAAATTCTTTACAACATTATCCCTTGCTCTCACTTCTGTTCCTTCCTCCCTTCCTCCAGCCCCTCCCCAAGATGGCAAGCAGTTCTATACATGTTAACTATGTCACAGTATATCCTAGATACAATATATGTGTGCAGAATCGAACAGTTCTCTTGTTGCACAGGAAGAATTGGATTCAGAAGGTAAAAATAACCTGGGAAATAAAACAAAAATGCAAACAGTTTACATTCATTTCCCAGTGTTCTTTCTTTGGGTATAGCTGCTTCTGTCCATCATTGATAAATTGAAACTAAGTTAGATCTTCTCTTTTTCAAAGAGATCCACTTCCATCAGAATACATCTTCATACAGTATCGTTGTTGAAGTGTATAATGATCTCCTGGTTCTGCTCATTTCACTCAACATCATTTCATGTAAGTCTCTCCAATCCTCTCTGTATTCATCCTGTTGGTCATTTCTTACAGAACAATAATATTCCATAACATTCATATACCACAATTTACCTAGCCATTTTCCAATTGATGGGCATCCATTCATTTTCCAGTTTCTAGCCACCACAAACAGGGCTGCCACAAACATTTTGGCACATACAGGTCCCTTTCCCTTCTTTAGTATTTCTTTGGGGTATAAGCCCAGTAGTAGCACTGCTGGATCAAAGGGTATGCAGAGTTTGATAACTTTTTGGGCAGAATTCCAGATTGCTCTCCAGAATGGTTGGATTCGTTCAAACTCCACCAATAATGCATCAGTGTTCCAGTTTTCCTGCATCCCTCCAACAGTCATCATTATATTTTCCTTTCATCTTAGCCAATCTGACAGGTGTGTGGTGGTAACTCAGAGTTGCCTTAATTTGCATTTCTCTGATCAATAGTGATTTAGAACACACTTTCATATGAGTGGAAATAGTTCCAATTTCATCATCTGAAAATTGTCTGTTCATATCCTTTGACCATTTATTATGTTGACCATGCTAGCACCTAGGACACCCCAGAATCAGCCAGAGTCAGGATAAGCAAAAGTCCTTAGTCTTTATTCTTGGTCCTTAGATGCAGGATTGAACAGGATGGAAGCAGAATCTCCATGACTGCCTTCTCCTTTGCTTGTCTACGGCCCAAGTGTAACTCTGGCTTGTCTTACTCCACCTCCAGTCCCTCCTACAATCTTCTGTATACACTAATCATTGAGCCAGCACGGATAGTGGAAAGGACCATTTTCCAAGCACATGCCCATAGAGTATTGTCCAATCAGTAATTAGCCTTGAATCGACCTCAGTGTAAGGACTCAAGAGTTTCAGCCCTCTACAATTTATCAATTGGAGAATGGCTTGATTTCTTCTAAATTAGAGTCAATTCTCTCTATATTTTGGAAATGAGGCCTTTATCAGAACCTTTAACTGTGAAGATGTTTTCCCAGTTTGTTGCTTCCCTTCCAATCTTGTTTGCATTAGTTTTGTTTGTACTTTTTAATTTGATGTAATCAAAAATTTTTATTTTGTGATCAATAATGATCTCTAGTTCATCTTTGGTCACAAATTTCTTCCTCCTCCACAAGTCTGAGAGGTAAACTATCCTATGTTCCTCTAATTTATTTATAATCTCATTCTTTATGCCTAAATTATGGACTCATTTTGATCTTATCTTGGTATACGGTGTTAAGTATGACTCCATGCCTAATTTCAGCCATACTAATTTCCAGAGCAGTTTTTGTCAAATAATGAATTCTTATACCAAAAGTTAGGATCTTTGGGTTTGTCAAACACTAGATTCCTATAGTTGACTATTCACAAGAAGAATAGGTCTTGTGAACCTAACCTATTCCACTGATCAACTAATCTATTTCTTAGCCAATACCAAATGGTTTTAATGACTGCTGCTTTATGATATAGTTTTAGATCAGGTACAGCTAGGCCACCTTCATTTGATTTTTTTTTCAATTAATTTCCTTAAGATTCTCGACCTTTTGTTCTTCCATATGAATTTTGTTATTGTTTTTTCTAGATCATTAAAATATTTTCTTGGGAGTATGACTTGTATAGCACTAAATAGATTAGTTTAGGGGTTATTGTCATCTTTATTATATTTGCTCAGCCTATCCAAGAGCACTTAATATTTTTCCAATTATTAAAATCTGACTTTATTTGTGTGGAAAGTTTTTTGTAATTTTGCTCATATAATTCCTGACTTTCCTTTGGTAGATAGATTCCCAAATATTTTATGCTGTCAACAGTTATTTTGAATGGAATTTCTTTTTGTATCTTTTGCTGTTGGATTTTTGTTGGTGATGTATAAAACTGCTGAGGATTTATGTGAATTTATTTTGTATCCTGCAACTTTGCTAAAGTTATAAATTATTTCTAATAGCTTTTTAGTAGAACGTCTGGGGTTCTCTAAGTATACCATTATATCATCTGCAAAGAGTGATAGTTTGGTTTCCTCTTTACTTACTCTAATTCCTTTAATCTCTTTCTCGACTCTTATTGCCAAGGCTAGGGTTTCTAATACAATATTGAATAATAATGGTGATAGTGGGCAACCTTGCTTCACTCCAGATCTTACTTGGAAAGGTTCCAGTTTTTCCCCATTGCATAGGAGGCTTACTGATCGTTTTAAATATATGCTCCTGACTATTTTAAGGAAAAGTCCATTTATTCCTATCCTCTCAAGTGTTTTTATTAGGAATGGATTTTGGATTTTATCGAATGCTTTTTCTTCAAGCACTATATTCCTAAACAAAAAACAAAAAACAAAACAACAAAAAAAAAACTTCCCTCACCTTCTCATATCTAGCCTAAAGTGAACTTTTCAAATTTATTTTATATTTTTAAATTACATTTAATTTAATTTAATTTAATTTTTACCTAGAGCATGGGTATATCACAACCTCACTGTGCCTCAGATTTCTCACTTATAAAGCAAAACGGTTGGAATAGATGAGATCTAAGTTTTCTTTTGAGTTATAAATCTGGTGATGTGTCCTTGTCACATTTTTCCCTTATAATTTGTAAATATATCTCCCTTCCATTCCTTTAGATTATAATTTCATTAAGGACAGAAAATATATGGCTTTTCATTGTGGTATCCATATCAATAGTAGTTCACTGAATTGATTTGAATTAATGTAAATGTGAAAGTATAAGACTGGAACTTCAAAGTTTAGGATCTTGGACATGGCATAATCCTGAGATAGGGTGATATCTAAAGAACCACTATGTTTGGACAGAGTTGAAGAAGGAGAAATAATGAGGTTGTCAAAGTTGAAAAGGTTTCAGATACATTGCTCAGGTTCTTTGGGTCTCAGTTTTCTTTCATATATAAAATAGTTTGGAGCAGATGATCTTCAGTATCTCTTCCCTCACAATTATCCCATGACTCAGAGTTTATTGGTCCCTATTTTAAAAATATTGTGGATGTGGAGAACATGACAAGGAATAATAATAGACATATACAATTTAAGTATTAATATGACATTTATGTTTTACACAGAAATGCCCTAATTCAAAGTTAATGTCTGAAGCCAGATTTGAACTTATAAAACTGAGTCTTCCTGATTTTCAGGGTCAGCATTCTTATCTAATATGCCACTAACTGTCATGAATGGGAATATAGATCTTTCCTAAATCTGTGTAACTTGCAGTTAACTCAGTTTATGAAGTGATTAATTCAATCATGAAATTAAGTTCAGATCCCTCAAACAATAGGATCGACTATAACATTATTATAATATGTTAATGCAAAGCTTCATTAGTTTTATTCATCAACAAGTTGCATTTTTTCTGAAGTGGACAAAAATGACTTATCTGTTAAAGGCAAACATGCAAATGCTACATGTCTTTCTTGATACTGATCAACAGTCTGACACTTAGCCACTCTCTTGTAATCTCTTTTTATTTAATTATTATAAAAAAACATTTAAAGTATAATCACCAAATATCTATTTTTAGGTGAAAATCAACTTTTTTCAATTCAAAGCTGAAACTAAAATAATATGGATATGTAAGTATTTATTAAATACTTAGTTCCCAATCCTGTAATATATTTAAGTTAAAATGTTATTTTACTTGTGGAGGGGGCCAAATAGTTAACCAATGGCATATTTCTGATGTATGACAGCTGACTCCCTCCATAGCAAATCTTTACAAGGTAGCCCCATACAGCTTACTCTGCCAATTGCTGAACTCCATCATGTAAATAAGAAATACATATTTATATCCCTTGGGGTATGAACTGGATTTGAGCAGGACAGGAATATGCACTGTGCTCCTACTAGGATTTCATATTAAACTGTACTCAAATTGAGAGGGAAAAAAGGAAACATCATTAGGATTGTTATACTTCTAAGCTGTCTATAGGCAGGAATCAAAATGGAGTGAAATGAAGCAGTTATTTAATTGAAGATAAAAATGAAAATGATAGAGATTACTTCATTAATGACTTGCTCTGTGGCTTGGAGGTGATTGTGTATTTTGAAATTTCTTGCCAATGTCATCGGTATGCCCAACCAAATTAAAAAGGGTTCACATCAATCTGATAAATAGTTGTATATGTGTGTATATATATATGTATGTGTGTGTGTGTATATTTGTGTGTGTGTGTGTGTGTGTGTGTGTGTATCTTTTATGAGTATCAGAGAAGCTCATTATCAGCTAATAGCTATTACACAGAAATGCATAGCAATACAGAGTTACCTCACAGTTAAAACCCCTCATGGAGAAGGTTTAAGTCTGTATTCATGGAAAAAATACCCACATCAACAAAGAGATTCATGTTTTAGAAAACAGAGCAAGACTTTAAAACATCAAATAAAAGCAAAGATATAATGTCTCAATTTTTTCTAAATTTATGTACAAGTAAAGATTTGGTATATTTTTTCCATTTCTTCATTTTTAAAAATATCTTTTCATTTTCAAATTATAGGCAGATAGTTTCAACATTCACCCTTGCAAAACCTTTTATTTCAATTTTTTCCCTCCCTTCACCAACTCTCTCTCCTAAGCAAGTAATCCAATTTAGATGAAATATATGCAGTTCTTCTAAACATATTTCCACATTTATCATGCTGTTCAGGAAAAATCAGATCAAAAAAGAAAAAAAATGAGAAAGGAAAGAAAAGCAAGCAAACAACAACAAAAAAAATGAAAATACGATGTGATCCACATTCAGTCAGCATAGTCCTCTTTCTGGATGAAGATGTCTCTATCCATCTCAAGTCTATTAAAATTGCTCTGAATCACCTCCTTGTGAGGGGAGGTGTTATTGTATTTATTTAATATTTCCCCCAGTTACATTAAAAACAAAAAAAAATCACATTTGTATTTAAAATTTTTGAGTTCTAGGCTCACTTTCTTATCCCCACCCACAATTAAGAAACCATAGATGAAGTTACACAAAACATTTCCATAAAAGTCAAGTTATGAAAGAAAATACAGATCTTTTACTCAAATGAAAATAAAAATCCTCTAGAAAAAAGTTAAAAAGAGAGAGATAGAGAAAGACAAAGAGAGAACACTTCAATCTTTATTCATACACCATTAGCTCCTTCTCTGGGTATGGATAGGATTTTTCATAAGTCCTTCAGAGTAGTAATGGATGATTGTACTACTGAGAATAGCAAAGTCATTTACAACTGTTCATACAAGAACATTTCTATTACTTTATATACAATACATTTCACTTTGCTTGAGTTCACAACGGATTTTCCAGGTTTTTTTTTTTTTTTTTTCAGAGAGAATTCTGTTTATCACTTTCCTGAGAACACTAATATTCCATCACAAACACATACCACAGTTTATTGAGCAATTCCACAATTGATGGGCATCCCCTTAATTTCCAATTTTTTTTGCCCTGAGAAAAGAACTACTATGAATATTTTTTGTACATATAGGTCATTTTCCTTTCCTTTTTTTTTTTTTTTTTGGTTCCAAAACTCTTTTGATATTCATGTCTAGTAGTGGTGTTCAGTTAAGTCAAAGGATATGCATGAATTTATAGCCCTTTAGGCACAGATCTTTTTTTTTAAATCATTTATCAATTGGGACATGGCTCTTATTTTTGATAAATTTGACTCAGTTCCCTGTATGTGTGAGAAATGACCTTATTAGAGAAACTTGCTTTGAATTTTTTTTATAATTATTGCTAACTATATTTCCCCCTATTTATTCTCTCTCTCCATTTACTCTGTCCATCCTCAAAAGTGTTTGGATAATGACTACTCTCAACCCTAATACGTCCTGTATTTTATCACTCTCCCACCCTTCCCACATCCCATTCCCTTCTTATTTTCCTGCTGGGTAAGATAGATTTCTATATCTCTATTGAATATTTATATATTATTTTCTCTTTGAGCCAGTTCTGATGAGAGTAAGGGTCACTCATTCACCCTCTCCTCTCCCTGTTCCTCTCCACTATAAAATATTTTTCTTGCCTCTTTTTTATATTTCCACTTCTCCCTTTCCCTGTCTCTCAGTACATTCCTCTCTCCTTAATTTCATTACTTTTAAAAAAGATATTATCCCCTCATATTAAAATCATACCTATGTCCTGTGTCTGTATATACTTCTTTTAATTGCCCTAATAATTAGAAACTTCTAATGAGTTACAAATATCATCCTTCCATGTAGGAATGCAAACAGATAAACTTTATTAAGCGCCTTATGATACCATTTTCTTGATTTTCTCCTTGTTTCTCCAGAGTCCTATATTTGAAAATCAAATTTTCCATTCAGCTGATTTTTCAAATGCTTGAAAATCTTCTATTTCATTAATAGACTACCTTTTCCTCAGAAGGAGTAGACTCAGTTTTGTTGGGTAGGTGATTCTTGTTTGTAATCTTAGCTCTATTGCTGTCCAGACTATCATATTCCAAGCCCCCAGATCCTTTAATGTAAAAGCTGTTAAATCTTGTAGTGTCCTAGCTGTGGCTCCACTGTACTTGAATTGTTTCTTTCTGGATGCTTGCAATATTTCCTCCTTGACTTGGGAGTTCTAAAATTTGACTATAATATTGCTGGGAGTTTTCATTTGGCAATTTCTTTCAGAAAGTTATTGATGGATTCTTTCAATTTCTATTTTACCCTCTGTTTCAAAAATATTAGGATAGTAGTTTTACTTCATCATCTCTTGAAAGATGATGTCCATGTTCTTTTTTTATCATGACTTTCAAATAGACCAATAATATTTTCAATTATCTCTCCAGTATCTATTTCCCTTTTCTAATGAGATATTTTCTCTATTATTTATTTATTTTGGTTTTATTTTATTGTATTTTGGTTTCTTATAAATTCATTAGCTTCTCTTTGCTAAATTCTATTTTTAAGGAATTATTTTCTTCAGGGAGCTTTTGTACTTCCTTTGTCTATTGGCCTATTTTGCTTTTTAAGGCATTCTTCTCCTCATTAGCTTTATGTTATTTCCTTTTGCGCTACTCTCAATTTTTTCCCAATTTTTTCCTCTATTTTTCTTACCTGATTTTCAAAATACCTTTTGAGCTCTTCTATGGTCTCATCTCAATTCTTATTTTTCATTGGAGGCTTTGGATGTAGGAACTTTGACTTTGCTATCATTTTCTGAGAGGCTTTTTTGATCTTCCTTGTTACCAAAATAACTTTCATGGTCAGAAACTTTTTCTGTTGTCTGCTCATTTTCCTAGACTCAGATTTTAACTCTTTGTGAAAGTAGGGCTCTGTTTTCAGGAATAAGGGAGCATTGTTAATCTGTCAGCTGTTTCCAGAGATTCTTCTAGGGACCTGACCACAAAGCACTCTTTTCTGCCCTAGAGCTGTTTGAAGATTCCCTGCCCCACGGAAGCTTTAAATTCTATTCTGCTAAAGCAAGAGTCCTGCTTTGCTGAGGCTGGATCTACCATGGTGTGAGCCAGAATTGTGCTTACTTGGCCTTTGGTGGGATTACACTCCAGACTCATACTCTGTATCACAGACTCTCCCCTGACCTTCCTGGTTTCCTTCCTAGTGTCCCCGGCTAAGAATTTCAGAAATCTTCAGTACTGCTGCTGATTGAGGGGTTCCACCTTGACACTGGGGTCTGGGCCAAGGCTGGGGAGGGACTGTGGGTTATGCTATCAAGGTTTTGCACTAGGATTATATGCTGGCTCCCATCCTGGTGCCAGAGATATTTTCTGCTGACCTTCCAAGTTCTCTTTGTTGTTTCTGGACTCAGAAGTCTGGAAGTCACCAATATTGTCACTGATTCAAAGTTTGATCTGGGGCCAGGGGCCAGGCTTGGTCTGGTGCTAAGCTTTGTGCCCTGCATCTGGACTGCATGTGTACTCCCATTCTAGTGACAGAGACCTTTGCTGCTGAGCTTCTAAGTTTCTTTCAGCTAGAAAATGTTCTGTTCTGTCTTTTGGAATATTCTGATGCACTAAAATTTGTTTAAAGTCATTATTTAAATGAATTTGGAGTGGCATGGAGGAGAAATTGGACCAATTCCTGTCTTTACTTTGCCATTGTGGCTCTATTTTCCTTAGTTTATGTTTTGAGAAATGAACTGCTTTATCCAGATAATTTAAATCCCTTTTTCCAATTTTGATGAAGAGAAATAATATGATGGAAATAGTGGTGGAACCATATCAGTAACCCTGAGATGAGCAGTAGTCTTGAAGACTTATCTTTAGGGAATCACTCTATCACACTATCAACTTTAATCATTAAACACAATCCATCTTGCGGATTCCTGGGGTAAGGAGAGTTATTGACATAATTTTCTTCCTTGATAACCAAACTAGTTGTTTCCTCTCACAAGAAAAAACCCTACCACTACATCATTTTAAGGTGACTTAAATAAAGTGTAGGAAGTATCCAGGATATTGGAGAATAAGTGTGGCAAGAATTCATTGGGGGATTACCTATAGTGTTTGTAATATGTTGGGTTTAATCATATAACTTGATAATTGAAAATGATTTTTATGTATATATTATATATATGTATACACACACACACACATATATACACATATATATGTATGTGCATGTGTGTATATTCCAAACTTTTATTCTTGCAGAAAAGCAGTTTTAGACAATGAAGGGGTTTGCCTAAGATGACTCAGAATCTGAGATGAAATTTGAATCAATCAGGTAAAATTAGGATGATGGTGATCATATTGAAAAATAGAGGGTATTTTAACACCCTCATTTTTAAAAATGGAATTACACATAAAACACAGAATAAGCTTTTCTGTCAATGTGGGAATTTAGCCATATTAACAGAATTAACAAAACATATTAACATATTAATAATCTGAAGTACAAAAAATCAAAGCAACAAGTTTAAAATCAATCCTTCAAAGATTAAATTATTGACACTTTGATACATTAGTTTTACAATCTATATTCATTGTCTACAATTATGGATCAGTGCTATAAAATACACCAGACAACCCACTAAGCAGGAAGTACTAAAATGCTGCGGAAGCATGATTTTCCACATTCCTAATTTGCATAAACAAGGTTCCTGGTGAAAGGTTTCTGTGAGAAGAAAGCTGGCCACCAATGGAAAGAAAAAAACAATAAGGAAGGGATGGTGAGAGAGAGGAGATACATAGATAAGATGTCCTACAAGGGATAGAGAAAAGGAAACTATTTTTCCTTAGACAATCCATGATGCCTGAGGTGGCCTTCATAATACAATTAAAACAAAACAAAACAAAACAAAACAAAACACCAGTATGCTTACAGTTTTTAAAATGAATAATGTTACAAAGTTACCTGTAGCATTTAGAGGTTAATTGACCTGCCCTGGAGCACAAAGTCAGTTTGTGTCTCAGACAGAAATTGAACCTGGGTCTTCCAGAGACACTAAAGTCTGTTTTTTATTTACGATGCAAAACCACTACATCATTATATAATGAAAAAGTGGTTAGCACAGTATGAAGAATTAATGGTCATTAGTATGACTAACGGATTGTAGTGGGTTAGTAATTAAGCTTGCTTTTTATTATATATAACCTGTTATTTAATAAACAGAATAAACTTTGATTTCCTAAAAAATCTCTTGTCAGCAAATTTCTAACACTGCTAATACAAAGTGTGTGTGTGTGTGTGTGTGTGTGTGTGTGTGTGTTTTCCCTTGAAGTAGACTGTGAAGCTAGATCAGGTAGAGTTAAGTCTTTCCATAGAGAAGATTACTGTCTTGAAATAAATGAAGGGAAGGAATATGATAATATGGGAAGGATGATTTATTTCTATAATTATTCTATGGCCTCCTAAAAGACATGTAAGCAAAAGATGGATTTAGAGAGTGAATATTGCCTGGATAAAATGAAAGTGTGATAGCATATAGGTAGGATAGTGTTGGAGTAGGTGAGTAGTGATGAGGTGCTGAGATAACAAAGGAACAAAGTATTTATTTTAAGATAGCAAAACTTGTAGGACTGTTTGTGCTATTAAATAAATAGATTAATATATTTTGTTGTGTGTTATTTTAATTCAATTTATCATACCCTTTCTATGTGCAGGACACTATAGTGTGCTAGGTGTTGGGGTTAAAAAAAAAAACTCCCTTTTAGAAACATTTTCTACAAAGGTTAAATAGTATAGCTTGCATCAAGATAAAGTTATATTAATTTTTCATCTTTCAGAATAGTTTATTTTTTTCCTAAGAAAGTTAAAACTCTGCAAAAACTGATGTATTTCCAAAAGGGCACAGGAAATAGAACTTTTATTATATGAGGAAAACTCTGACTTTTGTAAATTTTGCATTTGAAATCTACTTCATGTGGAATTCTGGTTTTGTTTTGTGAATTTGCTATAGCATTGACACAATGTATTTCAACACAGTTTAGATCATAAACATTTTCTTCAAAGGTGCCTAAGGAAGATTATTGCCACTACAAGAATCATGGCTCTGGGGATAGATGATTTAGCTTCATTCTGGGCAAACTACCAGGCAGAAGTCGACATTGAGGTCTTATGGTTAATGATGTCTTGGTGCAGAACTGCAATGTACAAAGGAAAACATTTTTCAATATGCATTTTAGTTTTGTTATTTATTCTGTTGTATTGTCCAGATGCATACACTAGTAATACAATATCTAAAACAGGAGTCATTTAAATGAAGGGAATATTTCTATCCTATGAAATCTATATTAAAAAACCCAATTTTTGGCAAATATTTATAATACCAAGGGTTGAAATGTTAAGTCTAAGAACAAGAGTATCCATGTCTAACGACAATTAAAATGCCACCAATTAAATGAATAGTAGCTTTGCTTTCTACATTCATGAAATGTAATCAATTGTTCAAGAATATACTTTTCAGATAACAGACCAATAAAACAAAATAGCATCGATGCCCTGACCCTGTGTAGAATGGATGGGCATTTGAGCTAAACTAGTAATTTGCTAAAAGCTGAAAAAAAAATGTGATGCCAGATAGAGGACATTGTTTTACTTTAGAAATATACCAAAAATGAGTTTATGGTGATTTTGGTTATATTGGTGAAGAAGGGATCCTGAAACTTTAAAACTCCTTGAAGGAGAGAATGTTCTTCAACTCTTCCTCAGTGAGAGACCAGCCCAGGGAATCAGATAAAGTAGTTAATCTAGGTGAGGTTGGTTCAGTCCTGAGCTAAAAGATACCAACCTATCGAATGAAATTAAATTCATTCAATTCTATTCAATTCAACTTCACCCACCAGCTTCATTGGGAGGGAACAGGCCTTGAAGTATAGCCAAAGACTTCCTTATAAAATTGGTAATTAAAAACTCATTTCTTTGCAGAGGTCCTGACATGCTAGCTATGCCATGCTTGCTGTGCCAAAGAAACCTCAGCCCACTGGAATAATATTCTCTTCCAGTGTTACCCTCTCTTTATCCTCACCTATTTCCCAATGAGACTTTATGACTCTCTGTCAGGATTTCTCTCTGCCTCTCTGCCAGGATTTCTCTATGCCTCTCTGCCAGAACTCCTCCACTGAGGAATTCACCTTTCTATTCTTGCATAGTAAAGGCTGACTTCCCATTACCTACAGTAAACCTCTTTTATCAATCTAGCTTTTTCATGTTTGTAAATTCCTTTACAGAGAATCTCTAAGCTTCCAAAAGGGCGTTCCCCCAAACTCCCTACCCTTGTGCTGAATCCCAAGGGGGTATAGGAGAGCCAAACCTCTTCATTTGATTGCCTGAACCCGAAACCTGCCACTAGACCATATCATTTAACTCCCTGACCACCAGAAACCCTAATCTAAACTCTAAATCTAGACCTTATCATTTGGTTCCCTGAAAGAGAACCCCAAAACCTAAACCTCATCACCAGGACTGAAAGTAGATGGATTCATAGTTGAAAACTGACAGACAACAACTTGTTTTCTAACAGAAATTTTTCTGCACTAAATTATCTCAAAGAAAATTTTTTTTCAATACATTTAAATCAACTTTTCATATACATTGAAATTCAGTTACATATTTTCAAAATCATTTAATTCAAAACTAAGGCTTTTACTTTTGTTTCAGATGGTCTCAAATTTAATTTATCCTCTTTCCCAATTCCTCTTCCTGTTAAGTAACGCTTTTTCTATTGTGACATTCTTAGATCTTTTCCATCAAATTTTATTTGTATATTTATTTGTATATGTATCCTACAAATACAAATATTTATTTGAGTACACATCCTATTCCTACTTCCATCACGTAGGGAGTTTTTAGAGGACAGGATCCCTTCTCTCTTTTCTTTTTTGAGAGGCAGTTGGGGTTAAATGGCTTACCCATGGTCACACAGGTGGTAAGTATTAAGTGTGTGAGACCCAATTTGAACTCAGGACTGCTGCTCTATTCAATGTGTCATGTAGATGCCTCTATTCCTCGGGACTGTCGAAGAGCTTTATGTAGAGTAGATACTTTATATTTGTTAAATTGAATTTAATCTAATTGAATAAATTCCTCATTCTACCTTGGAATGACCATTTTTCTCCATTTGTAGTGAAACTAAGCTCAAAGAAGCAAAGCACAAAAAACATCTCACGATAGGTACAGGAATTCCTTTCAAAATTACAGGAAGGCATATTTATCTCTGTGATTGTGAAATATAGTATATGCATATGAGATAAATTTCAGGTTATAAAATTTGTTTAAGGCAAGTCCAACAAAGGGGCACATGCTGTGTTTTTGATCAAAAATATTGTGAATGTGACTTTGTCATTTGGAATGACCAGAACTGATTTTTATTTCTACTGACAACCAGACTTTAAATATATTTTACATTGCTTAAATGACATTTTATTTTTATCTAGAAACACATGAAATGATACTGCTTAGATTATTTTTTAAAAAGATATCAATATAAGAAAGTCAGTTTGCAAAAATATTACTTTGGTCTAGCAATTCATCTTACAGACATTGCTGTGTCCTACCTTCCTATACCTCTAGCTAGTGTAAGGATTGGCACTAATTGCCATTGGTGTTGGCAGACTTGGGGAAAGTTCAGTTACAGAGAGTGGACATGACAACTAGACTTTCTCCTTCCAATTAACAACAAGCTTTCCAACAAAGGCTTGAAATGTTTGCTTAGTGCTGTGGCCAAATATTTATATGACTTAAGTTTGTACTTCTATAAAGAAGAAGTTTTAGTTTCCATGGCTACCATTTAATATTTTGCTTAAAATGTAAATAGACAATGACAACACTTCTCCAAGTCATATTTTAAATATACACACATGTAAATAAAATACAAATGTACATGCACATATATGTATTTGTGTTTGTATATTTTTCAAGATATTCAAGATTTCAAGATATTCAAGTGGCGATATAATACCTAGCACAACTTAGCACAATTAGGAATTCAAAACAAATATTCATCAGTGTCATGAATTCTATTCTAAATTCTATCTCTATTCTTTTCTCTTTGGGCAAATAATCTGTACCTTTGAATGTCAATCTCATTCTGTTTCAAGTAGGAAGAACATTTGTGAAAAATTCAACAAAAAGCACTATTGGAAATGATAGCCACTTCCATGTGCTCACCACTTCCATGCAAGGAGATGAGGTCTTTTTTCTCTAATGTACACTTTCATGAATACAAATTCCATATATCAATACCAATTATTAAATTGAGAAAATGGTAACATTCTGTTACCATTTGGCTTTCTATTAAAATTGAAAATATAAATGTTTATGGTAAGAAATATTGGTTGCTTCAGTTAATTTTCCCTTCCAAAGACTATTAAATCAGAAAACTGAGAACAATAAAAGACTTTGGTAGTCATCTAATCTAGAATTCTTACTTTTTATAGATGAAGAAATGGAGATCCAGATATGTTAAATGATTAGAAGTATATATATAAGTGAATAGAAGTAGCAAAATTAATCCATGAACAAGTCTCCACAGCCAGGGCTCTTTCCACTACACTAGGTACCTCCCAATTTCTTTGTAGAATATTCATAATGAAATTACATGTCATAGAATGAGACATACTGATCAAGTGGCCAAGATAAATGCTAAGAAAGGCATCAAAGTTGGTAAATTAAAGTCTCGATAAAGTCAGGAATGTTTATTACTATGGAATCTCCATTGGCACAAAGACTGTTTTCTTGGTATTAACAGTAGAAATTTGTATTACTCCTAGCTTGTAATAAATGCTTGTTAATTGAGCAATACAAGCTTAAACATGTAATGTTCCTGTTCTGCTTCTTTGAGGTTATCATGAGGGTTTACTGCTAAGTAAACCACCAAATTATTTCTCTTGTGTTATTTTATCTCAATTTTTAGGTAAGGAAAATGCATTTTTTCCTATGTAAACTTTTCTTCAGCCTTCTGGTTGCATGTGAATAACATACTAGATCTAGACTCAGAAAGACCAGAATTTTAATCTGATCTCAAATATAAATTTGTTATTATCTTAACCTTTTTGGCCTCAATATCCTTATTGGTAGGAGCCGACCACAAAGGACTGTTCTAAGTATCAAATGAAGTAACGCTTGAAATGCTTTGGAAATCATAAATAGTTATATAAATATTAGCAATTATTATTATTAGTTTCACTCATAATAATAATTATTATTATTTTAAAACTTCAGTAAGTATTGTTTTGTCTAACCTTACCCTAATTGAAAGAGGCTTTAGAGCTAGAAAGGCAGGATTAAAAAAAAAAAAAATCTTTTTCAAATTAAAAGTCCTGATTTACTTTTGTACAACTAAATGTAATGATTGTGTTACTCATAGGATCATAGGTTATTTATGCACATTTCCTTCCTTTGCCCCTAAGCAACTTCCCCACAAAAAAATAAAAACAAAAGCACTACATCAGATTCAAAATACTCAGTAAGCAATGTTCTATAGCATTAGCTAGAGATGGATCAATATACTATGGGTATAAGACTAGAAAAGGTAATCATTTAGCTTAATAGTGGAAAAGTAAAAGAATAATTTCACAAAGAAAGAAGGGCTATGAGCAAAAAGTCAGTCCATAGAGTGTAAAATAAGAGGTCAAAAGTTTTCAAGAAGTTTTAGCAAGGCTGGAGGCAAAGGAGTACATGGAGAATATAGTAGCAGAACTCAAGGTCACAGGCTGAAATAATCGATAGCTAAAACAAGGATCAACCAAATTTACAATGTGAGAGTTAGGAGCTTATTTAAAGACTTTGCCATACTTTGTTAAATTCAGCGTTTTAAGGTTGTCTGGAAGCTTAAAGTCAAGACACAAGGACCTAACCACACCTACCTGATTTCTGTAACATTCTATTTAGCTTACCTTGCAATCCTCCAGAATGAAAAAAAGCTGTGTTAGCAACAGCCTCAGGCAGGAATTTATTTAAAAGCTTCACTTGGTCCTAGATAATGTTTCTAATACCTTTTGATAGAGAGGAAAAAAAAAATCATTTCTTGACCTCCCCCCTTCCCCCTTTTTATACATTTTTGATTATTATCCAAACCTCTTTCCTTTGAGAAATAAAAGATGTAAAAGAAAGAGAAGATTTAGGGTCTACAGAATAAAATGGACACATTCATACTAATACACAGCACAGTTTCTTTGAATGACATTGATTGTATCTTTAGTAATCTTAATGTCTTTGATTTGATCATTATTTCTGTCAATTTCCTTTTTCTAGCTACCACATTAATGTATTTGATATTTTGAATATCTGAAGAATCATATTCATGTAGACATTAAAAACTGAACAAGTCTTTCTTTTGTGAATGAAAAGAATTTCTTTATGTTTCAGAAATAAAATCATTCTTCCAATCTTATTGTTAATTGTTTGATTGTTAGTCTCAACTTTTTATAGTATTCCTTAAACTATTTATTTGTGATGAATTATGTATGATGTCAGTGTTATTAATATCTACAAGTCTTTACATTTTCTTCAGAATAAAATATCTATTTTTTCAAATAAAAATAAGCTTCATACAATTAAATTGTTACTCCTTCTTAGACCATTGGTTAGTTATCTTTAAATGTTGTTTTTTCTTATGTTCCACCCCCTCACCCCCACCCCAAGATATTCATTGGTTCCCAGGATTAGTTCAGTGGTTACTATTGCTCACTTCTGCAAGATTCTGTGAGCTATGTGCTTGTAGGGCCTCTATTCTCTTTATTCTGTGTTCAGGAGATGTTCTGAGTCTAGGTATTAATTGTTACCCATAAATAAGAAGAGTAACCTCTACCATATTAGAGTCTAGTTTAAACTGCTGTTTTAGGAAGGCGTCGTTTTTATGCCAGACTAGTCAAAAAACCATTAGTTGTTCTTTTTTTTGTTTGTTCGTTTTATTTTTTTCCTCCCATTTAAGAAATGTCTTTTTTAGAGCCTTGATTGTAATAGGACAAGTAGTTGGTGACATTGTTTCTCTTAATTAAGATGTTAAATACTTGAGGGTAAGAAACAATTTGTTGTCTTTCTTTTCTTTCTTTCTCCAGCATTTAGTACAGTGTCTGGCAACTTGGTAAGGGAATGGTTGACTTTCTAACAAACAAGAGTACATCCTTCCATGGATGGAACATAACAGCCATCATGTGTAAACAGTGCATATGTGTTTTGTTTTTACCTAAATTTCTAGCTCATCAATGGTAGGGTTTTGCTTCAAATCCCCTATTTGATTTGTTGTTAGATATTCCCTGTAATTCTTGATTAATTGTTTTATGAAAATGATAGGAATATAAAATTTAAACTGGAAGAATATTAGAAACCTTGTATTCTAATACAGTTCAGTTATGTATATATATATATGTATATATATATGTATATATGTATAGTAGGATAGTACACACACACACACACACACACACACACACACACACATATATATATATATATATATATATGTATGTATATATGTATAGTAGGATGCCTGGAGGTAAAGGAAGAGATTTGTGGGAATGATTTACTTTTACTTTTTTAGGGATCCCTAAATATTGGAAGTTTTACCATGAAAATGAATCTGAGCAAGCATGAAGTCAAGTGGACATGTTGATTTTCTTACCCCTACTTAGTTGTGTTCCTACCATCATTTTGCTTAAGTAGTAACAAATTGAAATCTATAAAGATATTTCTTTGATACAGAGTAATCTTAAGATGAAGTAAGATGAATTTAGAGAGTTACCTTGAGTAATTGAAGCTGATTTGGAATCATATAAAAAGTCCTTTGGCTTGAGAATAGAAAGAGGAGAGAAATGCATTTTTTGAAAGAGGGATGTAAAGCTTTTCTTTGATAGTTAAGCCATTCCCAATTTTATTGGATGCAGCATAGTGAGCATTGGGAGGAAAAGGTTATTGGGTTATTTGTGAGTCTGGAGATTGATTTTTACCAGAGATCTTAGTTCTTTGAAGGGGATATCTCAGTTATTTTTCTGGTATTCAGAGCAGACTATCTGAACAGATTGTTTATTGTTTTTAAATATGTAGGGATGAGATACTTGAATGTCTACCTCTTCTTAATTTTTTACACATTTTCATTAAATTACATTTAAAATGCCATTCTTAATATTATCTCTTTTCACCTTTGTGCTGCTTTGATCTACAGATGGTAAATTCTTTGAGAAAACAAGTATAGATTTATTTTAGTGATTCAGAGAAATGATATTACCCTTAAACAAACTCTAGAGGAAAATCTATCCAGACTACTTGTGTATTGTTGGGTATAAGTATATAGGAAAGCAAAACACAGAGCCATTAAAACAAATCCTGGATTGCCTGTCTCATAGAGCCTCTATCACATTTTCTGGTAACTGCCATGGCACTTGGAGATGCCTTGACATCTGTCTCTGAAAAACAGGCTACAGAAGAGTTAGTTTGCATTTGGCACTTATGGGGATGAGTCTTGTTTGTATAGATTATTTGTATTCACTGTTCTCCTTGGTAAGAAAATGTGTGTAAAATTAGAGAAGAAATAATTTTGAGGATGAGAAGTAATCAACTTGCCTTGGGTGAGGTGCTAGAAATCCAGAACTACACAAATAAATTAATTATTTGAAATGTTTGTTACTTCAATAAAATACTAAAATCAAACCAAAAAAAAAATACAACATCTTGTCTCAAATGAGAGAAGACATGATTCTTCTGATATGTAACTCCTACAACCCCTCTTTCCTAACTAGAATTATATATATATTGATTCTTTAAAAATATAGTATATAAGTGTTTCTCTAATGTAAGGAATGCTGTTTATAGATCTTACTGCAGGGCACTCTGGGTCTTAAAGGGTGGTAGGCTGAGAAGAAATCTTGTTGTTTTCCATTACCTACTGCATAGTTACTAGGGTAGAAATGAGATGAATGTGTTTTGTGATTTCTAGTAACCAAGGCTGTTGTTGCAAGATTGCCAGTAATTATTTATTATTGCTGATATGCAAGGTATTCTTTTTATTGTCAGCCTAAGTTGAATATATTTTAGTAAAGCCATGTTGCTGTTGGGCATTGATTGTGGAAGAGGAATATATTCAAATGATAAAGAAAGATGGTTGAAGAGATTTAAAAGACTGGTGGTATAATACAAGAAAATTGTGATATGCCTTGAGTTTGACATACCTCAAGCAAAATGAACTCAAGGAGCGATCCGAATAAAGGAGGAGGCAGGCTTTTGAAACTATTATTTTGGAAGTATTATTATTATTGGGTTTTTCTTTTTTGGTCTTACTTTTCTTTGAAATTGTACATTTTTTTTCTTTTGTTCTTAGGAATTTATTATTATTATTACTATTGTTATAGAAAATATAAGAAAGAGTTATTTTAGAAAGAACTGGTTAAGATAGAAGCTAGAGCCTGCTTTGGACCATAAACTACCTTAACTTCCCTGTACTTCAGTTTCTTCATCTGTAAAATGGAGACAATATTAACTCTTACTTCTTAGAACTGTTAGCACAAAATAAGATAATATTTGTAAACCTTAAAGTCATATATAAATATTATGACAATTATTGTTGTTGTTATATCACCCACATCCTTCTTTATTGCTATTAGTGGGTTATTTGAATAAATGAGATCTTTCCTTAAACCCCAAAATCTTGAAGGTAAAGTCCATATCATTTTGTCCTGTTCCCTTTTTAAAATGTGTATTTGTGTGATTGTGAATAGTGGATATGTAACATAATTAACTCCAGGGTTCCCTGACAGGGATGATTCTGTCTGCAGACATTGCTGTTGTTTTCTGAAAATATGCCTTTAGGACATTTGTATAGGCTAAACTCATTTTGCACAGTGCTTTGAATGCACAATAACCCATGTAAATGAGCAGTAAATAGATGCTGTTGATTAATATCAATAATCTTAAAATGAAGGAAATAAAAAATTAAAAAAAAATACTATGGTTCCATACTGGTGATTTTCTCTGCCAAGCATATGATATTTGTATATAAAAAAAAAGTCCTGGTGAGTAGCTAATTAGATTTTTGTAAGCCTATTAAACAGTTTGAAGTTGGTAGGCTTTAATTTCTAGATATTATGTTTATTATTATTACCGTCATCTCTCTTGATAAAGGATTTAATTGCATCTGGTCCACACATGAGAATAATTTCACTTTGTAAAGTAGAAGTATGGTCATCTGCTCACCAAATCTTCTCATGATCCCCCCTTTTTTTTTTTTGATAGCAAAAATATTGAGCAATAGTTCCTAATCATTATCAAATATAGACTATTGCTTGCAGACCTAATCCTCATTCTAAATTTTCCCTAACCTGGCTGATATATTTCACTTGCAATTTTTCTACTATTGATTACAAAAATTCTACCATGCTCTTAAACTAAAATATTAAGATTGTTTTAAGTTACTAACTTTCTTCTCTTAGCCAAGACTTGTTAATCTGGCTATATGTTTCTGTGAACAAAGGGACAGAGGACTGTATATTACTTCGGAGAATATGAGGTTTAAGACATTGAGGGAATAGAAGAGGAGTCAATAAAGCAAAGAAGGGACAATGAAATAAGTGGGAAAAGGACTGAGCCATGTAGGTGTCTTACAAGTCAAGTGAGTATAGAGTGTCAACTTGGGCTTTGTAATGACTATAGATATAATGGAATTTACTTTCTTTATAGTAGCACACACTGTAGTAACATAATAACCAATCAGAAGAAATTCTGAAGCCCAGATCGATGATCCTTTGTGAGTGAATTACAGCTGAATTAGGGGATGTCTATAGCTGCCAGAAATCACAGAACCATTTTTGACCAGCTCAAGAACAATTTTTAATTACAGCTACACAATCAAGACCTTGCTTGGGACTTTCTTAACATTCTGCTTCCTGGCTTATTGTGTCTAAAGAAGTTTTTTCTCTTAATCCCTGCTCCCTGACCCAAAGCTTCAAAAAACTATTTCTATCTATCTCTTTTCTATATATCCTTTAAGCAGCTGAGAATTCTCTGTCTCTGTCTATTATGTCTTTATTTCAGTCTCTCTCCTATATTGCATTTTTTTTTATTGTAAGCACTTCTCCAATAATAAATGCTTTGTAATTTGCTATTGCACTCTGTTTTATTTAAGTTTTTATTTCTGTTTTCATTTTTCATTCATTGTTTTTGGGTCTGTGGGCTTACTTTAACAAGATTCCAGAAAATGGTGGTTCACCAAGTCAAATGCTCTTAAAAACGTAATGTAAATGAAAAAATTCTATTTTACAACAAGAAGAGTGATTATGACTTTTAAAGCACCAATTTCTTTTTTTATTAGTTTTTTCTATTTTTAAAACATATACATGGATAATTTTCTAGCATTGATCCTTGCAAAACGTTGTGTTCCAATTTTCCCCTCCTTCCCTCCACCCTCTCCTCTAGATGGCAAGTAATTTAAAATATGTAAAACACCAATTTCAGCAGAGTAGTTGAGATGGAAGGCCTATTGTGAGGTATCCATAAATGATGAGGAGATAGTTATAATTTAGCTCTTCTTGTTGATTCTATGAACAATAAAACAACAATTGGTAGCATTTACATAGTCCTTTTAAGATTTGCAAGGTGAACTGAAAAATTCTTTGGTGCTTGCTAGAAATTTTCTCATATTATGTGTTTCTTCTTTTGTCTAATTAGAGAACTACTAGAAAGTAAATAGTCTAGATAATAAAATTAATAAAAATTTTCTAATTTTTTCAATGATAAAACATTTTAAACATATTAATTTGTTGAAGGATTAGGATTATTTTATGCAAGAGAAAATATAGCTTTAAAATTCATCAGTTTAGAGAAAATCCATATAAATATGCATAGAACATAAGGCAAATTCCATTGACTCTTTTCTTTCCCCTTTAGGAATTATTTTTATAGAATTGTAAAGTTTGAAAAATTTTTCCTCATGAAAATCCAATAAGATAGAAAGAACAACTACTATTGTCCACATTTTAGGGATGAGGAAACTGGGGCTCAGAAAGATTAAATGATTCACAGAACTCAAAAGTCTACTTTAGCCATTCTTGTTCAATGATTGCATATATTAAATATATGGGCAACCTGAAATGTAAATTCATTAGTAATTTCCTGAATCTTCTTTATTCACATTAGCAAAAAGAGCTAAAGACTTGTCATTCAAATATTATGTCTCTTTTTATCTGAGATTGGTAACTAAGATATCAAAAAATTAACCTAGTTTTGCATCTCTCTATACAACTCAGCCTGGGAATATTTCCAGAAAATCCATTTCTACAATTTTAAGCTTTTTGAGTACAAAGAAATATTTTTAAAAAAGATTTATTTTCTTTCTAAAGGTTCTTTCTACTACTTCAAGACCATATATCACTCTCACTAATTCTAATTATGGTATCTAGCTTTGTTCCTAAAAAGAATAGCCCTATATCTGGCATATATATTTCTGCTTTCATTAAATATACTTAAAGCTTACATTATTCCTTGTTCATGCTTTTTTTTCAACTTTCTTTCTTCTTATACTTTATCCTTAAAGCTAAGTAGATTTATCAGAAAGTAAAATGGCTAGTAACACCCTGAGGCATAGAAATCTAAAATGATGAAAAATAAAATGTCCTCAAATAAGAAAAGATGTAATCACATTCTTAGGTGTAAGTTCTATCCAAGCAATCTTTATGGTGGACAAAAATGAGGAGCCCCTCAGATATGTTAGTAAATGATTAATGTGATGCAAAAGGGAAGTGAAGAGAATAGATAGTGGTTTTTAAAAGGGTTTTATTTAATTTTTTAAAGAACAATTTATAAAGTGATCATTAAAACAATTGTACCTTGAAATTTGAAGAGATCTCCATGAAATTATTATCTTTCCTTTTTTAGCTTCACGACAAGAAAAGACTTAAAATCAGTCTTTATAATTAATGCCCAGGACCAAAATCCCTCAATTCTAGTCAGTATCAGAAGATCATAGAACCTTAAGACAGAGGGAACTTAGACATGTCATCCAACTTATTTATTTTATAGATAAAGAAAATCAGGTCTTGAGAGAATGTGTGAGGTATTAATCTGAATCTCTTTCTTCCTTAAGTTCTCTCCACTACTTTTTCAGCCACTCTTATTATATAGGAAAGTATATTTATGCCATCTTAATCTAGAGAAATTCTTAAGGGAATTTTCAGGTTTAATTATTAGACTGAAAGCTCTTAAAGGCAGGACAATATCTTACTCCATATTTGATTCCCAATTGTTTAGAATAACTTTCAAATAAGTAAAAACTAAAGGATAAACAATTCTGACCAGAGATAAAGAGAATAAATAACCAAACGACCTTTTTCAATGTTTTCTATATGTGCAACACACTTAGTTCTTAGCTCAAACTAGCTTCTATTGTTAACATGTTTGAACCTATAATTCCCAGCCACAAATTATGTCTCTATCTCCATCTTCATTTCTACTTCCATTCTAATGGAATGAAACAGGAACTATTACCAAATTTGATAGACGAAGCTTTCTTACTTTATCTACTAGACAACCACTCAAACTACTTCCCAGTCATGTCCCAACATGGGCATTCTTTACCCCTTCCACATTTATGTTTAACTTTTTATACATTAATGTATTATTCCTCCTTCCCCAATTTCAACATGAGCTCCTTGAGGATCATCATTTCATTTGCTTTGATATTTATCTCATTCCCAGAACTTAGTAACCTCTCTTGCACATTGTTATTGTTGTTATTGCTATTCTTCTTGTTGTTGTACAGTGGTGTCTGACGACATGACCCTAGATATTTTTCCAAGAGTTTTCTTGGCAATGATACTGCAGTGGTTTACCATTTCCTTCTGTATACTAGCACATAATAAACACTTATTAAATTCTCTCTTCTCTTTTTTTTCCTCCATCTCCACATCCCCTCTTATTTTTTCTCCCTTATAGCTAGGAAGTTTCCTGAGAGACTTGTATGTCTTAAATTTCTTTTCATGCCTGACATTCAACATAGGACTCAAACAATAGCTCATGATAAATTCACTTATGGATAGGTTTGAACCCAGTTGAGTGTCTTAAAAAAATCATATCCATTTCTCACCTGTACCAAACCATCTTAATTTGCTTGCCACCAGTGAAAACAAAACTATTTGTAAAGTTTATTAGATTTTCATCTGAAGATTAGGTAGTCATGCTCTGAACAGTTATAGATGCTATGATATAAATAAAGCAATTTTTAAAATGTTTTCTCTGCTCAAGTTTCCCTAAGGCTCTGTCCCCCTCGGTCTCAGCCAGAAACATGTGTTATTTCAAACAAAACAAAAACTCAAAGCAAAATGAAACCAAACAAAAAATCCCTCAAAACCAGAAGTCATTTATGAAAAGCTTTCGTTTCTTCCATCATCCTCTCACTTCAGATATTTCATCTACTAGCTCCTACCTTCATACCCTGTCTAAGATAGAGATGACTTTTCATTTTCATCCTGTTGCTCATGGTTTGTCTTCACTCTCATTCCTATTTTATCTCTCCCTTTCAGCTGGGTCCTTCTCTGTACATTAAGAAATACTCCCTTGTCTTTCTCATATTTAAAAATAAAACAAACAAACATAAAAAATCCTTCTCACATCACTCCACCCTCGATGGCTATCATTCTGTATCTGTCCTATCTTCCACAGCTAAGAATCTTGAAAAGCTTTCTGTGTGTTGTACTAGGTGTCTCCATTTCCTTTCCCCTTATTCTGTTAAAAATCCTATCATTCCAGTGAAACCTACATTTTCAAATTACTGATACTCTCCCTAAATTGCAATAGCTGATAATATTTTCTCAATCCTCATCATCTTGATCTCTCTTTAGCATTTGACACTTTTGCTCAATACTTACATCTGGATCTTTTCTCCTCATGAGGTCTGTATAACTTCTTCTGGTTCTTTATTGATCTCATTTTTTTTTGGCTGATTCTTTCTGCAAATCATACTCATACATCCATAGCTATCTCCCCAGGTCTGTTCTGTGTCTTTTTTTTTTTTTTTTTCCTTTCTCTAATCTCCTGGCTTGCGATTTTATCAGCTTCCATGGGTTCAATGTTCATTTCTACAAAGATGATTACCAGATCTATTTATCTAGTATGTTCTTCTCTTCTGTGTTCTAGTGCTGTCACCATCTACCTTTTAGATATCTTAAATTTGAGGTGCTAAAGGAATCTCAAACTTAACATTTCCAAAACAGAATTAATTTTTCTTTTCAATTTCACTTTTTCTTTCCTCACTGCCATTTCCCTTTCCTTAATTTCCTTACTACTACTGAGAGTACTACCATGCTTCTTTAACTATTGGTCATAACCTTGATATAATTTTTGATTCCTCAATTGTCTTAGATATCCAATCCATTTCCAATTCTTGTCATATTTTTTATCACAGCATTTCTTATAAACTTTCTTTTTTTTTCCATTTACACAATCATTATCCTGGTTCAGGCCTTCATTATCTTTAGCCTGGACTATTTTAATAACTTTTTAAGAGTTTCCTTTCCCCAAGTCTCTATCTTCACTCAACTGCCAAGGTATTCCCTTCCCCAAAAGGTGCCTATGACATCACAATGACCTCAATGTCTTTCTTTATAAACTCCTTTGTTTGATATTTGAGTAACTAGGAGGTAGAGTTAGATAGAACACTGAACTCAGAAAGACCTGAGTTAAAATCCTGATTTGTACATTTACTAGTATTACTATTACCACCACCACATCACCATCACTACTAGTATTTCTTTGAAATTTAAAGCTCTTCCCATACAGGCCTCTTCACACCTTTCCAAAGTTCTTACATTTATTTTCCTTTACCTATTCTGCATTTCAATAACATCAGTCTGCTGATGGTTCATCCCACAAGCCACTATCCCCGGTCTTTGTGCCTTTGCACTAGCTATGCCTCAGGACTAGAATGCTCACTTATCCCTCTTTGATTTCATGAATTTCTTCAAAATTTAGATGAAATACAGAATTCTGCAGGAAGCCCTTCTTAGTCAACCTAGCTAATAATACGTATGCTTTCCAGAGTGCCTTTCATCTACAGTATATATATTTTATATCTATCTAAATTTTACATGTCTCCTTCCTCAGAATGTAAGTTATTGATGGCAAGGAATGGTGTTTCCCCCAATTTTTGTATTTTTTAATATTTAGTACAGTACATTAATAAGCATAAGATCCATAATAAGAACAGAATAAATTGACTTGATTATACAAGGCACATTTTCTAATTGCTTCTGATTTCCAGTTTTCAAAAATTTCCTTTCTTGAATCGTAGTAATTTTGGTGCTAGTGGTTAGAAAAAGCTAAATAATAATAATAACATAATTTTAGAGACGTCTCTGAAGTTTTCAAAAATACTTTGAATACATTGTCTTGTTTCATCTTTACAAGTAATCCTGTGAAGTAAGTGCCACAGATAATTGAGATATAGAAACTGATCAAGAAAAGTCCAGTAGATTTCCCCCCACTTCTCCCCAACATGTTCACATAAATAATGTTTAAGAAGTGAGAATTTGAATTCAGGTCTTTCCTGAAGTCCAAGTGCTATGTTGCCTTTCTAAAACTATGAAAATTCCTTGGCTGCTTGGCTGACAGGGAATTTTCTGTCTAATAGCCAGTGCCCTGATCCAAACCTTTCATTTATTTCTAAGTTCTCTTACTTCCACTTACCCATAGCAGACCCTAAAACTGAAATCCTTTTCCAGTGAATTTCTTGATTTCTTGAATGATTTATCCATATACTAGTGTACTAACAAATAGCCTTCTTATGATACATGAAAAAACAAACAAACATATCATCAATAAGCCTTGCTTATACTTAGCTTTAGATATGCATGCTGAAGGAATGTGAGATGACAGATAGAATCATTTGTCTCATATATCACCATTGGTGGTTCTATAAGATGGATTATATGCAAGGGAATAAACATAAATGTCTTTCAACAGCATTTGAGAAGCTGAAAGAATATTATTCAACATTTGATCAATAAGAGTGCCATTGGACATAAGTATAATACTATTATGTTGCAATATAAAGGTGAAAGAAAAATCTCACAAAATAATTTTTGGATGACAGCTGAATAAATTAAACTCTTGTATCAAGAGGGAAATTTCTCAATATATGTCCACACTAAAGCTACTATCTAAGTGGGGAATAGCAAGCTAGATAGTCTAGTTTCAGTTATTTTTTAAGTGCTTATTCAATATTTACATGATCAAAGTTTCTCTCTCTTTAAGGTTGCTTGACCAGATTGATAGGTTGAGTAGTCCATTCCTAGAGTTAAGAGTATCTCACACAGGGTGTAACTGGATTTTGATTAAACATTCTATGGTCTATAATTATAACAGAATTTTATTATACCATAAAATTATGAATATGAAGAATTTCGAGATGCATGGGGGAAAAAAGTGATGATTTTGATGTTCTCTGGAATGAATGATCCAGATCTGGGAAATAATATTTAAACTATTGTAATAATGGAAATGAAAAAAACATTAAAATAAAGCTGAATACTGGGCACTTTCAATGACTGGGCTTAATCTAAGAGAAATCATTAAGAAACGTACCTCCTTATTTTTTGTGGTTTCTGGAGAAGAGGGAGAGACATGGTTGAACAATGGCTTATAACCTTTTAGATATGGTCACTATGTTGGTTTTACTTAAATTTGTTGTTGTTGCTACAAAAGATTTGTGAAGAAAAGAAGAAGATAAAGGACATTCAGAAATGCTTGTAATATATAAAATAAAAAACCAAAGAATGTCAATGAAATATAAAAAGAAAATGGCTCACATATATAGGGCCTTAAATTAATCAAGTATGCATAAAGGAAACAAGATAGTGAATCTAAGAGAGTTCAAAGGATTTTGTCTCTTCTTTCTATTACTGTTTTATTTGCTTTTCATGAAGATTTATATTTCTGGAGCAGTCAGAATATTTCTTACAAGCAAATATTTGTGTTCTCTAAACTTTATGGCAAATATCATTTAATTCCATGTCTCTATGACATGGACTTGAGGAAGGGTAAGCTTTAAGTTGATTCACATAAATGTTGAATGTGATTTCTTTTGATTGTGGCTGGGTGTTTCTTTCCTCCCCCAGAAGAGAAAAAAAATGTGTGGAGAAGTTAACAAAGCTTTAATGGGAGAATAAGTATATTTTGATAATGTAATTTACAATTAGACAAATGAATATTTGACATTTATTAAATAATATATAGGCCTTTGCCTTCAAGATTGAGATAAATGTCCTCTAAAGCACTTTCTAGATCTAAGTAGATTATCCAATCATTCTAATCTAAAAGACCAAAAATGGAGAAAGAAAATCAGCACAAACACATTTAGTGATGACAAGTGACCATTGAAACAAATGTGTCAAATGTCCCTGCAATGGGTGGGATTAATTAACAAAAATCTACTGCAAAATGTGAGTACAGAGAAAAGTTGAGAAGAAATGAAAAATATAATGTAATAAAAAGAAGGCAAGGGTAGGAGATAGAAGACTCAGTGCCTGAACAGAGAGTTTGAGACAGATTCAAGCATTTTTAGTAAAGAGGAGGGGTGAAGGGCTAGATAATATCTGAGCATGTGTTGATTATTACCCTAAGGTTTGAGATACACAGAGGAGAATGACATGACCTTCAGCAATTGAAAAATTGGCCAGAATGGAAGACTTAAGGGAAAATGAAAGGCATTCTATCTTACCTCAATGTAATCTCAGTCCATGGCAGGACATCTGGGGACACAAAATTCCTCATTCTGCACTATAACTCACAACAACTTCATATAGACAATATATTCTGTTCATTTTTATTGTACATATAGTATTTCAGTATTTTTTTCTCTGTGCCTGTTGATTTGTGTACTTGGTTGTGTGTATGCAGTCTAATACCCATGAAGGACAAACTCTACCTCACATCTCTATGAACACTCCAAAAGGATAAAAATGCTTTATGTGGGACTGTCATCTAAGTATGATCTATAACTCTCTAGGCCCATGAAATGGCTTTTATCAGAGTTCCAAACGGGGAATGTTCATTTATATCCTTCTACCTTTCACCTCCCACTTCCCACATTGATTAAAAGATGTTCTAGATAACGTTTGTATTTCTTAGGTCCAAGAGCAGCAGTTTATGGAATGACTCAACACTAATAAATAGGTTAATTCTCTTTCCCTTTTATTTCAGATTAAAGTAAATCTATTGGCAAGGGAATTGTTTTAAGTAGTCAACTTTTGAGAGGTTAACATCCCCAGATTTTATAATGAAATTATGAGTCAAAAAGATTTAAAACATACTTTTAAAATAAAACTACCAACTCAAGTAAAATTAAAGGCAGAATCTGTAAGCTTTATATATGAAGATAAAGGAATAAGTGCCTATCCTGTGCCTTGAAGGTTGTATGGTATCATTCAAATTGCTAAAGCATATGAGTAAGGTCATTATTTTCAGTTCAAATCATTATTCTGTATTATATTTAAATTGGTTAAACATATATCTAGAAGTGAAGAAATTCATAATAGACAGATTGAGAGACTTTAAAATAATTCACTGTCAAGTAGATTTTATGGGGGAAATAGACCTCAGCTGTACTTTTAAAAATCTATCAATAAATATTCTTAGAGTTTTTCTAGGACATCAGTTTTATTAAAAATAATGAAATGATACTTTCCTTTTCAAATGTCCCAAGGACTTCGGGGACAGCATTCTAGACCAATGTTATCAAACTCAAATAGAAAGAGGAGAGGGTACTAAATCTTATATAAAGATCCCCAAAGATGCATGTTGACTTAGAAAACTAAAGTTGCTATTATCTATGTTCTCTTATATTTTTGTTTGTAAAATATTTCCCAATTTACATTTTAATCCATTTTAGGATACACTCAATAGTTTTGTTATACCCCTTAACATTGTCCTGGATACCCCTGTTACAGATCTATGCTCTAAATAACACTGGATCAAGAGCTATTAGGTGGGTGGGAGTGTAGAATAGTAAAAAAAAAAAAAAAAGTATTTTAATGTATGAATAGTGTGTTGGATCTCATGACAGATATGGGCCCAAATGCTGTTCTTCTCTCACACTATGACCATAAGCAGAATCTTATGATTCTGAACCTCTCTGAATCTTAATTTCTTCATCATAAAATGGGGATAAGAGAAAATGTGGAACCTATTTCAAGGGATATTATGAGGTTTTGATGAGATAATGTATAAAAAATGTTTTTCAGACTCCACTTAAAGTCACAGTTATTTAATGAAGCACATAGTGCTACTATCCTAACTTCATAGTCAGTACTTCAGTACTTTGTCTGTTACATCATGCTGCCTCTCAACATCATAGCTTCTTGAAGTTCTCTCTTTATATTCCTTTCTGTCTCTCTCTATAAGTGTGTGTATATATAATTAATATCTATATATCTATTACATGTCTTTGTCTATCTACTAAATAGTCTCCTATTCAAGATACAAATATTTTCATATATGCAGGTGTCTATGTTTGTGTATGTCTGTGTATATATATGTGTGTGTGTGTGTGTGTGTATGTGTGTAAAAATTTGTTAGCTTTATGCATGCCAATTCAGAGATATTTGGTAAATCACTACATTAATTAATTTTTGGTACCTAGCTAATTAAGAATGAATCCAAAATATTTATTCTTTTATGATTTTTACTGCACTCACATCATTTTCTATTAAGCTTTCCTGAATTATTTCATTTGTGGACAATTTGGAATACTCCTGCAATATAAATATTGGATCAGAAATAGCCATTCTATCAAGATAATATACATGGCTGGTCAAATTAATATGCATTATCATTTTTAAAATTTGCCAATTGAATATGTGTTATAACAAGTGATATCCCAATCTTATTGTTTCCCCAATCTGTAGAATGGGTAAAATAAAACCTATTTTTCATTATTTCAGAGCTAATCAACTTTTCAAACTTATTATTCACATTATTTCTTGTTCCTTAATAGCTAGACCAGAGTTGTCAAGGAAAAATAAATCTAGTTCAGTAAATGTGAATTGTCTGTTGTGAACATTGGTCCAAGTAGAACAGGGCAAGGCAAGCCCCAAGCACAAGAGTAGCCTATTTGATTTTGTTGCACCTATATGTCCCTTTCCTACTTTTCTTTACTTGCTAAAACCTCCATCTGGCATATAGTTAATACAAGGCCTTATAAATAATTGAAACTCATTTTATAAAACTGCTTAGATATTTTTACTTGATTAATTTTCTTTTTCTATTTCTTTGATACATTTGATGAAAACACCTGAAAGTGTTAAGATTTATAAAATAATATCTTTTAAAGCAAACCACATATTCATATATATATGTGAATATGAATATATGTATATATATATATTTAATTGAGAGAGTAAAATGGTATGTTAGACCTCTCTTTGTCTAGGATTCAATCATTAATCATCATTTGAACAATACATTTTCTGATTTTACCAAGAATTGTTGTCAAGTTAACTGAATTATAGCTTGTAAACTCTCCCATGTTTTGTTTTTCTGTTTCCCCAATTCAGTCATATTTTATCTCATTCTCCATGATTTTTTGGGGGAATGGCTCAATAACCATATCTGCCAATTGTTTTGAAAAATGGTAAAATTAACTTGAAAAGGCTAGCAAAATATACTCATCTCATTGCCATGGAGAAAATAATCACTATTATTTTAATTGCCAATTATTACAATAATAACAACAACAACAACAAAAATCAAAGGAATCACATTAGTCCCTTGGAGGAATTATATATGAAAACAAATGGAGGGATATGGACAGGAGCTTCATAGTCTTGAAATGGCTGGAATTGTTATGTATGAGACCAGGTGACACAATGAAATATTTATTCTTTCATGTCAAAACATTGACAAGCACTTACTATATGCCAGGAATTCTACTGAATTTTGAGGACACAAACACACAATTTTAAGACTTTGGAAGAAATTATACTAGATGATGAAAATGAAAAGATTAAAAAAGAGGGGCAGCTAGGTGGTACAGTGGATAGAGCACCAGCCCTGAAGTCAGGAGGCCCTGAGTTCAAATCTAGTCTCAAAACACTTAACACTTCCTAGCTGTGTGACCCTGAACAAGAATGAGAAGTAATAATAACTAACTTCTATAAAGCACTTGGAGGATTGCATAGCATTTTCAGAAGTATTGACAGTGAGTTAATCATTTTACTCTTGAAAAATATATATAATAGAATAATAGATCATTACTAAGAATAATAGGATTGTTTTACCTCAGGGGGAAAAACAAGGAGAAGGGAAAGGGATCAAACATTTATTGAGCACCTACTCTGTGACCATTCTTGCACTAAGGAATTTTACAATATTACTTTATCTGATGGTCACAATAATCATGTGAAACAGGTACTACTGATCTCCATTTTACAGGTGAGAAAATTGAGGCAGACGGAAATTAAGTACTTTGTCTAAGGTCATACACTTAGCAAGTATTTCGGGGCAAATTTAAACTCAGATCTTTTTCAAGACTCAAACTCCATTCATTCTTTCAAGTAGCTTTTTGAAAGGATTTCCTATTCTATTAAATTTATGTCATTATTTCATTTAAAAATCTTCTCCAGACATATTTGCATTTTACAAGGCTATCCATTCTTTTTAACTAAAGGAATAATTTATTAAATGATTTCAACCAAAATCAGAGTTCACTTATCAAATTATATTTATTTTGAAGGTTGCCAATTCTATTTATATAACAGATTTCTAGTTTCTGAAAAAGAATGAGAAGTAATAATAACTCACTTCTATAAAGCACTTTGAGGACTGCATAGCATTTTCAGAAGTATTGACAGTGACTTAATCATTTTACTCTTGAAAAATATATATAATAGAATAATGGATCATTATTAAGAATAATATGATTGTTTATCATATGGCCATTTTTGTTGTATTTTAGAGGAGGTTTTTACTATGTTTTATTAATTATAAGATATTTATATTGCTTTTCCAGTATTCCTCAGTTTGTCAATAACTTTGACAAAAGATAAACATTCCCAACATTAAGCAAGGAGATGTAGTTTTATTCAAAGTATTCAGGAGTGTAAGAGATTCTCCTGTGTGGAAAAAAAAAAAGAATTCTATACCTATGGAGATGTTCTCTAAATGAGATTTTTATAATTGAAAAGATAATCTTAAAAAATTTAGTGAAACTCATCCATTGTCCTTAGAAAGATATCAGCTTTTCTACCTTGGGGAAAAGTGAAAAAGAATATATGATGTGGAACAGGTGGATTAGAGTCTAGTTATAACAACAGCTTTCAGGATAGAAATAGTATCAATATATCATCAAAAATGTGATTGACTGAAAAAGGAGATGAGATAGTTGTATGCCAAGACTGTAGGATAATAGAACAACAGCCAAATATAGTTATACCTGTGACATACTTAAAATTAATAAATAATGTCCTCAGGCACATTGAACTAATCCTTTATGGAACAAATAAAGAAGCTCATAAAATGAGGTGGGTAGATGGAGTTCTGATCTATGGCTGTGGAAAGAATAACCAAGCCAAGCATTTGTTAAGTTTTCTCTCCTAGATATCTTCCTATCTGTCAGGTTACTTAGTTTAAGAGTCCTTCCCTCTTTCATATTGTGATATCTTATTTTAGGTATTACCAATGCTCTCTTTTGAGTCTCTTACTCCTTTATTCTATATTTTTCTCTTGGTGATTTCACTAACATCAATAGTTATCATATAAGGGTTAGTGATTTCCTAATCAATATGTTCAGCCATGATGTCTCTCTTACATTCTAGTTTCAGATCACCAACTGACTATAAGTCTTTTAAAACTGGATACCCCATAGACATATAAAACCCAGCATGTTCAAAATAGAACTTATCTTTTCCTCAAATCCAACTTTCATTTGAAATTACATTTTTCAGTCAAGGACTACCATTGTTTCAATCTCTTCTTTTCAGCCTTTGTTTTATTTTTGACTATTCAGTCTCCCTTATACTATACAATCAATAAGGTACCAAATGCTGTAATTTTTATCTCTACATGTCTACATCAGACTCCTTTCACTATATATTTTGTTCTTCCTTTAATTCAGGCCTTCATCATCTCTGGCTTCAAATATTTTAATAATGGCCCAAATAATCTTCCAGTTTGTCCCAGCACAATAATTGACACATAGTAGACCCATGATAAATGTTTATAATTTGAAGAATCAAATTAATTATTTAAGAATACAGCTAAATATAGGTTATATGATATTATATATACCTTAATAAAGTCATAGGGACTTCACCAGTGTTCATTTTCTCTAAAATATAAAGGTTCTGAGCTAAAAAACCTGAATATTTTTCAAAATGCATTCTGAAAGAAATGAATCTGAAGAGAGAAATCAAATATACCAACTCTGTGACTTTTTGTAAAGGGTAGCCAGTGAGGTAACAAAGCAGATAGAATGTTCAGCATGTAATCAGGAAGATTCATCTTTATGAGTTCAAATCTGGTTTCAGATGCTGACTGTTTCTATGTAAAACTGGACAAATAATAACTTTATTTGCCTCAGTTTCTCATTTGTAAAATGACCTGGACAAGTAAATGGCAAACCACTCAAGTATCTTTGCAAAGAAAATCCCAAATGAAGTAATGAAGAGTTGGACATGACTGACCAACAACCTAGTTCTTTACATGCACAAGGGCATTTTGTTAGCTGCCTTAAAGTCAAAATGATATGGTTAATCAACAACAATCCAACCTTCAAATTAAAAGAATCTCCTTGATGATAAGAATTCAACATAATCACTGTCGGTTAATTAAATACCTTCAAACTGACCTTAATTATTTGTGAGTCAGCTTTCACTACTAAGAACACTAAGTAAACAAGTAAGCAAACAAAATAAATCTAGGAAAAGATATGTTAAAACACACATCCTTAATTAACCAGTCCTTAAGACTTCATAACTTGAGGAAACAGATCTGTACTAACAACTTTATCTTTTAATTCTTCCTGTTGAAATATGATTCAGACACTTATCATTTGCATTCTGGTTTCCTTGGAAGCAAAACATATTTACATAGAAGGTTATAAAACTGACCTATCTAGGAGGCCTATCTCACCTGGCATGTTGAAAATAACCAATTAAGGTGATTGTAAAGAACTCTGTAAAATGTAAACAAACCTTAAAAATGCTAAATGTCAGTGATGAAAATGTGAATTGATTAACCAGGGAAAGGTCACTATAACCTACTTTTCGGTTTTTAATATGAAGATACCAAGATAGTGTATTTTAAGTAGTGATGGGCAATAACTTAGCCCTTACTTAATTGAGAGTCAAAATCAGAGGTTTGTTTCTTTCTAGGCTCTAATGCTTCTAAGCACTGCATACCTTACTTTCCTAGATTTTTTTTTTTTCATTTATCTATGTTTTCCTTTTTACCAGATTATAAATGGGCTCTCTTTTCAATTGTAGATTCCTTTAGGGCAAAGATCTATCTTTATTCATTTTATCTCTTCTTACTCATCTCTCCAGTGCCTGGTGTATAGTACAAGATTGCTATCTACTCAATTGAGAGGAATTAAAGGAGCACTAATCTCTAAGATTCTGATGGCCTATAAGAAGACAAACAGATATGCTGGCTATAAGTTCTGAGAAAATGTCAGTAGATCAAATGGTCATAGTAAATAGACTATAAAATTATTCTGAAAATCATCTAGACCAAAATTTTAAGTCTTATTCATTCTCTCCCCCTCCTCTTCTGCTCTTTTAGGTTTTAGACCTTTTCAGGAGGATGCAAGAAATAACCACCATTATTGTACATATTTTCTCCAACAACTCCTGTATAGATACATTTCCTGTGTTCAATGTAAACAAGTTCAGTAAATAAAAATGAGATTAACCAGCACTTGCTCAAATGGTCAGTAATCTCAATGCAGCAATTATATACTAAGATTCCTGCAAAAAAGGGGAGGGGGCAGATCTGTATAAAAGATTGTGAATCTCCATAGGCATTCTCTGCCAATAGTCATCATCAGTATTTTTTTTTTTTTTTAGGCTCATGATACAGCTGAGTGCCTAAAATAGCACAAATACAATGGAAATAGTTTAAATAGAGGAAAAGAAGAAAAAAAATTTTAGAACATATGAGTGCCTATATTTATTGTTGGGATTCTTAAGTGCTTTTTGAGATAGAGATAGAAAAACAAAACAAAAGCACTGTGTTTGCTTTTGTAGGAATGCTCTAACTAGATATAGCATGAAAGTTAACAAACAAAAACATTTTGAATTTATGAATAAGGAATACATTGGCAAGATACATTTTTTCAAATAAAATTATATAAATTTTTTTTCTCTAAAAGATTCGGTACATTGTACAAGATTGCTTATATAATGGTTATTAAAAAAAAAAAAAACTTCAGTAAGAGAAAAATATTGATACCTGTAAGTAATGACATTGTGAAAATGATTATTGATGAATAATCATATACAAAACAGCTTCAATATTTACATAGGCAGATAATATAGTGGGAAAAAAGGATTGCCTGAGTATCTAAATATATGCAAACAATTAATAAATAAAATAAAATGGAATTATTTAGCATTGCAAATGGATAAAGCAATAAATATCAGTCAATGAAATTTTTAAAAAAATTATTAAATGCCTGTTATGTCCTAGGCAGTGTGTTTAGCACTTGTGATGCAAAGAAATGATCTCAATATAGTGATAATCTATTGACAGTAAAGCATGAAAAAATTATGTATTAGTAAAATACAATCAAGACAATAAATTTGAAAATTTAAATGCAATAGATGAATATATGTTCTAATGTTTTATATATATATATATATATATATATACATATACATCTATTGCATTCAGATTGTCATTATATATATATGTATATATACATATATACATATATATATATATAATATATATGCATATTCTCGGAATTAGCAACAGAAAATAGAATACTTAATTCTATTTTAGAAAAAAATATATAAATAGCATAAATAAACTTCCTAAGGTGGAAAAAGAAAAAAAAAACAGGACGAGTGAGATTTATAAGCAAACTCTATCAAATATTTAAAGAACAATAAATCCAATATTGCATTATATAAAATATTTGAAAAATTAGGTAAAGGATTCCTAGCAAATTCCCTTTATGACAGATATTGATACCTGAGGTAAGGAGAATCAAAACAGAAGAAATAAACCATCCAAGCTGGACTTTCCCAATATCCTCCTCCAAATAACTTTTAAAATAATGAATTCCATTGAATTCTGGTGCAGCATAGCCAATAAAATAGTGAAATGAGAAATGTTTCTAACCCATAACTACTTACAAGCTCATACTTAGAGATTTCTGAAAATGGAGTAGGGGTCAGCAATGGAGATTGCAGTACTGACAGTGGAAGCAGCAGTGGCAGCAGCCTGGGGAGCTCTCACCACTCAGAGGCACTAAGAGGACTGGGCAATTTTTTTTAAGCTATTACAGGGGACTACTGTGTTTATATTAGGGTCAGGACAAGACATTGTTTGGAAACTGCATTGCTCATAACCCAGTTATTCAGGGACTTTGGGGATGGGAGGGAGATAAGGGGAGGTTGTAGTTTAAGGCTGAAATTTTGTAGCAGAGAAAACTGCTACAATTTGTGTTTGTAAAGAAGAAAGGGTCTTTGCTATGTAAGGAGCTGAGAAAAGACCAGAAGAACAACAAATATATTCTTTCAGAGAATATATCACATTGGAAGCATCAAAGAACTGGCTGTGAAAACAGCATGATGAAAGAGCCTAAAGCTTAGGAGGATGACCCCCAGATCTTTACCTCATCTGGATGAGCTGTGGCCAATTTTAACATTAAGTTTAAAGTTAAGAGATAGGCTAGAAAAATCAGCAAACAACAGAAAAAGAAATTGACCACAAATAGCAATTATACTGACAGAAACTCTAGATATAAAATCAAAATACTAGAATCAAAACCTAATGCAGGGCTTTTCTTTTATATATCTTCCAGAAACAAAAATAAGCCTAATTTTTTTTTATTTTAAAAGATTTGGTACATTCTACAAGATTGGTTATATAATGGTTATTTATTTAAAAAAAAACTTCAGCAGGAGAAAAATATTGAAGGTAGCTAATTACATTGTAGAAATGATGATTGATGAATAATCTTATACAAAACAGCTTTTATATTTACATAGGCAGATATTTTTCTTTGCTAATTAAGAATCTGAGCAAAGACCAGAAGACCAGGAAACATATTCTTTCAACGACTATATCATGTTAGAAGCATTCCAAGAACTGGCTGTGAAAACAGCATGGTGAAAGAGCCTAAAGCTTCGGAGGATGACCTCCTAATAGAAAGAAATATAGATAGATAGGAAACAAATCCAGTAAGAATTAATGAAAGAACTAAAAAAGGTCAAAAAACCCCAAAAATAATTTCTAAAAATGAAATAATAGAAGTAGAGGAAAAATTGGGGAAAGAAATGAGAGCAATGAAGGAAAAATATGAAAACAGAATTAACAAATAAAACAGACACATTCAAATACTGAAGAAAATTATACCTAAAACAGAATTGATAAAAGGATAAAGGTGGTACAAAAATACTTGAAGTAAATCATTCCTTAAACATTAGAATTAGTCAAATGAAACCTATTGATTCTATGAGACATTAATATGTAATTTAAAAAAGTAAAAACAAATAGAAAATGTGAATTATCTCATTGGAAAAATAACTGACTTGGATGATGAATAAAGGAGAAGCAATTTAAGAATTATTAGACTACCTGAAATTAAAAAGAAATTATAAGAGAAAACTGAACTGGTACTTTAGAAACAGAAGGCAAAATAGAAATTTAAAGAAGCCACTGATTATCTCCTAAAAGAAATCCCCAAATGAAAACTCCAGGAAAAGTATACCCAAAAGAAAAGATATTGTGAGAAACCAGAAAGAAACTATTTTAATATCATGGAATCATAGTCAAGATTAAATAAAAGCTTGGCAGGTGGATACAGCACCAGCCCTGGAGTTAGGAGGACCTGAGTTCAAATTTGACTTCAGACAGTTAATATTTCCTGGCTATGTGACTCTAGGCAAATCACTTAACTCCAATTGCTTCAGCAAAAATTTTAAAAAAAATTATAATAATAACAAAAAAGTTAGCAGCTACTACCATAAAATGGTGGATGACCTTGAATAGAATATTCCAAAAGGCAAAGAAACTAGAATTGCAACTGAGAAAAAAAGAGTATAATCCTTCGGGGGGGGGGGAGAAGGATACTTAATGAAATAGAGGAGTTTCAAGCATTCTTCAAGAAAAGAGCAGAGCTGACTTAAATATTGACATTTGACATTCAAACGCAAAACTCAGGCATACAAATGGAAATATCATAAAGAAAAAAATCATAAAGGACTTAACATTAAACTATTTACATTCCCTGATGGAAAGATGATATATTTAACTACCAAGAATTTTATCATTATTATGACAGAAAGAGATTACATAGAGAGCATGGGTTTGAGATAATTAGGTTAGGATGACCTAAAAAAAATGGAGGAGTGAGAAAAAGGAATGTACTAGAAGATATAGAAAGGAAGGAGAATGGAGGGAATTATCTCACATAAAAAAGGAATGTATATACACACAAATACATTCAGTTGAATATAAAATGGAAAAGGGAGATAGGAGGAGAGGGCAATAGAGGGTAGTGAAAAATGGAAAGAAAAAGGAATTACCTGTATCAGATCTATAATTATACTATAAAGCTGTAATTATCAAAATAATTTGCTACTGAGTAAAAAAAAAAAGTTGACTAGTGAAACAGATTAGATTAAAAAATCAAAGGATATATACATGATAATTTGGAGATAAAAAATCGAAACATTATTATTAAGGGATATAAAAAACCAAACCAAACCAACCAAACAAACAAACAAAAAAAACTTGTGTTAGAAGGTGCAATTTTAGCTAGAAATTAAAGGAAAGAAGGTGGGAGGTAGAAATGAGAGTGGTATAATTCCAGGTATGAGGAACAGCCAGTGAAAATACTTAGGACTGTTTCTATGAGAAGAATAACAAAGGCATAAGAGTCAATGAATAATAAAATATAGGGGGTAAGATGTAAATTAACTGAAGAAATTAGGAAGAATTTTGAATATAAAGCAGATGATTTTATATTTGATTCTGATGGCATAGCTTACTAGAGTTTATTGAGGGTAGTCATGGTGTATTCTCAGATTTGTGCTTTAGGAAGAGTCCTTCCATAACTGAGTGCAGAATGGATTGAAGTGAAGAGATGCTTGTGGTAGACAGAACAACCAAAAAGCTATAGCAATTGATAAAACCCAGGACCAAAGTGGTGGTCATGTAAAAAGAGAAGAGGAGACATATGAAATAGTGTTATTGACAACAGATGAAACATCCAAAATGAATTTTAGGTTGTGAACTTGGATGACTGGAAGCATAATGATATCCTTGAGAGTGATAAGAAATTTAGAAATATGGAAGGACTTCTTTGTGGAAAGATAATGAATTCAATATTTGCACATTTTGAGTTTAAGATATAAAATGGTCATGTAATTGCATTTATTTTGCCAACCAATAAATTCCATTTGAGATTTTTATTGTAATTGATGTTAAATGAATAGATGAGAAGCTTATATTGGTCTCTGCATTCATGTAGTTTATAATCATGTGAGAACAAAATGAAAATGTGAACTTTTATGTAATATGGACACATTTTATGTTTCAGATACCACTGTGTAAAGGAAAATGATGAACATAAGTATTGTATGTCTTAGAAAAAGACATATGTCTCTCCAGAAAAAATAATTTCACCAGTCATTTATATTCTTTTGGAATCTCCCTCAATTCACTACTGAAATTATTTTTTCAAGTTTAGTGGTTTTCAGATTGTGACACTTTTAGCACAGAGGGTTTTTGTATGTATTTGTGTAAATCCAGCTTGTCTTCTTTCTTTCATCTTTTTATATGTACTTTTCATTTCTTCATATAGTTAAGAATAATTGTCTGATTAACCCCAGATAGGGAAATACCACTGAAATCTCTACTTAGAATAAGCATTTATAGGAATCTTGACAAAATCATTTCATTCCATTCTTTGTTGTCAAGGATGACAATTGAAAGGATCCAATTTTACCAATAAATTTATAAGATGAATTTTCTTAGCTGGTCTCACAAAAATACTTATTCAAATTCAATTTCTCCTTCTTTTTTCAGTTTTGACTGTTTTATTAGGTCATGACATTCAAAATTTTATGACCTAATGTTCCATAATCTTTTTGACTGAGCTTGTATTCTAAACCATGTTTGTGACTCTACGATGTTTTTTCCCCTAGACAAGTCCAACTAGCATTTAATAATTGAGATGATTTGGAATCACTTTGGCTTTTTCAGTGTGAGTAAATCTTTTAATTTTCAAATTTTTCTACAGAAATTACTTTAATCAGAATCTATGTCTTTACTTGTTACTCAACTTCCTACTTTTTAAAATTAACCTCTTTGTTAGAAATCTTTTTGAAACTAATTGATTTCTGTTCATTGTCTTCTCATTTCTTTCAATTGGGCATTATTTTGATCTTACTTTAATTAATCAATCATTAGACTCAGTCACATTATATGGACTGCTAAGTAAGTGGAAACAGATAATATGTTTCTCTCAGAGTTTGAAGAATGAATGAAGACTTCAAATTTATAGCATATTCATAATTACACACAGCTAAAAGTACTAGTACTACCAATAACAAAAATAAAACCCAATTAGCCATTGACTAATTAGTAGGTACTTTATTTTAACATGATACTCTAAAATTGTGTGCCATTCTTAACTTACTTAGAATGTATGACTTTATATCAAGAAGAACCATGATTTTATTTTATTTTATTTTTTCTGGAACATTGCTTTGGCACTTGATTTGATGAACAGGAATTGCAGTTGACCAGATAATCTTATTTTATATTTCTATGAGAAGGAAATACATTTTTATGACATATTCATTTTTCAAGAAATTAAAACTACTTAATGTAGAAAACAACCCCAGGTTGCCTTTTATTGAGATACAGTACAACATAGCAAATTCAAACTTGATTGAATTTATTCAGCAATACCTCATCCAAGCACAGCATAGAGGTACAATTCCGACATCACAGCATGTTAGAAATTCATTGCTTCTTAACAGTGAGAGAGAAGTATTAAAAAAGAATTATTATTTGTTATTTTTGCCACAAAGTAGAGTCAACAGCAAACTGTACAAGGGCAGGTAGCACAAAAGAGTATACTCTAGAATATGATTGTTAAACTCTATAATAATTTAAATTTGAAAGTTATAGATATAAATATTTTTAAATGCAGCCACTTATGTTGAGTCAGAAAAAAACAGAGATAGGCAGAGAAAGACTAGGCTCAAATAAAATAAATACCAAATAGAATAAGCTATAATTATATTTAATTAGGGTACTGATGCCAAGGAAATGGAATTAACATAAAAGAAACCTAGATCTTTCAGTGCTATTACAAACATTCAAGCACTGTACTGCTTTTAGGGAATAGGTGTTACTTTGGGGTTTGTAAAATATTTTGGAAAAATCATAAACTATTTAACTATTAACTATTTCATGTAACATTTTATTTGAAAGTAGTATTGTTCCATAAAAGTTCTATAATAATCTTGAAGCAGTAGGTTAAATTATTACTCATACTAATGTTTATAAGTTCTTTTATTTCTTGAGATGCTGGCAACAACACATAACTAATAAACTGGCTGGGGGGAATACACATATCACACACATGCAAACATGTGTTTGTATATGTATATATATAATACATATATAGAAGTATACATAAAAATATACAACACGCTGTTTATGTATATACATGCATGTGCATATATGTATGTACATATGTTTATATGTATACAAAATTTACATGTATGCATAAGCATATATGATCAAATAGATCCCTGATAACATTTTAAATAAATGGTCTTTTGATCATTTTTATGACTACCTCCCTTTATGGACAGCAAGGTGTGTGGTACAATTAAAATAAACTATATAGAGAAGCTTTATAATTGCTCTTTTCCCAAATAATACTTGACAGTAAAAACATTGACATTTTAAAGTGGGAAATAGCATGTTTTGTAGCCCAATGTTAAAGATTATTATGCTAACAGGATCATCACCTTCTGCTCCATTAGAAAGCATACAAGTAATTTAATGATGACCATTAACCCTGGGGAGAATCTTGGGTGACAGCGAAGTCAACCATGATATAGCTATCAGAGAATGTATTTGCCAAAATGTGGGGCAAATTCCTCTGCATTCTTTTTGCATTAAAGAAAGATTTATATAATTGAGAAGAGCTACTTCATGATTTGCGTAAGAAGCACTCTAGGATGTATAGAGTGCCCTTTTGTGCTGCAGTTTATGTTTGTTCGATTGTATAAGTTGTAAAATAAAGTATCATTGTATTTTTTAGATACATTTGCCCAAGGAAACATCTCTATCATAATAAAATTAGTTGAATACTTAAGGTTAAAAATATAAACATAGCAACTTTCATGTGCATAAATTCATTGTAAAAAGAGTGACTATGTATTGATTTGTTGATTTATTTTTCAGCCTACCTGCTAAACCACTTTCTCTTCTTATTTAAAACCTACTTTAAATTCTTGTTTTATAACAAAACATTCTTAACTACTCTTATATTGGATCTACACATATTAAAATGCAGAATTTGAGAACTAGAAATAATTTTTGACAATTTAGTCCTACTTGTCTCTAAAAAACAGTCAAACACACACACACACATATATATACATACATACATATATATAAAGGGATATTAGGTGAGTATATGCATATATATATATGCATATACTCACCTAATATCCCTTTAGTCATCACTTCCCTTGATTTTCACATTTAACCTTTATGTAAATGGAATTTAAAAACACTGGAGGAGATCCATATCTACACAAAAGAACCAAAATCAACATCAACAATTAGTAAATACAAGAAAAAATATATAATTACACATTTATGAATTGTTGTTATTGTTGTTCATTCATTTCAGTCATGTCTGACCCTTTGGAAACCTATTTGGGATTTCTTGACCCTTGAGAAGATACTGAAGTGGTTTGATGTTTTCTTCTCAAGTTCCTTTTATAAATGAAAAACTGAGGGAAAAATGGTTAGATGAACTGCCCAGGGTCACATATCTAAAAAGTGTCTAATGCCAGATTTGAACTCATGAAGATGTCTTCCTGATTCCAGGCTATATCCACTGTGTTCTACCTCTCCTACAATCACAAATATTATATTAAGATTTGTTCTTTACCAAACTATTTTTCAGGTCTCCCAAAAGACTGTGTCAAATAGCAAACAGCAAATACCTTACTCCACTAATTTATGTAATTTTAATTATACAAGCAATAGTCCATTGAGTTATATTTTCTTATTGTTTATTTGTTTTTCCTACTTATTTACTTTTAAAGATTTTTACTTGTACTACTAACAATAATCATTATTTCCTTATATGTTATGTTGTCTGAAAGTACTATTTCTTCTTCATTCTACTTTTATTTTTATTATTTCATTAATATTCTAGTTCATTGGCTTGTCCAAGTGAATTTTATTATTATTTTAACTTATTTCATAAACTACTTCTTTGGTAGTCTGATATAGCAATAAATTGATAAATTAATTTATAAAGTTTCATTAATTTTCTTTTATAGGCATTGTCTAGTTATAGACTTTCAAAGAAGCTTCTACTTGTTTAAATCTGCCTTTATTTTATAAAGAACTTTGGTTAAATATATTATTTATTGTTGATTGATTACCAGAAATTTATTTTATGCATGTTATAGCTACTGTGAATGGGATTTCTATTTCTTTCATTTCATGCTAGCTCTATTATTGATATACACACATACATACACACACACACACACATATATTACACGAATAGTTACATTAAAAAGCCTCTTCATATAAGTCAATATTCTTTTGCTGTTATTATATGACACTGAGATATGGAATAATCAGTTTCCCCCCAAAAAATCCTGAAGTTCAGCATCATTCACATGGCAGTGAACATGCTAGTGGTGCAAATGAATGGTAGAAAAAAAGTAGCACAATATAGAAGGGAATTATGGTGTCACGAAGAGAAGAAAGGATGTCATAAGAGAAAAGCTTGATATAAAGGAAAAAAAATATGTATCATGCAGTTTGAGTAAAAGATAGATGTCAGTCATTTTGTATTTCTCTGGCATTTACTACTTTTCATCAAGAGAATGGCAAGAAAGCTTATTGGACCTGTGGTGAATTTCTAGAAGGACATGAAGATTCTCAGATGATGGGTGAGTGTAGCTAGATTGTGATTTGCAGTGTTGCAGGGGATACCCACATCAGTAAAATCAGATCTATTAGAGGCTTAGAGTATTGACATGGAAACTCATTGATGTCTTTGTAGATGTGCAAAGACTTTTATAGCTATTGGTTTTGCTTTATCCACTGGTTTATTTGCCCACACATAGAACTAAAATAAGATCATTAGGGATGCCTTTTTTTTTTTCTTAAGAAAAAATGAAGTATGCCCTAAAAAGATAAACTTATATTATACTCCTATTATATATTAATTATATTATAGTTAATGTGATGTTATTATATATTATATTAAATATATTTCCATTTATCTATCTACTTACTTCTCAGCACTTTGCATTCTTGCTTCTGACCCCATCAACTGAAACTGAGCTTTCTAAATTCACACATGATCCCTTAATTATCATATCTGATGGCTTTTTCTCAATTCTTATCCTTTTTCAACATTTGTGCTATATTTAACTCTTAACCACCTTTTTCTTCTATTTATTCTATCCTACTGGAGTTTTCATTTCTCTCTATCTTTGTCTCTCTTCTTCCTCTTCCTCTTCCTTCTCCTCCTCCTTTTCCCAAAATTCTTCTGTTTCCTTTTGTAATTCACCATCCAAATCATACTTTTCTTTCTCTTCATACTCTAGCTTGGTGCTTTTATCTATGGGTTTATTATCCTGATTACAATAATCCAAAGACCTTACTATTCAGCCCCAATCATTCTTCTAAATTTTAATTCTATACTGTCAACTTATGATTGTACTTTTGAAACTAGTACCATGCCTAAAGCACAAGTCATTGTATTTAGTTTTCAGCATACCCTTTTTCTAAATTCCTATTTCTGTCAAAGACATCTGTTACTCTTATTCCCTAGTTTCATAATTTCTTTGCCATCCTTTACACTTCTATCTTTTTCACTTCACATATGCAATCAGTCAATTTCTATCTCCATAATATTTGCTTCATTTTTTTCCCCATAAAGCTATATCACCTCATTTCAGTCTTTCATCAACCCTCATCTACATAGATTATTCCAAGTCCTTCCCAATAGGTTTCATTGAGTCAGGTCTCTCTGTACTCCAGCATATTTTCTAAACTGCTGCCAAAGTGATTTTTCATAATTCTCCTATTTAATCAACTGTAGTGGTTAAGTATTGCTTCTAAGATAAACAGTAAATTCTTCCTCTCTTTTGGTTTTAAAGTTTTTTAAATTGTAGTTCCAATTCATCTCTCCAGTATCATTGAATATTATTGCTCCCTCATATTCCAATATGACTCAATGAAACTGTGATTTTCTTTCATAGAGCACTCACTATACCATCTTTGCTCCTTTGAAATGCCTGTTCCCATGTATGAATGTGCTTTTTGCTTATGTCTGCCTCATGGAACTTCTTTCTTCCTTTAAGTAGAAGTTCAAATAGGACTTTTTAAATGAATTTTTTTTCTTAATTTTCACACTCCCTTTAATACTAATGCCTTGATTCTCAAACTAATTTGTGTTTACCCCTTTTAGTAATATTTATTTGTGTATACACACACACACACACACACACACACACACACACACACACACACCCCTTAAATATTTACTTGTAAATATGTATGCTTGTTGTCTCTTTAGACTGCTTTCTCCTTGTGGGTAGGGATTGTTTCATTCTATTTGCCACCCCAGTACCAAGAATGGTGCCTGTGGCATAAACAAATATGAGGGATGTTGTTTTCCCTTTGATAGGAGATGATTATCAAATTATTAAAAAGCCCATTCATTATGCATCTCACTGGCTTATATCTGTTATATGTATTCCCAAACCTAATGTATTGATTTCATTTTGGCAAATTTCATTTCAGACTTTTAAAATTTTTGTATTATATTACATCTAAGTACATTAAAACTTTACTTCATTAGAAATTTAAAAAATATAATCAATGGTAAGTTTTTAGATTTTGATAGTCTTTAATTAAGTCACAAACACAGTAGGAGGGAATATCTAGTTTCCATGTTTTGTCTAAATTTACTTCAGATTCTTTTTTTTTTAATTGTTATGAATTTTCTTCTCTAAAGTTAGCTTATATCTCTAATAAGGCATAAAAAAATCTCAAAGAAAAAAATCTATACAAGCCAAGAATATTTAGTTGATGAAGATTTGGTGACATGTGCTTCGGTAAGAACATAAGCATTTCACAGAAATAATATTTTTGTCATTATTAGAAGTAATTTAAAAGTAACTGTCAGATTTTCTAATGCATTAGACAGGTGCACTAATCTGGCCAGGGACTAGCTATTAAGGAGTATTAAATTCCACTTTTAATGCACTGAATGATATCCTAGGGATCCAACAGAGCAGATGTATTAAGCAATGTGTTAACATGAAGAAAAATTCCAGTCCTATGAGAATTGTGTAGTCCTACTTGTATGTGTGTATGTACATAGACATGCATATGTGTATGTAAAACATTAAAAAATAACAAATGGAATGGAAAATGATGCATTGAAAATAAGTATACATCAGAATGGACCAATAAAGATATTTGTGCTAGGCAATAATTTGTGAAAGTAGAGCTGTAGAACTTGGCTCTAATTTATCTGTTGATTTTGATTGATCTTAGGCAAATGATGTGGACTCTGAGTCTCAGTTTTAGCTAGCTATAACTTAGATAAAATATCAGCCATTTAATTTTATGATCTGATCAAAGTACTCCTAGTTTAATAATCAATATAAAATGTATTTTAAATCTTATTTGCTAATGGTATAAAATTACTTATAAAATACTTAACACAAATAATAATGTCTTACATTATATATTGTGTTAAAGTGCTTTTATTTGTTTTAGTAACAAAGCACTCATAAAATATTTCATGATAGTCACAAAATGATTTATTACCATACATATATACTTGCTCTTTCCCTACTGCCTACAAGCATGTTCATGTACCTGTGCATTTTTTTTTACTTAATAGTATTTTTTCCAATTACATATGAAGATAGTTTTCAAAATTTCTATGCATTCTTGAAAACAAAGCAAAGCAAACAAAAATGCCTCACTTGTTTTTTTCATCCCTTCTATCTCATATATTCCTTCTGCTCTTTATGACGGAACTCCTTTAAAAGGTAGATGTTTCTCCTTTTTTTCCACCATCCTCTTATTTCTTTACAGTTTGGCATTCCACCGAATAATTTCACCAAAACTACTCTCCAAAGTTATCAAAAATATATTTGTTGCCAAATCTAAGATTCTTTTCTCAATTGTCATTATTCTTGACCTTCTCAGCCTTTGAGACATTGATTACCCATTTTTCCTTGATATTCTCTTCTTTATGAGTTTTTAGAAAAATATTTCTGCTGGTTCTCTTGTCCCCCAAAAGATTTCTTCTTTATCGTATCTATATCAAGAGCCTGCCTTCTACCCAATTGTAAGCATCCCATAGTGTTCTGTCCTGGTCCTTTTGTTCTTCCTCTATATTATTTCACTTGGTGATCGTACAGGTACTGTTTATATAATTATAATGTCCATGATGATGATTCTCAAATCTAGCTATCCTGTACTTTTTCCACTGACAGAGCTCCATCTTTACATTTTCAACTATCTTGCAGATATCTCAAAATGGATATCTAGCAGACATCTTAAACTCAACATGGTCAAAGTAAAACTTATTACCTTTTCTCCTAAACACCTCCCCAGCTTCCACTTTCTTATTACTATTCAGGGACATATCATCTAACCCCACAGGTTCACAACCTAATCATCTTTAACTAATAGATATTTCTTATCCTCATATGCAATATAGCATCAAGGATTTTTTTGTTTCACTTTTTCAATATCTGTATAATATGTACCTTTGATACATTTAACCTGCTACTCATTAAAATCCAGTGCCTTATTGTCACTGAAAATCAAATAGAAAAGCCTTGATTTGGTATTCAAAGCCTTTCATAATTTATCCTGTTTTCTATCTTTCCAGTCTTCTTATACAATCAATCTAAGGAAGAGTAGTTGATAAAGATGAAGGTTTAAGATTAAGGTGTTACATGAACACCACACTCCATCTCTATGCTCTAGGCATTTTATCTTCCTATGATCTTCCTGATCTCTGCCGACAGGATTCGCTGGATATTATCAAGTCCCAATTGAAATCCCATCTTCCACTGGAAGTTTTTCCTAACTCCTCTTACTTTAAATCCCTTCCCTAAATTAATAATTTTCTATTTATCCTATCTATACATTTTTATACATTTTTTTTTTTTTGCTTCTTATCTCCTCCAATAGATTTTTAACTTCTTGAGGGAAATGACCATTTTTTAATCCCAAGCATTCATTACAATGCCTGCCATATGATAAATACTGAATAATGTTTATCAACCAACTGACTTGTTATAGATGAGCATATAGTTTCATCAAGGCAAAGTACTTTCTCATGGGCAACAGCTGGTGGCAGACATAGGACTTTAACTTTAATCCAGGTTTTGTAATTTCATATTTCTCTCAGTTTTCTTATCACTATAACATAGGGCATGGTGTATTAGGGGCTCAGAGAAGTGTTTCTATCTTGGTCTTTATTTCCTGGGACATTTAAGGGAAAGATACAAGGAAAATATCTTGTCAAGCCTATTTCTTAATAAAATTATAACTAGCTTATAGAAAATGCTAATTTATTAGCTAGCTGGTGTTGGTGTTCACAGAGTATCCAAATATTTAAATTTGAAGGAAGCTCATTGACTAACTTGTCCATCATTGACTTAAAAATATCCTTGAAAACATACCTGGAAAGTCATTATATACTCTTCACTAAAATCCTCTTGTTCTTTATGTTCTTTTTTCTTCTTCTCCTGCTCCTCTTCCTTCTTCCTCTTCTTCCTTCTTCTTCCTTCTTCTTCCTTCTCCTCCTCCTCCTCCTCCTCCTCCTCCTCCTCCTCCTCCTCCTCCTCCTTCTCTTCTTCTTCTTCTTCTTCTTCTTCTTCTTCTTCTTCTTCTTCTTCTTCTTCTTCTTCTTCTTCTTCTTCTTCTTCTTCTTCTTCTTCTTCCCCTTCCTTTTTCTTTCTTTCTTCTTCCTTCTTCTTCTCCTATTTATTCTTCATTCTTTTACTATTTTTTCTTCTTCTTCTAAATATGATTATGAAACAAAAAAAAATCTTTAAGTCATTGTTGATGCTGTTGTTGTTATTCTCTCTGTGTGTGTGATAGGGATAGCATTGTATGTCCCTAAAAGGGGAAAGAGTAGAAAGAGAGGAGAAAGGATGTGGGGGGAAAAAAGAAAGGCAGGAAAGGAGAAAGAGGAGAAATAGGGGAAATTATTCTTGCAGAGTATGGAATCTTAACTGGAACTAGTGAATCCAGGAAATAGTAGTAAAGTATTCCTTTTTGGGGAACATCCAGGGAAAATTTATGGAGTCAGTGTCACTGGATTGTAGAGGCCATAGAAGGGAATAGGAGAATAAGACCTGAAAGAAAGGAGGGGTCCAAGTAAAAAGAGTTTTAAAGACATCTTGTTGTCTTCTTAAAAGACTTGAGTATTACTTGATAAAAGCTTAATGATAAAATCATAATGATACTGAGTATCTAGTGCCTTAAGGTTTATCAAGGACTTTATAAACATTATCTCATTTAATTTTTACAACAACATTGTAAGGTAAAGTTTATTTTTAACCCTGTTTTTCAACTGAAATGGTGGGAAAACTGAAAAAAAGAAAGTTGAAATATTTTCCTGTCTGTATCCCAAGAAATCATACAAAGTGGAAAATGACCCATATATATATATGGGTCTTTCTTGTAGTCTTTCTTGTAGTTTTTCCTCATTACAGCATAACTAAGGTAGAAAAATGTTCAATAATATTTAATATGATTATATACTTATAACCTATATGGAACTCAATGGAACCAACAATTACATAAAAATGAATGTTGAAAAATATATATTCATGTAACTGGAAAGAATGAAAAACTATGGAGAGAAATAATCTGCGTGAAGTCAAACAGATGGTAAATATCTGAGACAAAATTTGGAGTCAGGTCTTTCGGATTCCACTTCCAATGGTCTATTTACTTATCTAGCTATCCCTACATAAAATCTCCACATAATAAAAAAGCTAATAAAAAATCAAAATTGCCACATTGTGAAATAGGTTGCCTCAAGTAATGGTGAGGTTGTTTTTACTGAAAATCTTTAAATGGGGGATGGATAAGCATTTGCTTGAGATGGCCTAACATCCCTGTGCCTGTAAGGCTTTTAGTAAGTAGCTTAACTATTTAAAATTAAAAGATTACATCTTTGACTTTGGAATTTCGTTGGTTCTATGATATTTAAAGCTTGTACTCTTTTTTGTCTTCTAGAAGCCACTGCCTTCTTAAGTTCTTCCATATCTGTCATTCTTACTGGGAAAACTGAGACTTTCGGGACAAATGTGCTTTGAAATAGACAGGAAGTGGATAAGTGGAGAAAAATAAATAGTAGACACCTGGGAAAATGAATGGGGATATCGAGATTGGTTTTCAAAAGGCAAAGTATTTTAGGTACAACATCTCTAATTATCCTTTACTAGCACAGAAATTTAATCTATACAAGATATCTTGGGGTTTACTGGATAGATTTCTTTCTTAAGGATTCTCATTGGCCACCAATAGTCCTAGCTCAAGCCCCGTTTGGTCATTGTTTGGGTCCCAATTGACTCAGATTTAATGTGAATGACAATCATTTCTGTTTTTCCTAGAAGACCTGAGGGTCTTCTCCTCACAACTTTATTTATTCATTTATAATGTTATTTTGGGGGGCTAGGTGAAAGAAGAGAATTTTTGCTTGAATTGCTATCTAGCCATAATCACTGAGATCTGTTGAAGACTTTACCTTAAAAAGGTCTCCCACTGCATCCAGGGCCATCTCCAGTTTTCTTGAAGTATATTTTGCCACTGGACCCAGATGGGTTTGGAGGGGAAAGTGAGGCAGGTGAACTTTCACAGCCCTCCCTTACTTAAATCAGTTTACTTGCATTTAACAACATCATCTTCCTGATGTCATGTTCCTCTTTGAAAATGAAAGAAAAATAACAATAATTATTTAAATAAGACTCTTCTTAGACATGCTCGTGTAACAACTTATAAAATTGTTTATAAACAAATAAAAAACAGAGAAAAGTAGAAGAAATATTTCTATCATTTGAACATATGTTTGCTATCATCATTATTTGTAATTTCATTGTTTGTAGATCTCTAGCAAATAATGAGAAATGATTCTCTGTCTATATATGGGGAATAACTTGGATTATGACCATGAAACTGAATCAATTCAATTCAGTATATCTAGTCTCCAGGGGACCACTTAAAATTGGATATTGAATTCTAGGTTTTCTCACATGGATAGGGTGAGCCCCTGGGACTTAGGCTGTCTGGATTCTGTAACCCAATATCATTTTGCATTTAGCTCCGTAAAGAAATCCACAGAAATGCCCTAGGAGTAGGACAATACATCTGAGGCCAAGGAGCATTTTTTTCATCCACTATGGACCATCCATTTGCTTCCTTAATATTAGTAATTACAAATATAAATATCAACCTAAAATGTATGGCCATTAACAAAAAAAAATGTAATTTCTCCAAAGAATTCACTGATTTGCATGAGTCATCAGTTCAAATGATTCAAAATTCATCATAATTCAGAAGCAGATGAAAGAGAGCAGGACAAGACTGTTTTCTTGGTCATGATTATATTCAATTCTGATGCATAAATCTCCATATACTTATAGTCTGCCTGTTCAGTGAAATACTTTTCCCCCTCCAGTTGTTTTTTTTTTTTTTTTTTTTGTTGATCTTATAGAATACTTAGAACTGGAGATTCAATTTCAATAGGAAAATTCAATGTCTTGCTAAATGTGTCCCATGATCTATATGCATACTTTGTCTTTTTCAGACTAAGGCCTCGAAAATCAGAGTTCACTGATTAATTTTTACATGTTATGAATTATTCATCATTTGTTCATTATGAGTCAAATAGAATGATATTACAGAACTCATAAAATGAGGCAGTAATGTAATACTAAATCAAAGCCAGCCAGTTTAAGAAGCAGAGCTACCTGGTTTTCATGTGTTCTTCATTCTAGGGAGCATGTCAAATGGCACTACAACATTTTTATCAAATCAAAAGAGCAAATAGAAAATGGCTATATTATTTTTGTTGTTCTGGTTTATAGAGCTGTAACTCATATATTCATACATTGTGAATTTCATGCTACAGACACAGAGAACAGAGCCAAATAGAAGTTACAAGATGGAATTTTAAGTTATGTTTATTTTTAATTCTTTTTAATCACTTTTTTTATTTAACAGTCCCTTTTCCTGCTCCAAGAGAGATTGCTGCCTTTTGTTTTCAGCTGAACAATGTATTTTAGCTATATAACTAGTAGGCTTAATAAATGGCTAGCTCATCCTATCTACTTCTTTCTTTTCCTTCCCCCCTCCTTTTTCCCCTTCTACCTCCCTTCCTTCTTTGATCCTTCCTTCCTTCCTTCTTTCCTTCCTTTCTTCCTTCCTTCTTTCCTTTCTTCTTTCCTTCCTCCCTTCCTTCCTTCCTGATGATGATGTAGTGGGTTCAGAAAGGTGGATCCACTAACTAGAGGCTTCAAAAGGACCTGAGTTCACATTCTGGTCAGGTATTTACAAGTCTTATGATCATCTGAAATTTATAATCTCTGTGTGCTCCAGTTTGCTCATCTTTAAATGGGAATAAAACACCACTTCTTCCTAGGATTGTTATGAGCATAAAATTAGATAATTTTCATAAAATGCTTTGAAAATCTTAAAGTGCATGATTAATGTTTACTGCTAGTACAACACAATTTTTCACACCATATTTGGTGATCTCTATATGCTCCAAAAGCCAGCTGCTTTCTCTCTCTCTCTCTCTCTCTCTCTCTCTCTCTCTCTCTCTCTCTTTCTCTCTCTCTTTCTCTCTCTCTCTCTCTCTCTCTCTCTCTCTCTCTCTCTCTCTCTCACGCTCTCTCTCACTTTATCTTCTCCTTCCTATTCTGTTTAACCCTCTCAATCAAGTTGTATTAGGTAAATATTATTGACTTATCAGTTTTTTCCCCCACAGTGACCATTATTTAAACTGATATAGTGATTTTGGGTTATAAAATATCTCAAATACAGTATCATATTTTAAACATGTCCAGTCCCTACCTCACTGGCTAGAAGTCCCCAGGCCCACTCTAGATAGATTTCTCTAATTCTTCTCCCAATGAACTTGGCCTCTTAGATCCAATTTCTGGTGTGTTTTCCTGTCCTTCAAATATTTAATCTCCCTTCTTGACCCATAGCTACTCCTCAGCATTGCTCTCATTCTTTATTGACCACAAAGTTTAATCAAACAGATACTACAAAACAGCAAAACTAATTCTCTTGTGATAATTGTGAAATATTGTAAAGCATTTAGAAGGAACTCAGAGCCTTCTCACAATTCTTAGTTGGTCTACTAGGAATCTACCTATTGGAAAATGGAAGGAATTTTTAATCATTGTCCAATAGGTAACAAGTTTATCTATTAATAGAGAAGTAATCAATATTAATATTGGTATCTCATTATCAAAGAAATTAAAAGACATAAAGAAATTAAAAGTAAATTGAGAGATAACTTTTAAGTATCCTGAGAAAGGTAAGTAAATTAGCCTGTGCATTATATTATATTATATATTATTATATATATTATATATTATATTGAATTTATTCATTGCACTTTGCAATGATTATGATGAAACTAGGCCAAGAGACTTCTATATAGTTGAATGGGATAACTATAGCTATATCTATGGTAGAAAATGCAGAAACTGAAGAATTCTGTGAAATATTTGACAGCATCTTATAAATTAAAGCAATATGTACCTATTTTTCCAACCACATTTTAAGAAAAATAGGCAGTAAGGAAATTGTCAAAAAACATGGGTTTGTAATGATAAAATGAAAGGTGATAAATATTCGTACCTTTCTCAGAAACTTTATATTTGTGACTTATGAATCTTTTTTTTTTTTTTGAGAAAAGACAGAAAATGTTTTGTGTCAAATAATAAACAAAAATCAATTTTAAAAAATTGATTGGTTAGTCATGAGACTCAATTTAAAATTTTTTCTCTGAGTACAATCAGATCCTTGATTACATAAAAGAGAAAATAAATAGCAAATTAAGAATATAAAATGATGATAGGTAAACTTGGATACCATTGTAGTCTTTTTAAGTTGTCCTGTTTAAACAAGTTAAACTTTTAAAATTGATCTTAATTATTAAAATTTATTAGAAATAAATTAACAATATTAATTAATACGATATTTGTCACAAAGAGAAGATAAAACAAATTGGAAATCACCTCATTTAACACTTAAATGTATATATTGCTATACTTTTTTTGCAGATGATGCAAATAAGCCATACAAAGGTATATTTATTTGATTTGAATTTATTTAACCAACATGATTTGTATTTGGTTACAAAGCCAGTACATTTCAAATTAAGATGTCTTTTGACTGAGTCAGGCGCTATTTCTACCTATTGCCTATGCAAATGCATGAAACTCTTATGCAGAGAGTTAAGATAAGGCTACTAAATTGAAAAAAAAATGGCAGAATCAATATTCTGGATTTGGGATTTGAAAGGTCATTTAACTTGATATTTACTTGAAAAACCTACTCTGTGGTATCCTAGACAAATGCAGTCTATTCTTGAACTATCTTCAAACAAAATGAAATTTATGCATCTTATTTGCTAGTCTATTTTTTTAGTGTCAGCTATTATTTTTAGTGATTCCTTAATGTTAATTAACATTAACATGTGTATGTGTATGCTATTGTGATTTCTTAATAATATGAATATTATATTCTACATCATAAGTTATATCTATCTATGTATTCCATCCATTTGTTCCAATATTCAAGCAACTCAGGTCTAATCATAATTCTATGTCATAGTTCTCAACAAATATGATTACTCTTCTGATGATAAATCTTTCCTTCTATATGTCAACTTCATTTGACTTATTCTCCCTCCTATGGCATGTTTTCTTTTTCCCTAACCAACTTTGTTTTTCTCTGAATGTGCAGTACACCAGTTTATCAATATCCTGTAGAAATGCTGTGCCTATAAGTGAACATAATACTTTCAGATGTGATCTAAACAAGGCAGAGTAAATAACATATTGAATTAATTATGAAATTCTCTTTTTTCTTTTCTTGTTAATTAATTTATACAGTTAAAAGTGAAAGTATTGTGATCAAGGTGACGTATCAAATATTTATTTGGCATGTCTCAATAGGGACAAGTAAAACTCTGGGAACACTAAATAAATAATCACTGAAAGTTCAATTTATTGTTATAAATCTTATACCTTGAAAGTTATTCTTAGAAATAAATAATTTTTGATCTAGAACTGCAAAGGGACCTCAGAGATTACCTACTCCAACATCCTCCTTTTATAGGTGAAGAGACTAAGAACTAAAGAGGTTATGGATAGCCCAAAGTAGCTATCTTTAATATTCTTAAACTGAACATATTTAGTTATTGTTTATTTATTATATTAAGCTACCTTTCCAAACCTCTAATCTGAACATAGACAGACTAAAGTGAATCAGGTGAGAGTCAAGGTACTCAGGTGTCAAACTCCAGGCCTGCAGGCAAACCAAATCCCCAAAATCCTGAACTATATTAAAATGTAATTGAGAAAAATTTAAGAAATTATAAATACAACATAGATAATGTTACTTTTTGATTTCTAAGTCAACTTATGATCTCCTCCCAAATCAGTTCTTTTTTATCTCAATGCTATTGGTATATCAGATAAGGAAATAGCCTCAGTTGTCAGGAAGACTTGCCTTCAAATGCTTTTAATAGATGAGTTTCTAAGTCATCTATACTTTCAAAACCCCAGGGACCTTTTGAAGACAAAAAGTTGCTTGTTCTTGTTTATCTATACTAGAAGATGGAATTTCCTTCCATATATTTTCATATACACTGGAAATCAATAGGTCTCTGTCTCACATTATCACCCTCTCCTTTAAAATATTGAAAAAGAAACATAGAATTTGTTTTTACAGTAAAACTTTTCACACATTTTTCCTATGTTTATCACTGCAAGTGTATGTTCTTGAGGGGGAAAACATATTGGCAAGGTTACAAATGATTGATTAGGATAGACACAGTTAGGTTTCTTCTTTATTACAATAAACATATGCTTGTTGGTAGTAAAAACAAAACAAAACAAAACAAAAAAACAAGCATCACTACTAATGAATGGCATTAATGATAGAAAACAGCAGAGGAATTGCAGTTTGAGATAAGTATACTCAGGAAATCCCTGAATAGACTATGCTTTCCTAAACAAAGAGAGTCTCGAGATATTCATTTGCTCAAAGGGACAGTTGTTTCCTCATTTCCTTGCTCAGATTTTAAATCAATAGAGGTAAGCTTCTTTTGTCAGTAATATGTTGCTCGTAATGGTGATGGATGATGTCAAGGACAATTTGGGGATTTTTCCTTAACTCTCTAAAAGCATGTGAGTGCAGAGTGAAAAATCTGCTGAAGCAGTACTTTAGAAATCATTTAAAGGGTGGTTCTGGGTGCCATTCTTTTAAGATAATACTCTTGAAACAATGCAAAATCCATCTCAAAAATCTAGAAGCAACAAAATGTGATAAATATTGTTAGAGTTTTTGTTATTAAAAAACAAAATGTTTTTGAAGCCTTTAGGGGAAATATTTTAAGAGATTGTAATATCTGTGCCAAAACCAAATAGATAAGAACATTCTTATGTCTGTTAAAGTCAAATTGAAATGATTGGAGGATAAACAGTATATGAAAATCCCAAAATATCTTTATGTTAATCTATTTATTTCTTCCTTAAAATTTATTTATATTATAGGAAACTTGAATTATGTAGGTGATTAATGATTTAAGATGTGTTTTTATCTGCATTGAAGTGTTGAGTGAAGTTTATATACACACACACACACACACACACATACACACACACACACACACACACACACACACACACACACATATATATATATATATATATATATATATATATATATATACATATATATATATATATATTACTACATATAAAGTAACCATCTTTCAAAGTTGAGGGGTGTCAATCAGATGAATAAATATAATTTTTGTTGTGATGATCTTAAGCAAATCACTTTTGTAACCTGGGTCTCAGTTTCTTTCTTTGCCTCTGTCTATTTCTCTCTTTTTCTACACACACACATTCATATGCACACACAAAAAATACAAACACACACTAAATATGAGGTTCCTTCTGGCTCTAGTATAATCTTGTCTATGATAAGTATCCTGGATATGCTGGTGCTCTTTTCAATTTTCATTATAGCTTTACATATTTTTCACAATTCTTTTAATTTGGAGAGGGAATGTTTGTTCACTCGATGTATGTATCTTTTATTACCCCAAATTACAAATATATTCATCTTTCCTTAATTTACAACTTTTAAATATACTTATCTTAATACTTGACATGTTCTAACTTGAATATATCTGCCTGCATTCATTTTCTCTCCGTACTACATTACAAAATCCATGACAATACTGACTTACTTATTATGATATTCCATTCAATACAATTTTTAAATGGCTTCTGCTTATCAAGTTACTCTTCTAGGAGATGGTTGAAAAAACAAAAACATGTCTCTGTCCACAAGGTACTTAAATTTCAAAGGAAGGAGGGGAGATAAAACATAAACACAAATAAGTTTGGTACCAGATACAACTATATAAGTACAAAGGAGCAACCCAGATCTGTTTGTTCTAAGAAAATCTATAAAGATTAAATTCTATTCCTGAAATCAGGAAATTTCATGGGAAAAGCATCTGACTTGAGCTTATAAAGGACAAGAAGGATTGTAGCAGGAAGAGTTGTGAATTTGTCTCTACCTCATAGAACAGAGTTTTACATATTGTCATTTATGATAATAGACATTTATATAGAATATTTTTTTTGGTACAAAACACTTAACTCACAGCAACTCTGTGATTGTTTCCCCCCCACACAATTTACAGATGCTTAGAGAAGAAAAGTTAGTTTTACAGTAAGTCACACAATGAATAAGTATCAAAACATGAACAGGTACAGACCCCATTTGTGTAATAGAAAGGACACTTAGTTGAAAGCTATAAGATAGATCTTGTCTTGGAGATTCTGTTAACTAGCTGTGTGATATTGAACAAATCACCTCAGTCCTTTGGGCCTCAGCTTTCATTATCTATACAATGAGATAATTTCTGAAGTCCCTCTAGCTCCAAAATTGTAAAATGCTTTAAATCATGCCTTGTTGGGAGTAAAAATGAAAAATGCCTGGATCAACTAGAAAATATGTCTTTAATACTTCCTGACTAATGAAAAAGAAAAATAATCTTATAATGTTAATTTAAGGCATGAGAAATATTATAAAATTTTAAGGGAATTTTTTATTGAATCCCATTGTATAGAGGAGAGCTCACCACTTCCCTATCCTCCCTTCCCCCATCCCCACATAGATAGGCACATTTACAAAATATAAGCATTAATGAGATTCTGGTTTCTCTATGATGTGGAAAACAATTGAGCTGACTATAGCTAGAAATAACCATCAGATTTATATAGTAAATGGAAATATATAAAAACAGAAGTAATATAAAGAGTTCATTGCATTTGTGAAACAAAAAAAATCAAAATGGAGGAAAGTAATACAATTCTATACAAGAAAAGATGATAATATTAAATTATCTGAATGCTTCTTTTAGGGCAGAGCAACATTGATATTTTAATGGATGCAATTCAATACTCAATGATATTATATCCATCTCAAAAGTTAGCCTTGTGTGACTGATTTGGCTAGACATATTTCAAATTAACATAGGCTAAAATTTATAACCTGGAAATACATTTGATCTTCAGGCATGCCCCAAATGGAGCTTTCAGTTTACTTGAGACATTCTAAATATGAATGCATTTTATTTGCCATCTATCTGGTTTATATTTTTATCTCTTTATAAAATCATACAAGGACAATATCTTATATGGAATCATCAACTTGTATCTGAAGTTGCAATATAAAATAGATGACCTCTTCAGGTCTTATTTAGTCTGATAATTCCATGAATTGTTTTTAGACTTAAATTTCCCCCCAATGTTCACAACAATAAAATGTGGTTTGATGAGAGGAAAATGCTTTATAAATCTTCAAGTGCTACAAAAATGTGAACTAGTGACAGCAGCAGTAGAAAATGATGATGATGATGATGATGACTATGACTTATACTCTGAATAAGAGAAAATAATTTATAATAGGGATGGAAGGAATTTCTAGGGAATCCATTTAAGGAGGAAATTATTGCTTAACCAATTTTATAAAAAGAGTATGTATTATAGTCATACTTCATTGATTTAGGATTTGTCATCATTATTGTGTCTCTTCTGAACTCTATTTCTTTATCAGCAATTGCATTTTAGATGCCTAAACCTGGGTATCTTGCAGGCGTCTAGAACTCAATATGTCCAAAACAAAACTTGTTATCTTTCTCTCAGACATTCCTCTTTTCCCAACTGTCAAGCACATTACAATTATTTGAATTACTGAGACCAATATCCTCAGTGTAATTCTTGACACCTGGATACTCTCATTCACATTACATTCCAAACTGTTGTCATCTTATTGTTTCTGTCTTAGCAGACTATCTCTATACATCCTCATATCTTTTCAGTCAGACAATGTCCTAGTGCAGGACTTTATTACCTCATGACTGAACTTTAGTAATAGCCATGTCAAGGTCACCCCAAATCAGACCCTTTACTCTAATCCATTCTTCATTTGGTTGCCAAAGTGATTTTCCCAACAGGAAGATCTAAATATGTCACTTCTCTCTCCCCCATTCAGTGAACTCTAGTGTCTTCCTATTGTCCCTAAAATGAAATATAAAAGACAATGTTTTGTCCCTTCCTAAATCGCTAGTCTTCTTACTTATACTTTACCCCCTCTCTTCATATTCTATGATCCATAATACTTGCCTTTATTTTTTATCTTTCCCAAACAATACTTCATCACCTATATTTGTTCCTTTTTCACTGACTGTCCCCAAATCAGTGAGTGTTCTCTCCCATCTAACTACTGTCTTCTAATTTCACTGACTTCCATCAAACCTTAGTTCAAATTCCAAAAGATATTTTCTGTAAAAAACCTTTCCTTTTGTAGTGGCTAGAAACTGGAAAATGAATGGATGCCCATCAATTGGAGAATGACTGGGTAAATTGTGGTATATGAATGTTATGGAATATTATTGTTCTGTGAGAAATGACCAGCAGGATGAATACAGAGAGGACTGGCGAGACTTACATGAATTGATGCTAAGTGAAATGAGCAGAACCAGGAGATCATTATACATTTCGACAACGATATTGTATGAGGACATATTTTGATGGAAGTGGATTTCTTTGACAAAGAGACCTGAGTTTCAATTGATAAATGACGGACAGAAGCAGCTACACCCAAAGAAAGAACACTGGGAAACGAATGTGAACTATCTGCATTTTTGTTTTTCTTCCCGGGTTATTTATACCTTCTGAATCCAATTCTCCCTGTGCAACAAGAGAACTGTTCGATTCTGCAAACATATATTGTATCTAGGATATACTGCAACATATCCAACATATATAGGACTGCTTGCCATCTAGGGGAGGGGGTGAAGGGAGGGAGGGGAAAAATCGGAACAGAAACGAGTGCAAGGGATAATGTTGTAAAAAAATTACCCTGGCATGGATTCTATCAATATAAAGTAATTATTAAATAAAAATTAAAAAAAAAAACCTTTCCTAATGCCCCACTCCTCATCACCCACCATCCCTCATACTGCTAATCCCTTTCCCAAAGATTATCTACCATTTACACTTCATCTATCTTTTATACATATAATTGTTTGCATATTAGAATGTGACTTCCTGTGGAAAGGTACTGTATTTTTACCTTCCTTTTATACTCAATTTTTAGCATACTGCCTGCCACATAGTAAAATAATTAATACTTTTTTACTAAGTTAAAGTTTATCTTCATATTCCTTATGAAAATAGAGTGTCTTAAGAAATAAATAACACAAGGAATGTTTGAACCAGTTTAGAAAAACAGATGAAAAGATTGCTGATGGAAATTGTTAAAAGAGCTATTCTGTCCTGGCATTCCCTATTGTGTGACCAGTTTGGTTAAGTATGCTTACCTCCTTCCCCTCACTTCTCCCAAATATTTCTCTATCCTGTGGTATATAAATAGATAACTGGATGAAGATACACACACACACACACACACACACACACACACACATAATTCTCCTGCTTTTTCCCTTTTCTATTGGTCATCAAAATCTTTATTTCAGGAAAAGGATAACTAAATCATGCAATTCCCCCAAATCCCAAAATTACAATTAGAATATAGACAGCTAGCCATATTCCCAGGTCCTAAATAATATCTTCTCATCCTGTGCTTAGCTGACCAACTTTTTGAAAGTAACACTTTTATTTTAAAAAAATGGACTTAATTATTGTTATGTAAGAAATGGCCAGCAGGATGAATACAGAAAGGATCGGAGAGATTTACATGAATAGATGCTGAGTGAAATGAGCAGAACCAGGAGATCATTATATACTTTAACAACAATATTGTATGAGGATATATTCTGATGGAAGTGGCTATCTTCGACAAAGAGAAGATCTAACTCAGTTCCAGTTGATCAATGATGGGCAGAAGCAGCTATACACAGAGAAGGAACACTGGGAAACGAGTGTAAACTGTTTGCATTTTTGTTTTTCTTCCCAGGTTATTTTTACCTTCCGAATCCAATTCTCCCTGTGCAGCAAGAGAACTGTTCGGTTCTGCACACATCTATTGTATCTAGGATGTACTGTAACCTATTTAACATGTATAGGACTGCTTGCCATCTGGGGGAGGGGGTGGAGGGAGGGAAGGGAAAAGGTGGAACAGAAGTGAGTGCAAGGGATAATGTAAAAAATTACCCAGGCATATGTTCTGTCAATAAAAAGTTATTTAAAAAAAAGAATATAACAACTGAAAAAATAAAAATGTATTTATAGCTTTTATTTTTGTAACACCTTAATTATGGATATGTCTGCCATCTACTCAAGGGGCTTTCTAATAATAAAAACTAAAAAATAAAATCCAAAATTAGTTAGGCAAAACTAATCATAAAACAGTTGAGTTTAACTACATATACAATATTTTAGTCATTATTAATGCACAGTGTTTAATTTATTTGCTGTTGATGTTTCTGCTATTGTTTCTATTTATAGAATTTTGGTAATGTGTGTACCATTTTTACTAATTCTTCTTATTTCACTCATATAATTTCATATATCTTCACATATTTTCATATTTTTTCATATTTATCCTTCTGAAACATAAGTGATATTTCAGGATATTCAAATAGAGTAATGTTGTGAAATGGGTGCCACCTGCCAGAGGCTGTTGGAAGTCTAACTCAGACCTGTAGTAGGGATCTCTTCATGTAAGAGGATGATGATAGAAGGAGACTGAGAGGCAATTGTGTTCTCTGACCTCTCCCCTGAGAGGCAGTTGTGTTCTCTGACCTCTCTCTTCTTCCCCCTTTCTTCCAATTTATTTCATTCCCAATCCATCAGGAACATCTGCAAAGGCTGCTTTGCAACTCCTTCAAGTTTATGATTCATAACTGTGGAGGCTCTTGAGAATTGATCTGCCCCTTCACCTAGGCATGGTCCTTAACAGAGTAACATGATTTTTTATTACTCAAGTTATTGGTACAGGTGAGACTTTCATTCCTGTCTTTGATCTCCTTGGGTTATATTCCAAGCAGTGGGTGGAAGAGTGGGATATTTTAATTTTTTTCTTACCATAATTCCAAATTGTTTTCCAGAATGATTAGACTAATTCACAGATCCACCAAAATATATCAAAGTACTTTTTTTTAAAATACCATAGAACCTCCAACTATTCACTATCACTTTTGTGAATTTGCTAAGGGAAGATGAAACCTCAAATTTGCTTTTTTCATTATTAGTCATTTGTACAAGCTTTTATGTTGTTTTTCACTCTTAGTTGTTTGTTTTGATAACTATGCTTTCATTCTCGTTATACTGTAAACTTCATGAATTAAAGGATTATATTATTCATTGTGTGTGTGTGTGTGTGTGTGTGTGTGTGTGTGTGTATCTCCTTAACACAATGTCAGGGATCAGACCTTTCTTTGAATCCATTCTCTCCTCTCAAATATATATTTTTAAAATACCATTACTAAAAGACTTTTTTACTTTAATTGGGAGAGTCAGTGAATATTAAACTCTGCTTTCCATTCCATGGCCCTGTGAACTTGATGTTATTCCTAAAGATACTAAATAGAATGGTTTCTATCACTAGCATTCAGTCTGAATTTCTCTTCAGCTTCCAGATGATTAAAGGTATTATCCTTTTATGTTTCTCTGAGAACATAATTCCATTGGGTGCGAAGGACATCTCTTTATTTAATATTTTTTTATATTACTCAGTTACATGTAAAACAATTTTTACATTTCTTTTTTAAAACTTTGAGTTCCACATTTTCTCCCTTCCTCTTCAGCCCCCTATCTATTAAGAAGGCATATGTGAAGTTATAAAAAAAATTTCCATTAAAATCATTTTGGGGAAAATAAAAATAGAACTCCCCCCTCCCCTCCATTACAGTTAAGAAAAATTAAGTGGAAAAAAAATAAAAACTATGCTTTAATCTGTATTCAGATGTAATTGGTTCTTTCTCTGGGTATAAATAGCATTTTTCATCATAATTCCTTCAATGTAGTCTTGGATCTTTGTATTGTTGAGAATGGCAAAATTATTCAAAGTTGATCATCCTACAACATTGCTATTATTTTACACACAACACATTTCACTTTGCATGAGTTCATGGACTACTTTCTAGTTTTTTTTCTGAGAGTATCCTGCTCATCATTTCTTATAGAAGAATAATATTCCATCATAATCACATATCCAACTTATTCAGTTATTCCTTACTTGATGGGCATACCTTTAATTTTCAATACAGCCCTGAGAAAGAACTACTACAAATATTTTTGTACATATAGGTCCTTTTCGTTTTTATTTTCAATCTTTTTTTGGGATTCATGCCTAGTTGTGGTATTATTAGGTCAAAGGTTTTATATGATTTTGCAGCTCTTTAGGCATATTTCATATCTTTTAATCATTTAACAATTGATGAATGCCCTTTATTTTATTTTATTTTTATTTATTGACTCAGTTTCCTATGTTTGAGAAATGAGGCCTTCCTCAGAGAAACTTGTTTCAAAATTCTTTTCACAATTACCATTGTTAATCATATTTCCCTTACAGTCCCATTTATTCTTTTCACATCTGTACCCTTTTGTCTCTCTCTCTCAGAGAGAGAGAGACAAAAGGGTACTTTATGATTTTCCTTTTTTGATGATTCCCTTGTGGTTCTCCTGAGTCCTTGTATTTGAAAGTCAAATTTTCTATTTACCTCTGATTTTTTTCATCATGAATACTTGAAAGTCCTCTATTTCATTTAATATCTATCTTTTCCTTAAATAATAATACTCAGTTTTGCCAGGTAAGTGATTCTTGGTTGTAATCCTAACTCCTTTACTCTCTGGAATATCATATTCTAAATGCTCTAATCCTTTAAGGAAGAAGCTGCTAAGTTTTGTGTTACTGTGCTCCATTATATTTGAATTATTTCTTTTTGAATGTATACATCTTCTCCTTGACCTGTGATTTCCAGAATTTGGCTGTAATATTCTTGGGAGTTTTTATTTTGGGATCTTTTTCAGAAGATATTTGGTAGATGTTTTTCAATTTCTGATTTACCCTCTGGTTCTAGAATATCAGAACTGTTTTCCTTGATAATTCCTAGGAAGATGATGTCTAAGCTCTTTTTTTGATCATCATTATCAGCCAAACAAATACTTTTTCAATAATTTCTCCTGAATTTATTTTCCAGGTGAATTGTTTTTTTTCCTAACTACTTATTTCACAGTTTTCTAGCTTTTTATTCTTTTTTTGCTTTTGCTTTATTCTTTCTTGATTTCAAATAAAGTCTTTAGATTCCATTTGCTTAATTCTAATTTTAAAGGAATTGTTTTCCTTACTGAACTTTTGAACCTTCTTTCCCATTTGGTCCATTTTGCCAATTTGGTCAATTTTTCTCCTTATTAGATTTTTGAATTTTCTTTTGCATTATTTTCACTTCTCTTCCCAATTTTCCCTCTACCTCGCTTACTTGATTTTTAAAATACACATTGTGGTTTTCCATGACCTGAGACCAAATCTTATTTTTCTTGGAGACTTTGCGTGAAGCTACTTTGACTTTGTTATCTTCTTCTAAATATGGGTTTCGATCTTCCTTTTCACTATTAATACTTTCTATAGTCAAAATCTTTTTCTGTTGTTTGTTCATTTTCCCAGCTTATTTGTTGGCTTTTAGCTCTTTGTTAAAGTAGGCCTCTATTTCCAGGGTAGAGAGTGTAATCAAGCTTCAAGGGTTTTGTGCAATTCTTTTCAGAAAACTTTCTAGGGACCTCTAACTTTTCAGTTTTTTCAAGAAGTGTTTTTGAGTGACCTCAAGCACTCTCTTCTGTCCTAAAATTGTTAGGAAAGTCACCTCCCCACTGTGGCTATAAGTTCTAGGGTGCTAAAGCAAAAAGAGTCCTTTCTCAGTGCTAGTAAAGAGACCTCCTAGTAGCCCCCTTATGGTCTATAGGTTGAGACTACTGGAAGCTGCCATCTCTCCCCTGTTGCTGTTGCCACTGCCAACTGAATGTCTCCCAAGGCCAGGTTCCTGGTTTGATGGGATCCCAAGGCCTGACAGGGTCACTTTGGTGAGACAATGCTCTCCTGCTGAGAGCAGGTGTCTCTGGGTTTACACCTCTGGAAACTGTCAGTACTACTGATGACTCAGAGGCCCCAAGGCCCACTCCTGGTTTCTTGTAGTCAGGATTGTGCTGGTGTGTTTCCTGCACTAGGACTGCTGGTGCAACAGACCTTCCTGTTGACCTTCTAAGTTGTCTTCAGCTGGAAAATCATTTTTCCTGTCTTTTGATGTGTTCTAATATTCTAAAATTTGTTTAAAGTAATCATTTAAAGGAATTTGGAGGGGTTTAAGGGAGAACTTGAGTGAGTCCCTACCTTTACTCCACCATATTGATTCTACCAGTATATGAAGGAGAATATTCTTTCTCTGCAATTTTTTTTTTTTACTGACATTCTCTTCTAGAATAATCCAAGTATACTATTACTCTGAAAAAAGTTTGTTTTTCTTTTTGGATGGGTGAAGCTGGGAATGCTGATTACTAGTGACATAAATTCTTCCTTGATTTAAGGAAATGAGCAATAGGAGGCCGGAAGACAGAATCCTATTAACTGTACAAGTTTGCTGAAGAGAGGGGCAATAATAAAAGAAGTCTATCAAACACATGAATTGTCAGGGAATTGTCTTGCTCATAGACAATAATATCTTAGTTAAAATTATAATTCTTAATAGTAACCATAAAAAATATGTACAACAATATTGCTTCAAAAAATTATGGAACTAGATTAGGAATGTTATTACTCCTAGGGTCAACTAGGTGTAGTCACCAGAGAAAAACTAAAAAATGGAAAGACCCTCATGAGTAGTTCAGCCATGAAAAAGAAGACAAAGAGAAAAAGCAACTGTGTTCACACAACTCACAAGAAAACTGTGTTATCTCTTAAGAAAATCTCAATTGGATTTAAAATTTAGAATACTTGTTAATTCAGCTTAAATATCCACTTAACAATTAGCATTACAAAGTGTCAGAAACAAATTTCTGAAAACTGGCATTAGTGGATAGATTTCTAGATTTGGAATCAATATTCAAATCAGAATTGAAATCCCAATTTAATGCCTGTTAGCTGTGTAATTAACCATAACCTTTCTGAGTTTCAGTTTCTTTAAATTTCTTTAAAATGAAAATAATTGAAGATAATTGAAGATAATGCTATCTATAGTTTTATGGATATATACACATAGATAAACATATGTATGTTTTTTTTTTATCATAACTGTTTTCACAGAGCTGTGATGTTTAAATTAAATGTTCGTAAAGTATTTTAAAGTGTGATATATATATGTCAAAGTCAGCTAACCAGGATTTAAATGTAATTTGTTTTTACTATTTTTTTTTTTATTATCATTGTTTTTCCTTAGAAGGGGAAAGATCTTAGAAGTTTCTGATATTATCTGAGGAGAGAATTCTGGACTTAGGGGGAGAAGAAATGAAGGCTGCTTAGTCTCCTAATGATCTTTTGCCTTGGAATTATTTGTTAAGGCTAAATGGAAGTGAAAAATATATTTTCATTTTATGAAAAAAAAAAGAACATACAAAAAAAAAACCATAAAAGGAAAACAAAACAAAACAGAACAGAACATTGTCATGTGCCAAACAGAACACCAGGGAAGATTCAAAATATATAGCAATAAATTACAAGTGGAAAAAATATATATAATAGTAGTGTCCATCTTTTCTTTGCCTCCATGTAGGATTGTTCTTTTGTTCTCTGCTGCACACTTTTTTTTTACTTTGTTCTTTTTTTCCCCTTCCACCCACCCCATCTCCCCCAAGCAGGCTATACATATACTCAGACATACACATACACACACATTTTCCTATATGTAAACATGCATCTAAAACATATTAATATGGCTGACATATAATGTACATTTCTCTCTTGATTGAATCTTTAAGTTGGACTTTTGTCTAAGATCAATGACTAGTAGGTATACTTTTTTCCTCAAATAAATTATACTCCTAGGACTTCCGGTTAAGATGGCGGAGAGGAGGCTCACAGCTGCATAAGCTCCATGCTTTCTCTCACTATCCATTTCATTACAAGCCTCTGAATCAATGCTTGACTGAAAAAAAACCCCACAAATAGTTACCAAGAGAAGCCATCCTTGAGATCCGCCACGAAAGGTCTGTCTTTACTGGAGGGCTGGGGCAGTTTTAGATCGGGCGCAGGCGGCGGGCAGCGGCAGTGAGAGCACGGGAGCAGACTGGAGAGGGGGTGGGGAGTGATCGCAGCCGTCTCTGCGGGGAGAGCTTCGCTACAGGATTAGATACTTTGCTCCGGCAGCAAGTCAGCAGCCCAGCAGAGAAGCTAAAAACACCGGGGCTGAAGAATACAACCCCAAACAGCTGGAGTCTCTCGGGACCTGGCCACCGCCCCCCCCTTCCCCCCCCTCAGTGACTCAGCACGCTTTGGGATCTCAGAGCGCAGGCGCAGCACAGTCCTGCTAGTGCCTCACTGCTGCCACCTGCAGTCTGTAGAGGAAGCTCGATAACACACCCAGCCCCCCCCCAAAGAAAGACTCCAGTTTTTTCTGTTTTTCTTTGGTAGTTTGTCTCTGATTAATAGACAGAATGAGCAAGAAGCTGAAGAGGACTTTAACCCTTGACAGCTTCTACACAGATAGAGAGCAGACTCTAAATCCTGAGGAGACTAAAAACAAACAGTCCCCAGGTGATTCCCCAAAGGAGGAGATCGTCTGTTCCTCAGCACAGATGAACCTCATAGAAGTGATTAAAAAGGCTCTCACAAGGGAGCTAGAAGAAAAATGGGGAAAGCAGAGTGAGGCTTGGCAAAAGGAGAAGGAAGCTTGGAAAAGGAGAGGGAGGCTTGGCAAAAGAGCCTGGAGAAAGTTAAAGAGAGAGTGGATAAAGAAGTAAAATCCTTGAAAAATAGGATTAGTGAACTGGAAACAGAAAACAGCTCTCTAAAAAACAAAATTGGCGAAATGGAAAAAAATTCCACAGAACAAAAGAACTCAATTGGACAATTAGAGAAAGATTTTAAAAAAGTGAGTGAAGAGAATACTTCACTGAAAATCAGAATTGAACAAGTGGAATTGAATGACTCGAGGAGACAAGAAGAATCAGTCAAGCAAATCCAAAAAAATCAAACAATGGAGAAAAATGTGAAATACCTTCTGGGGAAGACAACAGACCTGGAAAACAGATCCAGGAGAGACAATCTGAGAATCATTGGACTCCCAGAAAAACATGATGAAAAAAAGAGCCTGGACACTGTCTTCCAGGAAATTATCAAAGAGAACTGCCCAGAAGTCATAGGAACAGAGGAAAAAATAAACATTGAAAGGATTCATCGATCACCCACTGAAAGGGATCCTAAAATCAAAACACCAAGGAATATAGTGGCCAAATGCCAGAACCCTCAGATGAAAGAAAAAATATTGCAAGCGGCTAGAAAAACCCAATTCAAGTATCAAGGAGCCACAATAAGGATCACCCAGGATCTGGCAGCATCCACATTAAAAGATCGAAGGGCCTGGAATATGATATTCCGAAAGGCTAAGGAACTTGGTATGCAACCAAAAATAACTTACCCAGCGAGAATGAGCATCTTTTTCCAGGGAAGAAGATGGACATTCAACGAAGTAAGCGAATTTCATCTATTTCTGATGAAAAAACCAGAACTTAACAAAAAGTTTGATCTACAAATATAGAACTCAAGAGAAATCTAAAAAGGTAAAGATTAATCTTGGGAACTATATTTTGACTATATAGATGTATAAAGAATACATGTATACCTTGTTCTAGAAATTGATGTGGAAAGGACATTGTACCAGAAAAAGGGTAAAGTGGGGGTAGTACATTTCATGAAGAGGCATAGGAAACCTATTATATCTGAGAGAAAGAATGGAGGGGGATGAATATAGTGGGTATCTTACTGCCTTCAGAATTGGCTTTAAGTGAAAAATCTTAAGACATATTCAATCTATGGTGAAACTTCTCCCATCTCATTGAAAAGTGAGAAGGGAAAAGTGGAAAGGGAAGGAATAAGCTAAGCGGAAGGGAATACGGGAACTGGGAGGGAAAGGGGTAAGATAGGGGGAGGAACTCTAAGGCGGGGGAGGGACACTAAAAAGGGAGGGCTGTGAGAAGCAAGGGTGCTCACAAGCTTAATACTTGGAAGGGGGGAAAGGGGAAAGAAGGGAGGAAAGCATAAACCGGGGTTAACAAGATGGCAAGTAATACAGAATTGGTCATTCTAACCATAAACGTGAACGGGGTAAACTCCCCCATAAAGAGGAAGCGGTTAGCAGAATGGATTAAAAGCCAGAATCCTACAATATGTTGTTTACAGGAAACACACCTGAAGCGGGGAGATACATGCAGGTTAAAGGTAAAAGGTTGGAGCAAAATCTACTATGCTTCAGGTGAAGTCAAAAAAGCAGGGGTAGCCATCCTGATCTCAGATCAAGCTAAAGCAAAAATTGACCTAATTAAAAGAGATAAGGAAGGACACTATATCTTGCTAAAGGGTAGCATGGATAATGAAGCACTATCTATATTAAACATATATGCACCAAGTGGGGTAGCATCTAAATTCTTAAAAGAGAAACTAAGAGAGCTGCAAGAAGAAATAGACAGTAAAACTATAATAGTGGGAGATCTTAACCTTGCACTCTCAGAATTAGATAAATCAAACCACAAAATAAATAAGAAAGAAGTCAAAGAGGTAAATAGAATACTAGAAAAGTTAGATATGATAGATCTCTGGAGAAAATGTAATGGAGACAGAAAGGAATACACTTTCTTTTCAGCAGTTCATGGAACCTATACAAAAATTGACCATATATTAGGACATAAAAACCTCAAACTCAAATGTAGTAAGGCAGAAATAGTAAATGCATCCTTTTCAGACCACGATGCAATGAAAATTACATTCAACAAAAAAGCAGGGGGAAGTAGACCAAAAAATAATTGGAAACTAAATAATCTCATACTAAAGAATGATTGGGTGAAACAGCAAATCATAGACATAATTAATAACTTCACCCAAGAAAACGATAATAATGAGACATCATACCAAAATGTATGGGATGCAGCCAAAGCGGTAATAAGGGGAAATTTCATATCTCTAGAGGCCTATTTGTATAAAATAGAGAAAGAGAAGGTCAATGAATTGGGTTTGCAATTAAAAATGCTAGAAAAGGAACAAATTAAAAACCCCCAGTCAAACACTAAACTTGAAATTCTAAAAGTAAAAGGTGAGATCAATAAAATTGAAAGTAAAAAAACTATTGAATTGATTAATAAAACTAAGAGTTGGTTCTATGAAAAAACCAACAAAATAGACAAACCCTTAGTAAATCTGATTAAAAAAAGGAAAGAGGAAAATCAAATTGTTAGTCTTAAAAATGAAAAGGGAGAACTCACCACTAACGAAGAGGAAATTAGAGCAATAATTAGGAGTTACTTTGCCCAACTTTATGCCAATAAATTCGACAACTTAAATGAAATAGAAAAATACCTCCAAAAATACAGCTTGCCCAAACTAACAGAGGAAGAAGTAAATATCCTAAACAGTCCCATCTCAGAAAAAGAAATAGAACAAACTATCAATCAACTCCCTAAAAAAAAATCCCCAGGACCAGATGGATTTACATGTGAATTCTACCAAACATTTAAAGAACAATTAACTCCAATGTTATATAAACTATTTGAAAAAATAGGGATTGAAGGAGTCCTACCAAACTCCTTTTATGACACAGATATGGTACTGATACCTAAACCAGGTAGGCTGAAAACAGAGAAAGAAAATTATAGACCAATCTCCCTAATGAATATTGATGCTAAAATCTTAAATAAAATATTAGCAAAAAGATTACAGAAAATTGTCACCAGGATAATACACTATGACCAAGTAGGATTTATACCAGGAATGCAGGGCTGGTTCAATATTAGGAAAACTATTAGCATAATTGACTATATCAATAACCAAACAAACAAAAACCACATGATCATCTCAATAGATGCAGAAAAAGCATTTGATAAAATCCAACATCCATTCCTAATAAAAACACTTGAGAGCATAGGAATAAATGGACTTTTCCTTAAAATAGTCAGGAGCATATATTTAAAACCATCAGTAAGCATCATATGCAATGGGGAAAAACTGGAACCTTTCCAGTAAGATCTGGAGTGAAGCAAGGCTGCCCACTATCACCATTATTATTTAATATCGTATTAGAAACACTAGCCTCGGCAATAAGAGTCGAGAAAGATATAAAAGGAATTAGAGTAGGCAATGAGGAAACCAAACTATCACTCTTTGCAGATGATATGATGGTATACCTAGAGAACCCCAGAGATTCTACCAAAAAGCTATTGGAAATAATTCATAATTTTAGCAAAGTAGCTGGCTACAAAATAAATCCCCATAAATCCTCAGCATTTTTATACATCACCAACAAAACCCAACAGCAAGAGATACAAAGAGAAATTCCATTCAGAATAACTGTTGATATCATAAAATATTTGGGAATCTATCTACCAAAGGAAAGTCAGGAATTATATGAGCAAAATTATAAAAAAGTCTCCACACAAATAAAGTCAGACTTAAATAATTGGAAAAATATTAAGTGCTCCTGGATCGGCCGAGCGAGCATAATAAAGATGACAATACTCCCCAAACTAATCTATTTATTTAGTGCTATACCAATCAGACTTCCAAGAAAATATTTTATTGATCTAGAAAAAATAACAACAAAATTCATATGGAACAATAAAAAGTCGAGAATCTCAAGGGAATTAATGAAAAAAAAATCAAATGAAGGTGGCCTAGCTGTACCTGATCTAAAATTATATTATAAAGCAGCAGTCACCAAAACCATTTGGTATTGGCTAAGAAATAGATTAGTGGATCAGTGGAAAAGGCTAGGCTCACAAGACAGAATAGTCAATTATAGCAATCTAGTGTTTGACAAACCCAAAGCCCCTAACTTCTGGGAAAAGAATTCATTATTTGATAAAAACTGCTGGGATAATTGGAAATTAGTATGGCAGAAATTAGGCATGGACCCACACTTAACACCATATACCAAGATAAGATCAAAATGGGTCTATGACCTAGGCATAAAGAACGAGACTATAAATAAATTAGAGGAACATAGAATAGTTTATCTCTCAGACTTGTGGAGGAGAAAGAAATTTGTGACCAAAGATGAACTAGAGACCATTACTGATCACAGAATAGAAAATTTCGATTACATCAAATTAAAAAGCTTTTGTACAAATAAAACTAATGCAAACAAGATTAGAAGGGAAGCAACAAACTGGGAAAACATTTTCACAGTTAAAGGTTCTGATAAAGGCCTCATTTCCAAAATATATAGAGAACTGACTCAAATTTATAAGAAATCAAGCCATTCTCCAATTGATAAATGGTCAAAGGATATGCACAGACAATTTTCAGAGGATGAGATTGAAACTATTACCACTCATATGAAAGAGTGTTCCAAATCATTATTGATCAGAGAAATGCAAATTAAGACAACTCTGAGATACCACTACACACCTGTCAGATTGGCTAAGATGACAGGAAAAAATAATGATGAATGTTGGAGGGGATGCGGGAAAACTGGGACACTAATGCATTGTTGGTGGAGTTGTGAACGGATCCAACCATTCTGGAGAGCAATCTGGAATTATGCCCAAAAAATTATCAAATTGTGCATACCCTTTGATCCAGCAGTGTTTCTATTGGGCTTATATCCCAAAGAAATACTAAAGAAGGGAAAGGGACCTGTATGTGCCAAAATGTTTGTAGCAGCCCTGTTTGTAGTGGCTAGAAACTGGAAAATGAATGGATGCCCATCAATTGGAGAATGGCTGGGTAAATTGTGGTATATGAATGTTATGGAATATTATTGTTCTGTAAGAAATGACCAGCAGGATGAATACAGAGAGGACTGGCGAGACTTACATGAACTGATGCTAAGTGAAATGAGCAGAACCAGGAGATCATTATACACTTTGACGACGATATTGTATGAGGACATATTTTGATGGAAGTGGATTTCTTTGACAAAGAGACCTGAGTTTCAATTGATAAATGACGGACAAAAGCAGCTACACCCAAAGAAAGAACACTGGGAAACGAATGTAAACTATCTGCATTTTTGTTTTTCTTCCCGGATTATTTATACCTTCTGAATCCAATTCTCCCTACGCAACAAGAGAACTGTTCGGTTCTGCAAACATATATTGTATCTAGGATATACTGCAACATATCCAACATATAAAGGACTGCTTGCCATCTAGGGGAGGGGGTGGAGGGAGGGAGGGGGAAAAAATCGGAACAGAAACGAGTGTCAATATAATGTAATTATTAAATAAAAAAATAAAAAAAAAAGAGAAAAAAAAAATTATACTCCTGATCCTTTTGTAGTGTTTGTGTATATATTTTCTTTGTTATTCCTGATAACTCTTGTGCTTTAATTCTGCTCCTTAAATTACCTTGCTATAACTTAACATCCCTTCAACCATGGAAACCGTCCTTGTTTTCTCCCAGTCTTTGCTTCTCTTTCTGCCCATCCCTCCCCTTTTATTTCTTTATAGATTTTGAAGGGCACCATGCTCTTCATAGTTTAAATGTAGTGTTATCTATTTAACCCATTTCTGATATGAATAGGTTTTTAGAACTATGAAACCCTCTTCCTTCTATATTATCTCTTTGTCTAATACTCCCTCTGCATCTCATTTGTACAACATAATTACTATTTTTACCTTTTCCTATGCATTTTTGCTTTTCAGAGGTAGGTTGTATTCAACTCTTCTCCAATCTTTCTTTTGAACTACCCAATTGCTGATGTCAGTCATTGACATATGATAAACATTTCCATCTTAAAAAAAAAACATAAAAAATTTATCCATGTTAAGTTTCTTGAAACTGATCTTTGATATTGATTTTTATCTGATAAATTTTCTATTGAATTCAGGTTTGGTTAAAAGAAAGTCCTGAAAATTTACAAATTCTTTGAATGTATATATATATATATATATATATATATATTATGGATAATTTTGCTGGATTTGATAGTGTTTGTCATAGGCTTAGTTCTTTTGATATACATGATATACATGATTCCAGCACCTGTATTCTTTTATTTTGGTTCTGATAAGTCCTGTACAGTTCTAATTTTAGCTCTAGTATATTTGAAATTTTTTTCTTGTTTCTTGCAAATTTTTCTTTTTGATGTGGAGTTTTTGAAATTTTGAAATTTATCAATAATATTCATCTGAATTTTCCACAAATGATCTCTGACCTGGGGTATCTCTTGGGATGTTCTTGGGTTATACCAAGAGGACCCCTGTTATACCCCAAATCATTTTTTACCAATCTATGTTTCCTTAAGGCACAAATTTGTTCCATATGTGAAGAAATTTGGAGAGCTTGAAATTTACTGACCTACTTCACCATCTTTCCAAAATCTTCCTCTGAAAACTTCTTCAATAATAACCAGAAACACAAAAATATTAGTAACATAGCTTTTTAAACCTTTAGGAGTTTATGTGCTAATTACATAGCTGAAAATTTTGTTGTACAGGTGAAATGGAATGTTTTTCATAGTTAGAAAAACATATTTCAGCACATAAACGTATAGAATAGTTACAATATTTTGCCAAGTGTGGTAGTACACACCTATAATTCCTATGTCACTGGGGATATTAGCACTAATGGCTAGTGGGTCTTCTAAACTCAGGAATTCGAGCCTCTGCTTCCTATATTAATTGAGTGTCCCTACTAAGTGTGGCAGCATATGATAAGTTTGGCACCGATGGTAAGTCAAGGTTTGGGAAGGGGAGAATTGGGTAATCTCTGGAGGCACAAACCATCACAGGTAAAAATGGAGTAGATCACAACTCCTGTGAAATTGGAGTTGTATATGGCCCTTGCACTTTCAGCCTGGGTGAGATAGAAAAGCCATATCTTAAAGAACAAAAAGCCTATCCCACCAAACTCCCAAACTCCAAACATTCCATTCCATTAAATCAAGCTTATTAACCAAAGTATTATTAGATGTGTTACCTTATATACTTGAAAGCAACAAAACTACAATTACACCAAATGCTATAAAATTTAATTATTTCATTTTGAAAGTGCCCTTGTTTAATCAATCTTAATTTCTGAGTTTTATATAAGCAGGAAAAGGCCCTAACTAGAAAAATGACTTTAAAGAGAGGATCTGTGTTCAAGTCTCATCTCTGACAGTTCTTGGCTAGTAATTTGAGGCAAATTCCTTAATTTCTCACTTCTCTTGAGAATTCTCAAACCTTCAATTACAGAGCAGGTCAAGAGGAAGTTTTCTCACTGGCAGTTCTTTACCCCACTCAAAATATAGGCCTGGTTAAAACAACAAATTATAAAACAAGGAACTGACTAACTTATAAAGCTATACTTTGAAAATATATATACATTTTTTTAAAGGCAGGAAATAAGTTGTGAAATTAAAAACAAATGAACAACATAATAATTCAGGAAAACTGATTCTGTGAACAAAATTGGGCAGGGCTGGTAGTACCTTATACTCCCAAAACTACTCCAGTAATTCCTGAAGTCACATAATCAGAGATTTTTTTCCTTTTTTTTTTTTTTTTTTTTTTTTTTTGTAATCAGAGAATGTTAAAGCTAAAAAAGAAATCATCTAATACTCCCTCTTGTACAGATATGGCACCTGGTTCAAGAAAGGTTAAACAACTGGCACTACGTCACAATTCTAACAGATAATGAATGTTTTTTTTCAACCTCAGATCTTATTACTTCAAATCCAATGTTCTTATTACAAGTAATTCATTTGAGCTATCTTTTTTTAAGACACTAACTGAAATTATTACTCCTAGCAATATAGTGGCCTTGAGAATGAAATCTGAAATTTGAACTGGAAGAATAGAGATGAAGCTTGAAGGATTTGGGGTAGTAAGGGAAATCCAAGTGGGGTGTATCCATAGAGGAAATTGAGTAACACAAGAGCATTCAGACAGTACCTTGTCCATGCTCCTCAAACCATGAATTCAAGTTACTTTTATTAATGCTAGTTCAGTTAATTTTTATTAAATATGTTTTTTTGAACTAGCAACCTAAAGCTTTGTAATATTGCATCTGTGGGAAAAATGAATTCTGAGATAGCTTTGAGAGTAACCAATTCTTAAATTATTGGCTGCTTGTATATTATAGTAGCAATAGCTGACATTTATATAGAGTTTTAATGCTCATCATAGATCATAGATTTAAATTTGGACCTCAATGTTAATCTAGTCTGGTCCCCTGATTTTGCATTTTTTGGAAATGTGGTTGAATATATTGCCCATGGTAACACTAATACTAAATGGAAAATCAGAGTTTTGCTAATTCTTCTGGTTCTAAATGCATTGACTTTTATATTGTATCATGATTATAGGATTATATAATTACAAATGCCATTTAATCTGATCCTCACTCAGAAGTTATTCAGGCATTTAGAAGCATACAGTTAGTAAGAGTCGGAGACAAATTTGAATCATAGTACTTCCCAGGCCAAGGTTAATCAAGCGGCTATTTTCCAACTATGATGGGTAGCCAGCTTATGTTAACATTCTTTATGTTCCTAAAATAATATTGTGTCTATTTACCTGATGAGCATTATTCTTGCAAAAAAGTCCAGATGAAAAAAATATCACCCAAAGAGAGAAGTGAACAAATATTATTACTACTCACAAGGATAGGAGAAAAAAAATAACAAGTAACAAACAGTCTCAACGTGTAGTACTCATTGCTTTTGGCTGAGGGCAACACACAGTGTGGTCCCTCTGGACCACTGGGTTCATACTCTGAGCAAAATCCCAGAGTCTCTCAGAGTTCACAACTATAGAATTTTAGGAGGGAGGGGAGTTGGGAGTCAGGGGGTGGGAGGATGGGGGTGATTGGCTGGGGGTGGGGGTAGACGGGGGTAAGCTGCTGACACAGATAGAAAATTACCTCTATCAACAGAAAGAGACAAAAATATAGCCAGGACTAATGAAATAAAGATATGTTCTAAATTGCCTAATAAGAAATGTGGAAGGAAAGGTATGGGCACAGTAAACTTAATTCCAACTCCGACAATCCAAGTAAAAGCCAAGGGTAAGGTGATGGATATTATCCAATCTCTGGGTTTATTAACCCTAGCATACATGAATCCTCTGGTCTGAGGACATTATGAGTCAAACCAGTTTTTACCACTTCATAGTTATTGAACCCAATAAATGGATTTAGAGCTAGAAGGGACCATAGGAATATAAATTTCTTGAAAAAAGATACTATGCAATTTTCATCTTTGTAACCCTGGAGCACAGGACTGAGGACCTAGAAAATAGGTATTTAGTAAATATATAACAGTCATACATCTGAGTTTGGGTGTGTGTATACACATATACATACACACTTATTTATAAACATATATACATTCATACATCAATATATAAGGCTTGATTGAGATATTGATTAAAATGTTGCTTGTTATACTTAGCTATATAAGTTATGCTTCTATTTAGCATTTCTTACAAAAAATAGTTGTTAAACTGTTTAAGGCATATTTTAATTTGTTAATGAAAATATTTTAAAAGAAATGAAAGAAAACTTGATTATGACAAATATTTGGTAACTCTAATATGTACAAAACACACAGTGCCAATTTTATTACAGGTTTCACTATAGTTCACTTTCACTTTTGTTAATGGAAGCCACAGATCTTAAAATACTACAGAATTCAGTTGTGAAATAATTCTGATATTTATTTGCTTATTGCTTTGTAACCCTAGTACATTAATATCATTCTTAGCCAAATGCTGCATTACAGGAAGGACCTCCTATGTATAAGACAAGTAGTATTGGAGAGAGTCCATTTACTCTTACTAAGGACTTTCAATGTCAAGCAAAATTCACTTGCTGCAATCTAGGAAGGAAGGAAGGAAAGAAGGAAGGAAGGAAGGAAGGAAGAAAAAAAGGAAGGAAGGAAGAAAGGGAGAGGATGATATCATAGTCCAGTGGTTCTCAAGCTTTGTTTTCAGTATCTTTATACTATTATAAATTACTGAAGATTTGTCCAAAGTGCTTCGGTTTAGGTGGGTTTTCTTTATAGATATGTACAATATTATAAAAACTAATTTTGAATTTCTAGACCCACTAAAAAAGTTTCAGGACCCCCCAGGATTCTCTGGACCATACATTGAGAATCATTGTCATAGTCCAACTTTGTGACTTCTATCTGATATACTTAACTGAGGTGTGCTGTTCAATGTTAATTAGCTGTTTAGCATAGAAGGTACAGTGGTAAAGGACAACTTATACTGGTCTAAAATTTTTAGAATCTTCATTTTCATCTGCTGAATCTGGTGCTTTCTGTAATATGGCCAATTACAAAGGCAAGGTTTCCAATTTCAGGTGGGCACATTTCTTCATAATTGGTGACAATGAACATGGGGATTACACCCACCAACTCCTACAGTTTTTTAGACACAGTATTTTCCTGCATAAATCAGTTAATAATGGGCACTGTCATGTACATAGTCTCCTATAGCAACCTGAAATTCATCTGTGCTTTTACCAACCAGGCAATTAGGATGGCTTTTTTGTTCCCAGTGGCTTCTTGACCCACCAGGTATATTGGTCTAATCATGTGCTCTTCTTCAAGTTGTCTGAAATAGCAATGCATATCTTTCACATCTTCACTACGAAGTTTTGGATCATCTGTACCTTTGGAATTCAAAATCTTTCAGTGCAAGTTTGATATTGGAAAAAAGTTTGGCACAGAAACTCTTCTGTAGACACAGACCTAGATGTTTCCATTGGGCTTAGAGATGGAGAATCCAGCCTAATGAGCTCATGAGTTAGCTTCTCTTCCTTAACTATTTTAGGTAGAGGAATCTTTTCTAATGGTTTGGGAGGCTTTTTTTTTTATCAGCTACTTTTACTATTGGAACTTGATTTTCTTTTTCAGACATATTTTTGACGGAGGTGACTGCTGTTCCTCACACATTTTGTTGCCAATATCATCAAGGGTCATTTTTAATTTCAGCCCAAACTTGGAGGCAGTCAGTGAATACAGGCACCCTCTTAGCAACTGGGACATTGCCCTTCAATTAATGGTTCTCAAATAAATATGGGAACAGAAGTGTCAAAATATTTTGGAAAATAAATGACAAACAGTGATTCCTTACTGTTTTAATCCACTAATACACCTGTGATAATGAGCTTTTAAGATTTCTTCATTAATTTATATATCACTAACACAATCCAACAGTTGGAGTTACAAAGAGAAATTCCATTTAAAGTACCTACTGATAGTATGAAATACTTAGGAATCTATCTGCCAAGGGAAGATCAGAAACTATATGAGCAAAACTACAAAACACTTTCCACACAAATAAAGTCAGATCTAACCAATTGGAAAATATATTAAATGCTCTTGGATAGGACCAGCAAATATCATAAAGATGACAATACTACCTAAACTAATCTATTTATTTAGTGCTATACCAATCAGTCTCCCAAAAAACTATTTTAATGACCTAAAAAAAATAACAACAAAGTTCATATGGAAAAACAAAAGGTCAAGAATTTCTAGGGAATTAATGAAAAAAAATTCAAATGAAGGTGGCCTAGCTGTACCTGATCTAAAACTATATTATAAAGTAGCAGTTATCAAAACCATTTCGTATTGGCTAATAAATAGACTAGTTGATCAGTGGAATAGGTTAAGTTCAAAGGACAAAACAGTCAATAACTTTAATAATCTAGTGTTTGAAAAAACCAAAGACTCCAGCTTTTGGGATAAGAACTCACTGTTTGACAAAACCTGCTGGGAAAACTGGAAATCAGTATGGCAGAAACTAGACATTGATCCACACTTAACACTGTGCACCAAGATAAGGTCAAAATGGGTTCATGACCTAGGCATAAAGAATGAGATTATAAATAAATTAGAAGAACATAGGATCATTTACATTTCAGACCTGTGGAAGAGGAAAAAACTTATGACTATATGATCATCAATTCTGATGGACATGGCCATCTTCAACAATGAGATGAACCAAATCAGTTCCAATGGAGCAGTAATGAATTGAAGCAGCTATATGCAGTGAAAGAACTCTGGGAAATGAATATGAACCACTACATAGAATTCCCAATCCATCTATTTTTGTCCGCCTGAATTTTTGATTTCCTTCACAGGATAATTGTACACTTTTTCAAAGTACAGCAAAATAACTGTAAGGACATGTATACACATATTGTATTTAACTTATACTCTAACATATTTAACAAGTATTGGCCAACTTGCCATCTGGGGGAAGGGGTGGGGGGAAGGAGGGGGAAAGTTGGAACAAAAGGTTTTACAATTGTCAATGCTGAAAAATTACCCATACATATATCTTATAAATAAAAAGCTATAATAATAATAAAAAAAATTTCTTCATTAAACTTTCAAGTCAGAAAGTGAGGAGTAGAAGAAAAAGCAAGATTATTGTGGGAAGACTTAGTTCTGAGTCTGTACACTACCATTTATTAAGTTTGTGACCTTGGTAAAATAATTTTATTCCTATGAATTTTAATTTATTTATCTAAAAATGAAGGGTCAGGATATATGAATTTATCAATCAATATCTATTAATTAAGTTCATCTTGAGGAGCAGGCACTCTATAAGGGTCCACAGACAAAAATGTAAAAGTCACTACACTGAAGAGGTTAACATTCCACTGGAATAGGGCAGCTATGTATGCATGCATTAGACTATATAAAATGCAAGGTAATTTTCTGAAATATGAGGAAAGCACAGACTGAGTGATGAGTATTTGAGATATGAAGGAAACTGGGAATGTCAGGAGGCAGAAATTTCAGAGATAATACATTCTACACATTGAAACATTCTTTTGAAAGATACAGGAATAATAGATGAAATGTTTGTGATGTATACTGCTATTTGTTTCTATCCTGAAGAGTTCATGAAATGTCTGCCCACTCCAATTCCTCTGCCACTCAGGTCAAATGATCTTTCGAAAATGTAGTCTGACCATGTCACTTGGATTTGGGAATCTCATTTTGGGAGCATTTATCTGTAAAATGGAAAAGAGATAACAGAGGGAGGAAGAAGAGGAGAAGGAGGAGGAGGAGGAAGAGCAGAGAGGGGGAAGACACAGAGAGATAAAGAGGGAGAAGGAGAGGGAGAGGGACAGAGAAAGGGAGAAGGAGAGTTGGGTGTCTCTGACAGAGACAGAGAGCGACACAGATTGCTACAGAGAGAAAGAGAAAAACAGACATAGAAATAGGGAGACAGAGAGAAAGACAGAAAAAGAGATAGACAAACAGAGACACACAGAGAGAGACAAAGACCTTAAAAACAGAGAGACCAATTAGAAAGCTAATGGAGTCATCTGAATTAAGAAAGACTGAGCTAGGAAGCTGATGTATGGAAGAGACATAGATCAAGCATTGGTAATCTAATTAGGTGACCTCTAAGAATATTTAACTATTAACATTTTACGATTCATTAACCTTAAGCTATGGATATGTTAATGTACTGTTGATTGACTAGAATTATAACATTTAAAAAGTCTGTGATTTTATTCATTTGGATAGTCCTTCCCTCCCAAATTAATTGGTTATTTTTTACTAGTTTTCTGTGATTGGAAAATTTCATTAGGCTCAGGGACAGATATTTGGGGTGTGTTGTTAGACATGACTTGTACTTGACAACTTTGCAGCTTTATAAAACTTCTCAGAGAGTCTGCTTCTAAAAGCCAAACTCACCTTCACCCCACAGCGAGGTATCAGAATATTTAGTGGAGGTTTCACCCTAGCATATGTACAGAGTAACAAGCTTAAGTCATTAATGATGAAGAACATATTTTTCTACAGCTGTCAACTTGCAGAAGCCTTCTGTTATAATTTAAATACATGCGTGCTCGTGCAGTGATGGTTTAGAAATACATACAAACAGGCATTGCCATATGAGTATGGAGTTTGGGGGGGAAAGCAAAACCAAAGTCAGAAACCCTAATCTTTGGCAGATTATTTAAGCTTTGGGGGACCCACATTCATCACCTATAAAAAGAAAATTTTGGATCAAACAAATCTTCTAATTTCCCTTTAGCTCCAAAACTATGACTTTAAGAATGTTTATCTAATCCTGTCACCACATGTTGCTAAGGTTATTATTAATTATTCATAGTCATTGCCTTTTTCTTTTTGAAAATAACTTATACGTATTTTATTTAAAAATAAACTGAAATTTGAGTTGCACTTGATATGACCCTGCCTGACTGCTATTGCTGTTCAAATCTTTGATTTTTTCTAAGTTAAAAGTGATGTGCTTCCCTTTTTGAAAGGGAAGCAATATATGTTATAAATATATGAAGAACATTGCATATGAGAATCTACAGACTTCTATCTGAGTCAAGGTGAAGGAGAAGGAAAAGAAGGAGAAGGAGAGAGAGCAGAAAGAAAATGAGGACAAAAAGAATTGCGATAGTTTTTTTTTTTTTTTTTTTTTAAGGTTTGCAAAGCATTTTACATTTGTTCTTTAAATTAATCCTCAAAGTGAGCCTGTGACCTGAGAGCTATTATTTTACTCCTTTTACAGATGGTTAAACTGAGAGTTATACAGGTTAAGTAACTTGCTCATGGTCACACAGAAAATAAGCATATCTTTTCTATTTAGTCTCCTATTCTTTTTTATTATAGAAAAAAAGGAGGAAAAGTTAAAAAAAAAAAAACTCATCATATGTCTTTAAAAACCTTGCTTATATAAGAATTTCAAATAATTGCATTTTCTTTGTTATATGGATTGTTCAATAATTTTGAGATGATTTTTGAAAAGTAAATTTTATTCAATAATCCTAAATAACATCATTATGAAATGAACAAAAGGCATTCAGAGGTGGGGAATTTGTGAACTCTTTTATCTCCTTTCCATTTTCCTTTTGTGAAACTTACTTATAGATAGGATACAGAGAAAAATAAGGAATGGTATAAAAACCAATAATATATTTGGTATGAGAGCTGTCCTCCATATGTAGTAGGGGGTTGCCATTTTATAGTTCAAATGGAGGCAGCAGACTTCTCAAGAATCTTGTACCCTCACTTTTCTCCAAGAGAAACTAATTATTTCCAGGAGAAGAAAACAAGAAGTTGCTATTAGAAGTTAGACATCATTTTGCTTTTTTAATTCAGAGAGAGGGGTACTGGACTAGAATTCAATCTTCTCCTTAAATATTGTGAGTATAGGGATTGTGGTTTCAAATTCAATCTTACTCCTGCTTACTCTTTCATAATTGGAGTAATCAGGATGATACAAACTTTATATTCAAAACTTTACTCTTTTTGCACCAAATGGTAACTCCACAAACCCATTTATTTAATTTATAGAAAAACAGAAAACAGAGAAAATATACATAGAATATGCATATATCTATAACTATGTCTATATCTGTGCAAACATATATAGGTATAGGTATATGTGTATTTATGTTTCTACACACATGTACAAGTATACACACATACATATATAACACATATATACATGCATGTTCATTTATGTGTATGTATGTTTCTTTAATCCTAATAAGAAAACTTCACACTGTACTGGTTTTTATATACACCATTATGTTATGTAATGCAAAGAATTCTAGCTCTCAACCAAGAGCAAATTCCCCCAAGTCTCCTTTATGGTTAACTTGGAATGGGGATATGATGGAGCTTGGTGGGTCCTCTCATGTCAGCTTCTTCTCAGCCTTTTCCTTCAGTACCCTGAAAGAGCATTGACATTACCTATCTTCTGTCCCAAACTTGAAAGCTACCAAGTACCCAAATCACCATGACACTCTGAGATTCAAAGAAAATTCAAAGTTCAAAAATGAAGCTCTTTCTCTCTTGTCCTTAAATTTATTCACTAACTCTTTCACTAACAGCTTTACTGAAAAGTGTTTTTTACTGGTAAATGTAATTTGACAGCCAAAAAATAACACCTATGCTTAATTCAGATCAATTCTTATTTAAATGTTTGCTGTTATAAATTCAAGTGTAAAATAAACTGAGACCAAAAGGAGTAGGGTAAATGAACAGTAACATAACTAAAAGTAATTTGTTCCTG